>NC_140944.1:60428181-61003181 GCF_014529385.1 Adiantum capillus-veneris | reverse complement strand
GAGAAAGAGGAAGGGAGATAGCGAGAGCGAGATCGAGAGAGAAAGACCGAGAGATAGGGTACGTAGAGAGAGAGAGAAATAGAGAGATAGAGAGTGATATATATATATATATATATATATATATATATATATTATATATATATATATATAGAGAGAGAGAGAGAGAGAGAGAGAGAGAGAGAGAGAGAGAGAGAGAGAGAGAGAGAGAGAGAGAGAATTAACTAGAGATAGCTACAGAGGTAGAGAGAGAGAGATAGTAGATAGAGAAAGTCGGTGTGAAAGAGTTAGGTTGGCTGACCAATTGTGTGAAAAGGACAGAAACTCTCTCTATCTCTCTCTCTCTCTCTCCCTCTAGAAGAAACTATGGAACTAAAAGAGGCAAAGGGGTTTTGCCCGCTACATGCATTGTCATGTACATGTGGGAATGCACGTATGTGTCTACCCATATAGGATTTGACCAATAAAGACGAGATTTTGACCCGGTGGTCCTGATCTCCGTACACCTCAAAGGATTGAGGTGTACGGAGATCGGACAAGACTAGAGAATGCGAGGTAGTTTACATTGTGAGGAATATATATATTAAAACAACATTCATAATCATTGTAGATGGCAACGCCATCAACTAACATGGAGGAAAGGATTGCATGCTCGTGCATGCTTTGCAAGTATCAAATCTTGCGCATGCGTATGATATGTAATGAGCATGTGCACAAGTACGGAGAGTTTGCTAGAGAAATCGTACAGAATCTACGATACGACTCCTACGGAACATGCATTGATTCTCGTGACATAACACCTACATCTGAGAGAGAGAGAGAGAGAAAAAGGATTATGCATGAAGGTCCGACCAATATAGAGCCAAGGATGGAAGCAGAAAAGGGCTTACAGATAGAAGACAACGGCATGGAGGAGATGCTGGATGCCTTCTTCCAGACAAGCGAGGAGAACGCTAACGAAGCAGCACCAGAAGCCGTGTGCCTATCTCCTGAAGACATGTTGATGAAGTTGGCACGTCAACCAATCTATGAAGGCACCAAAATATCTGTGCTTCGTACTTGTCTCACGTTTTAAATCTTCAGTGAGTGTGCGTGTGGTCAGATGACGTGCTTGGGGAGCTTTTTAATTTAATGTGGCTTAAACAGGTTGTTGCGGGAGCAACTTCTCTCGGCTGGCAATAAAATGCCCCCCTCTAGGCCAGACGCAAAGCAACTATTGACCTCTTAGCTTGGACTACAACAAGATTCATTCATGTCCAAATGATTGCATTCTTTTTCGCAATGAATTCGCAGATTGTCTGTCGTGTCCTAAGTACGGAGCAATGCGCTACAAACAAGATGCGATAGGCGAGACAGTTCCAGCTAAAGTGTTGTGGTATTTCCCTATTATTCCTAGAATAAAAAGCATATTTCGTTGTGGTTCCATTGCAAAGTTGATGTGGTGGCATTCTATGAATAGATCCACTGAGGCAACATTCAGGGTGCCCGCTGATTCAAAGGCTTGGAGGCACATTGATGATACCTGGCCACATTTTAAGAGTGAACCACGCAATTTGCGTTTGGGCATGGCAATGGATGGAGTCAATCCATTTGGCTTGAGAAGCTCGTCATGGAGCACTTGGCCTGTGTGCCTTATCAATTACAACCTCCCACAGTGGCTTGCCATCAAGAAGGGTCATTTGATATTAAGCTTGATTGTACCTGGTAAGTTCAAGGTAAAAAACATGGATGTTTATCTAGCTCCACTAGTTGACGAGCTCCAGGAGTTATGGCATGGGATCGACATAACATATGCGGTTGAACCAGTAGGACAACAGCATGCAAGGATCCATGGACTTCTTATGTGGACTATGCATGATTGGCCACGATACGGAGAAGCTTCTGGTAATGGTTCTTGATTTACAAAATTCTCACTATTCGCAAGCACTTTGCCTTGGCTTGACTCATGCTTTAAAATATGCAGGGCTTACAACTTCGGGATACAATGCATGTCCAATTTGCGGGCCGTCTTTGGATGTGCACTATTCTGCCTCTCTTTGAAAGACAATTTATCAAGGCCACCACCGTTATCTTCCAGATGGCCATCACTTGCACGAAGGTCAGCTTGGTCGCGTCGAATGTCGTCCTATGCATGTACAAGAGTGGCGTCGCCAATGGGAGCAACATGAGGGGCAACCTGTTCCAAGAATGACATGTTTGTCCATTCTCCATACGTTGCCGTACTGGGTGATCTACTAATTAACCATTTGCTAGATCCAATGCATATATTCAAGAATATGGGAAAGCTTCTCTGGAAGACAATCATGGGAATGAAAGACAATCGAGCTTCACGAGATGATTTACATTCAGTTGGAAAGATGCCAGAGCTGTGGCCTTTCACCAATGCAGTTGGCCAAACAAAGCTTCCAAGAGCGCCATGGGTATTGCTAAAAAGCAAGGACCGACAAGTTAAAAGGGTGATTTCAGAGTTCAGGATGCCAACAAGATATATGCGATGTCTCAAGATAGCATTCACCCGTGACGATCAACTATCAGGACTGAAATCGCACGACTGGCATAAGTTCTTGCAATTCATTCTTCCAATTGCGATCAAGGGGTGTTTAACGGAGGAAGTGTGGACCTACATATACAAGATTTCAGAGCTAGTGTGGTGGATCTCTTCCAAGGAGATACGAGAGGAATCTATTGCAGTCGCAAGGGCTAACTCCATTGAGGCAGTTTGCATGATTGAGAAGTATGTACCCACGTGCTGCCTAACTATCCAAATGCACTTCCTCATCCATGTAGTAGATGAGGTTGCAGTGGCAGGTACAGTCCACAGCCGTTGGATGTTCTTTCTAGAGCGGTTCATGAAAACACTTGAGGGTTTTGTTTGCCAAAAAGCTCGTCCAGAGAGGAGCATGGCAGAAGGATTGGTGGTGCAAGAGTCTCTTGTCTTGACTACCGAATTTCTATCCGTTTCTGACCCAGAAATGCCTTGACTGTGGAGCGATGAGGAGGATGAAAGATTGGTGGGAGAGGAGCCGCAGGGGCAAGGGGTGCTGAAGAAAATGAACGACGCCATGCGAGAAAAGATCATGAAGTTCTGTATACTAAATTCAGAGCCGATGCAAAAATGGCTTGAAAGGTACGAAGAAGAGAAAGAGAGACAATAGGGAGCGACACGATTTCAGGCGAAGCCGAACGACTAGAGGCTTACCCTTGCCAGACTATCTCGCTCCTCTACCTGAATTCCCTACAATGGCATGGTTGGACAAGACAGTGAGAGAAACTCGACAGATTGGAGAACCCATATCTCTAGAAGAGGAAGAGCTGGCTATTGGATGTGACTGGAGGTATCATACATACATGGCACTGTGGTCACATGGAAACACGTTTGACAGTGGGGTAATGGTTAGTTTCATGCAAAAGAGCAGGGCCAGTGCCATAGACACGATTGAGAGCACTAGCAACCTTGATTACTGTGGTTTGGTATTAGATATCCTGAAAGTCAGCTTCAGGCGGTTTGAGATGTTTTTGTTGGACGTGAAGTGGTTCAAGGTGATTACTTCTGGTCACAATGCAATGGTACGCAGAGATAGAAACAAGCTTGTGCAAATAGATTCTACAAAGGTTTGGACAGATGTGAGCGACACATTTGCTCTCCTCGAACATTGCAAGCAAGTGGTCTTTGTATCGGACCCTCGAGAGCGACAATGGTGGTTTGTGGTTCAGGTTGCTCCAAGAAATAAACAAGTATTTGAAGGGAAAGAGCTCCTTGAGGAAAGTCGGTCAGACGATGCAAATACTACTGTGACATTAGATGAGATGGAGGAAGAGGGATGACGCAGACCAGGTAGATATGACGCTTGTAGATGAAGATGCAATGGATGAAGATAATCTGCCAGAACGAGTTGGGGAAGAGTTATGTCTGCAATTAGAGATAGATGATGATATGGTGCAAGATCTTATCGATGATGCCTCACTCGTCGAGGCCTAGGCCTGTAAGTGTTTGTGTGAAGATGTTGATTTAAAATTAAGCTTAAAGTTAATTTAAACAAAGGTGTTCTGACGCTTTCTTTTACTTTCTTTGTGCAGGACTTTAGTATGGCAGACCAGTTTCCAGATCCCGCTTCTATGAAAGCAGATGCATTTATGGGCTTCGTCACACGGATGACGCCCAATCAGATGGCAAAGGCGTCTCAAAACTGGATAGCCAGAGGCACGGGTACTACGTCTCCAGGCTTCACACCCGAGAGTCCGACGCCTATGGGGGGGGGGAACGCCTACAGGTACAACGCCTGCTGCGAGGTTTCTCATCACGGTCGCTTTGACACCTAGGGGTACGGTAGAGGCAGGTACATCCTCATCTCCGCAGCATAGGCACACTCGCCGATCTCGGCAATCGTCAGGTGGAGGTGGTGGTTGCTATGGAGGAGGGTCCACATATGCTTCGACCCCTCCTCGCTCACGACCCCCGTCCTACCCAGGCACACCTCTCGATACACCTCTTGGCACACCTTGGACACCTTGGGGGGCACACGATCCTAGTGCCTCCAAGCTCTATACTGTACGGGCAGATGGTTCTGTTGACATGGATAGAGTCGAGACTGAGATGAGACAGTGGATTCGCCAGCTCGCGGAGCTGCAGTTTTCGACCAGCATTTTGACGCCTTGGCCTGAGCAAGATCGCGACAAAATCAATTATATAGTGGATACCATCATGAGAAAGTACCAGCCTGCTCCAGGTTCAAAGGATCTTCCGAGGAGGTGGATCAAGGGTGTTGCACGGGACACCGTTAAACATTGACTAGATGCAGCTCGGCAAGCTTTCAGAACCGACAGGCCGAAGCCTTCGGGCATCCCACACGAGACATGGCAGCAGATCAGGGAGGATGAACGGACAGCGGACACGCGGTTCAGACAGCAGCGTCAGGCTGCGGAGATACGAGAGATGACCAGGGGGACATCTCATCTTGGCAGCGGAGGCCTCGACACCTTTCGCTATGAGTTTGTGAGTTTCCAATCCAATCCTAGCTATGGCGTTTTTTTAAACATGATGAATCATGTATTCTTAATTACTTTGATTTTTGTATAAACGCAGAATCTTGCAATGCATCGAGCCTCAACACGCCAGGAGGAGACAGATGGATATCGCAGAGGTTTTTTTTGAAGTATTGAATGATCTTGCTGTCTCAGGAGAGCCTGTAGACTGGGAGTCCTTAGAGTCTCACCGATCGATTGAGGTGAGACGTTAATATGTGTGAGTTGATTTAATTAAATAAGTATATGTGAAGTAATATCAATACTAATTTTGTGACTTGTCCTATGTGCAGGTTGTGACGCATAATCATCAGTGGATTTCATATATATGTTTTGTGAGACACAGACACGCTTCTGTGTCTCTTTTTTGTATAGACATGGTTATGGTTATTGTTCAGACATGGTTATGGTTATTGTTTTCTTTATGGTTATGGTTATTGTCCTTGTATAGACATGGTTATGGTTATTGTTCTTGTATAAACATGGTTATGGTTATTGTTTTGTTTATGGTTATGGTTATGGTCATTGTTTTGTTTATGGTTATGGTTATCATTATGGTTTTGGTCAATATGGTTATGGCCGGTTATGGTTTTAATTTGGTTATGGTTTTGCAGAAAGTTCGTTATGTTTATGGTTTTAAGTTGGTTATGGTTTTGCACAAAGTGCATTTCATTTCTTTCATTTGCCTTAAATCTCATGTGAGATCCCACATGGATAGCATGTAGGAGGCGTATACATATGGTTTTTTATGAAAAGTTTATGTTAAAATGAAGGGAACTCTACCGAAATTTCTACGGGAGCACGGTTGATTTTGATGCTGCTCACTTTCTTGGGAAGAGGACAGGTAGTTTGGCTGTGGCTGTGTCCATCTTTTCACTGGGCATAGGCTAGGCTGTCTGTTCTCTGCCCAAGAATTTTTTTTTTCTGTTATGGGCATCACAATCTGCGTCGCTAGGCACGTCGAAATAGGCGTCGATAACCGTGCCTTTCGACGCGTATATCGACGCATATTGTGACGTTTTTGTAGGGACGGGTATTTCGACGGTTTTTTCGACGAAGAGTGTCAAAACCTGTGTCAAAGGCTCCCTTTTTTGTTGTAGTGAAGGACACATCAACTGCCAAGTAAGGTACATAGAAAATTGGAAATGCGAATCTCGATGTAAGTGCATTTAACTCGTCACATTTAATACAATCAGATGATTCCGCATTATCATTAGAAGCACTAGTAAAAATACAAGTTCAAAATCAACATAAAGATACACAAGCACCTGGAAAGCTTAAAATTGATTCTTTGAACAACAAATTCCTGCATGAATTTGGCCAAGATGTCGGGATCTCACCAAAGGTTGAAACGAGTGTTAGGTTTGCAAATGATTCTGCATCCATTGACACAAGTGTGCAATTATTCACGAGTCTAACGGACACATCAAACATAATGATGCTATCTTTACATGGTATACATAATTCATATGCACATTATGTAGACCAAAAAGGGAAACCGGACAAAAAAGATCAACCTGTGTTTGCACGGCCCACATACCAGCTCATAGAAGTGCGTCTAGTGATAGATCAGAAAGGATGGTTCATTTCAGAGGAAAGAATCTATTATAGCCCATCCTCTCTAGAGCTGAAGGATATTACCCAAGTGAACCCAAAAATCTGTTCAGAGCCAAACTCTCCTCCATCAAAAATAAAGCTTCGATGTTGTGACCAAATGAGCATATACTTTGACCAAAACAATCGTAGATATAGACGAGAGTCTAGCATCTATGATACCTTGGGTCCTGAAACCATAGAAGCTCATATCATAGGAGACCCATGGGATAGACAATATCAGAGCAAAGATAATGCTATCTATAGCTTGACTTGGGGAATAATTTGTCATGTTTCACAGAGATACATAGGAAACTATGCAGAAGGTTTACAGATGCCAAACATCAACAGTACTACCCAAAGTGTACCTTCACAATCCCAAAAGGTGAGACTCAACCAGAGCCAAACAGTTTTGAGCTCTCACAATGAAGCAGGCTATAGTGATCACCCTAGGAAGGGGGGAGCTGCAAATTCATCAAGCTCAGCTCTAGTACCAAAAAACTCTACACCAGTTAGAAGCCCAAGAATTTCTAGCCAGCAGACCCCTTCAAAGCAAAAACCATTGGAAGACCATATGGTTGTTGGAAGTTTTCCATTGACCCAGAAACCATCAAAATCTGCAGAAAAATTCTTCTATGAAGATCACGGGGGACAAAAGTTTCAGTTGATCTCCACAAGTCAAAGTCAAAAGCTGAGAAATCCCATAGTGTTCAACAGTTGCATGAGACCAAGCTTGCATGCATATCAAGGTGCACATGGTAACAAATATCAGCAAGATCCTGACCTTGTACAAATCCATGTGGATGGTACGACTGAAGTCAAAGACTATCTGAAGATGATGCAAACCCTCAAGTTTCCAGAACAGATGATAGAAAAATCAAGATCAACGGAAGCTAAAGTCCAGAAAGATACACAAAGGTCACCACCAAAATCTCCTCCAAAGAGACAGATTCTGCCAGAAAGTACAGTGGATCTTCTAAGATTAAGAGTTACTCAAATGCAGGCACACAATGCTCAAAAATTGCAAGAAAAAGGTGCGATATTACAACAAAACGGGCCAACATTAAGTGAAGCAGGTGATCAAAGTAAAGAAGATGCAGATAAAGCTCAACCAAAGGACACTGCCACAACAAAAGCAGTCAATAAAGAAAGAAATCCTGAGACGATCAAGTGCAACATTGTTGGTGAGAATGAAGAAAATTTGTCAAAAGAAGTAAAGCTAAATTTTTAGCTAGATAAGAACCTCGTGTCCTTTTGCACTTGGAAAAGATGTGGTCAACCACAAATGGAAGATGCTTCTAAATTTGTGAGCATATCAGGAAACAAACGAGCAGAATGTTGGGGAATCATCTCCACTACCATTGAAGTAGGTTCAAAGATCATCATAGCTCAATTCTATGTGATCATAGCAAAAGATATGCTAGACGATATCATAATGGGAATGCCAATGTCCCAAAGATGTTAGAGATACAGGATGTAAATAGGATGCAGTCTTTAGAGACAATAAAGAATGAAGAACAAGAATGGTCACCCGCGGACGACAGTACAAAGTCCTCAAGCACAATTAAAATGGAGACTGATGCCAAAGCAAAGCTTATTGAGATGATTCATCTCCATCATTCAGAATTTCAAAAGAGCTTAAAGCAAATCAGGCAATAGCAAGTGCAGATCAAACAAAACAAAAAGCAACCACGATAGCTATTGAGCAAAGAATGCCACCAGAGCTAGAAGTTAAGAAGAATGAGGTTGCAAACAACCAGGAAGAAATAGGAAGTCCAAAGATCAATCAGAAAATGCAAGTCAAATTAGCTGATGCAAGCCAGATTGGAACACAAAGTCTCAAGCTACTCTCCATAGAGACACAATCAGATCAAGATGAGACCATGGAAAAAGAAAAACAAATACAAATATTTTCAATAGAATCAACAATGAGAATAGCTATAGTTCTCAGCAGTACAAAAGGAGCAAGTGTCAGATGCAATGCTCTTCTGGATAAAGAAGCAAAATACAATATGGTTGCAGAGAACATCCAAAGGATCCTCCAAATCACTCCATGCAAACATGATAGCAAAACAATGTGAGGTTTGCATACAAGTAAAAAAGAAATGGCTGCTACCCTTAGCATCCAAAATCATGAAGAGCAGGTGAAGTTTCAGGTGAAGCCTTCAAAGGAAATGCTTGCAGATGTCATCCTTGGACATCAGTGGTTAGACCAACACAAGGCCTACAAAGAAGATAAAATGCTAATACTCTCTTCTCCAAGAGGTAGCCAAAAACAATTACAGGTACCCTTAATGCTAGATTCAAAGTTGCAGGAGTCACTAGAATCAAAGACAAATCGTGCAGACAAAGGTAAAGCTAAAGTGGAACTTCCACCGATTAGCAAAGAAGGCGTAAAATCATCTGCCTCTACATCAAAGAACCCTCATGGATCAGCTTCTTCAAGCAAGTTAGGCTTTCAAAAATTCAAGTCAATTGCTGACCCAACTGAAACCTCAATGGAGACACTCGGAAAAGCAAAGGTATATAAGCCAAAGTACTCAAGAAAGCAAAGAAAAGTTAAGCAAGTGTTTGTTCCGAGCAGTTTAGTCAAAGTCAATGATCCAATTTGGGTTAAAGATGGGAAATCAACACAATAAGACAAACACATGGGATGGATAACATCACACCAGAGCTTAAAGGAACAGGAGTACTATGGAGATAACAGACAGATATGGGTGCCAAAACCGCACGTTAGGCATATGAAGTAACTTCGAGTCCCTCCCAAGAAAGAAGGCCCACAAGGTATCAACCTCAAAAATATCCTAGAATACGTAAGAAGCAAGTATACAACAGAAAAACATCGAAAGAGGCTAAAGTCTACCACAACTTTCAAGATGTTACAGAAAAAAGACGGATCTCAAAGAGTCTTCCCCTTGGACAAGGATTTTACACAAGGTATACAAAGATTTGGCTACCAGTCAACCACAAGCCAACTGCAACTACACCAGATCTGCATGAAGATCTCAAGAGCTCAATAAGACCTAGAGCTCAACAAAGTCAACAAAGGAGATACAAATGTCATCAAGAGATTTGGATTCCTAAGTCTTCCAATGCTCCTAGTCAAAAGCCAGATGCCAATAGCCAATAGAGGCCTACAACAATATCAAAGACTCCTATCACTTGGCCTACTTGGAGAATCAAACGGATAATGGAGTCTTCACAATCAAAGAAGGACAACCCAACCAACAAGAATGCAGATTCAAAGATGATAAAACAGGTATGGCAAAAGAAACCTTCAATGCCAACTTGGTCCTTCACTATCCTCTTTTTGAGGATTCAAGCTTACTTTTATCTGAAGAAAGTTTTGTAGTAAGCACAAGAATGTGAAAATTCAAGTCGCCAGGGTGCAAAAAACACTCTTTGGCGTAGTCAGAGTCGAGCTGTTGAGCCATAAAATGAGCAAATAATTAGTTCCAAAGCTTCAAGTCATATTAAACTTTGTGCTAAGAGTCGTAGTTATTAGGCTTACGCTCAAGTGGAAGAGTTGAGCATATCTAAAGTCATGTTGCTCATGCTGGATGAGATGAGCATAACAGTCGAAGTCTATTAACTTACAATTGGTGGAGTGTCGTAGAGTCCAACACTCACGCACAGTGCAGTAAGATGAGAGCACATATCCTCGTCAACAAAAACCATTCTTAAAGGCGTGCCAGCTTGCAAAGCTATGTCATATGCTTTTATAGCTACACTATCTTTGTGAAGACCCCTCAAAATCCTTCTGGCACAACATATTGTTTTCCATTCATTTCTGTGTATGCATAAATAGGATGTCCACCATTGGACATATGCATTAGACACTCTTTTTTTCTTCCACCTATGCACTTTGAGTGGACTACAATAGGCAACAAATGTTCCATCATGCTACCCTTTCATATTTGTTGTCTCCTTATTTCCATATCTATCAGCAAATAATCCTTTGAGTACTTAATTAATATTTTCTATGCTAATAAGTACTCCAATAATGGGCGTATCCCAAAGGCACTTTTTTCCCAATGGGTTCAAATTTCCTTTGGTCATCTAGGTATTAGACCCTAATTTAGAACCTCATCATTCTATTTCCCTTGTACATCCTTTTCGTAAATAAATAGAAGCCTCCTCATTATGCTATTACAACGGACAAATGCAACATCATCGCTCACATTAGACATATTTGGACCAATGAAGATGCTGTAGTAAATTGAACCTCATAAACAAATTCAAAGACAAATGCAGACGACCAGCCCATCAAAAACCAATCAAAACCTTCCACATCTTCCACGGACACTTTTCAAACGGGCACTAAAATTGGAAGGGGGAAATGTTAATTGAGCCAACGTCAGTTAACAGGAGCTACTAAAGATCAAAGCCTTATGAATGCACATCGAAGATGAAGATGAAGAAGCAGTGAATATTGGACTTACACACTTTTTACATTTTTCCAAAATGGCCATGTATTGTAATTTCTCCATTTATTTAGCCATTGTGATAATTGTAACATGTTATGGGCTCAATAAGAGTTTCAAGATGTAGAGCATATGTCACTTAGTGTACCTGGGTTGCAGATACAATAAGTGTGGCCCGTCTCAAAGGTCTTGGGCACCGGACATTACACATTTTAGACCTTGGCTATAGTATAAAATCCAACTTTGTAAAGTTTTAATCAAGTTTTGGATAAGGAAATACACAGCGTGAGCTAACGACGCTCACCGCTCTCCTTCTCGTGCTTCCTACTCCCTCCCCGATTGTCACATTGCAGTCGCGTTTGTTGCATTGCAACCGCAGGTCAGAGCTCTACGCATTGACGTAAACACACCACAGTATTTCGTAGCTTTTGGCGTCGCCGACCCGCGGTCTAATTTCATCATAACTAGGAATTTACACTTCCAAATAAAAAACTAAGCGTAGGCGGGATATTGGGGCATCATTGCTAAGCATTTAGATGCATTTTGGGTCGAAAACGACTAGGTCAAAAATCCACGACTATTAATAATCGCAATTTTGGGACTTGACCTAAAGTGGGGTTTGAGACCATAAGCATGTGTGCTTAGGTATTATAAACATGTCCTAGAAGTTTTGTTACGTTTGGATGTCATTTGATGCTGTAACGGATGTGGTTTGTTTGCCGATGAACGATTGGCTTTTGGTGATTTCAGTCACTTGAGTGTAGCTTGAGTTAGATGCGAGTTTTTAGTTGTTTTCCGAGAGAATGACACCCTCTTGTAGCCTCTATGCACTAGTCAAGTCAGCTTCATCCCATGGATTGACAATTTAATCGTGGTTCTCGCTAATACTGCAATAAGATAGGATGGTGAGGTTAGACACGTGTCCCACAACTTAGCTTCCACTTTTCTTGCTGGATTACAAATGTAAGGAGCACCGTGTGCACAAACAAACCTATACTCACAAGCGCAGTGAATTTCTACATACTTATTAAGCGGAGGTGGAACAAGGTCTCCGTCACCATCTCCATAATCTATGTGCAAACTCTCTCTCATTATACGTGGGAAGGAACAACCTCTATCTACTCTCTCTACTCTTTCTCTTCTTCTTTTACGGTGAATGTGCTCTCCATCAACTTTGTGCCGAAAACCTTTATGTAGCTCTCATCACACCGTTCTCTTGTGGAAAAAGCAAAAAGCCACCATCTTTCACCACTAGAGGCTCTTCAAGGTATCAACGCTAAGTGTACAACACTTTTTGGTATTGTAGTCAGCATTGATATTTGTATGATATGCATGTCACAAATAGAGACCATAAAACAACACGTATATCGATGCTCTAGAAGAACTTAAAAAAATTAAAGTAAGCCATAAGAACATTTTGAGCTATTCTCGAGACAAGAAATAGAGTTTCTTCTTCTCTAACTTTGTTGCAAGTCAGCCTCATCTCTTTCTCTCTCTCTCTCTCTCTCTCTCTCTCTCTCTCTCTCTCTCTCTCTCGCGTGCGGCCGATGTATTGTTTTGCACAAAAAAACATACATACACACTTACACACAAACATACACTGTAGATCTACACATACATAATGTAGATTTTGCATAAACATAATTGAATACAAGCATGTATGCATACAAATTTAAAGGAAATTTAGAAAAGAATCATTTTACTTTTAACTAATTGTTATATTATTGAGATTAATTGAAATTTTATATATTTTAGAAATATATATTTGAATGCCCTTATTTTTTGTATTATTTCTAATTATATTGAAGTATGGCATTGGTTTTGTTAATTAATTTTAGCTTATAGCTATATTTTAAGTATAATTATAAGATTTAGAGTTTGATTTAAATTTAAATTTTAAAATTTTAATTTATGATTACTTTCATGTTTAAAATTATGTATAGTTTCTATTTTTTAAATTCATATTCAATTATGTTGTGGATTAAGTTTTTGGTTATAAGGTATGTTTAACATAAATCGTTTGCATTAAGTTTTAAGTTTACGTTTAAGATGTATAGTTTAATTTAGGTTTAAGTTTATGCATTTTAAATCAATTAAAATTACAAATTAAAGCTAACAGCTTGCATTTTTGGTTAAAGTTTAAATATTTAATTTAGATTCGATGTTTGCATTGTTTAATATAGCTTTAAATTATGTTTTTGGTTTTCAATATGCATTTTTAAGTTTTTAATTAAGTTGTAACTTTAGTTTTACATTTATAATTTAGGGCTAGGTTCAAATTATAAATTTAGTTTTAGGTTTAGGTTTGCACTTTTTAAGTATAGGGTTATTGTTTAGATTTAAGTTTAGAATTTAGACTTAAATTTAAGTCGTAGGTTTATTTTTAAATTTAAAGTTACAGTTCATGTTTAAGTTCTAGGTTTAGATTTAGGGTTATGGTTGTAAGTTTGTGAGTATAAGTATAGGTTAGGTTTATGGTTTAGCTAAGTTTTTGATAAATGTTTATGGTTTAAGTTTAAGTTTAAGAGTGGGTTTGTAAGACCTACACCTTTGCTAGGGTTTGACAATGCCTGGAAGAGCTCAGAGCAAGAGGCTTAGGGAGTTGTCTGCCGATAACATGGCATTTGCTGTAGCGGTGTGGAAGCATGTTGGTGGCAGTGCGGAGGAGCAGGCTTTGCTGGAGGGATAGTGGACTACCTGGGGGGGCACTCAAGTACTCCTCCCTTGGTTGCACCATGCCTCCATTCCCCTACCAATTTTTTTTTCCCTGGGAGGGGTCATCCTTCCCCTCTCTTTTCAAAGCGGAAATTGATGGCCATGAATCTGTGTGGGCTTTTTTTGGGTACAATGTGCTCATGGCAAGGGTTGGCCCACATGGTGGCATTGACAAGCGTCCATCAAAGGGGCATGCCCATAAAGCTTGGGTTTGGTCCAGTCAATGTATTCAAGAAGGTGAATTGTCGTACCTCCTAGTTGTTGTTCTGATGGTGATGCTCAATGTGGTTCCTGATAGTCAACATGGTAAGGTTTGTTATCTTTCTGTATGCTATATTTTAGCTCTACGGAGGGGTTGTGTGGGACGTGGAGCTTGTCAATGGTAAAGGCAACTCCTTGGTGGCATCTCGTGCACGCTCTGCAAGTGATGGGGACTTGGGTCCTGCATCCTTGATGCAACTTTAGGTTTGTGAGTGGATGCAATTGGGTGGTAGCACATCTTGTATCTTTTATGATTATAGTATGAGCTTCTTTTTTGGTCGGGGCTGGCCTCCCTCATTTGAATAGTCTCATCTTTTGGTGCCTTGGCTTGAGTTTGTGAGCAGGGCCTTTCATCTTATTTTTTAGTTTTGAAAAAAGGTTTTACTATCTTAAGTTTAAGTGCAGGTGCGGCTATTGTTGAATGTTTAGAATCATTGGGTCATTGGGTCTATTGTACACCCATTAATTAATTTTCTACTTAGATTCCCTCAATATCTTAACTCCCAACACTACTCTCCTCGTTGCAGACGGTGCATACGCTTTCTTCTATTTGCATGTCGTCCTCCTTGTCCGCATTCCCACTCACAAGACAGAGCAGCCAAGGAGAGACGAATTGGGAGGAGATACTAACATGCGCCCTCAATGGTGGCCTCGACGGCAAACTATCGAGTTTCATGTTGTAGTTGTGTCTACCTGCCATATCCTGCATCCATCGATTTGCCTTGCCTCACCTACACTCCATTCATAGCCTTATCACCATCACCAACAACCCTTAGAAAAGACACTTTCCCTAGTTGCATGAAAATAGTGATGCGCAAAACCCAGGGCAACATGGCAAAGCAACGGAGATATGTTGCCTCCAGATGCACAAAAATAGTGATGCGCAAAACCTAGGGCAACATGGCAAAGCCACAGAGAAATGTCGTCTCCAGATGCACAACACGAAAAGAGAGAGAGAGAGAGAGAGAGAGAGAGAGAGAGAGAGAGAGAGAGGTCTTTGCCGCGTACAGACCATTGCTGGTCGTTCTGTAACTTTTGTTTTCCTGCTCCATCGCAGTGCCGACAACATGTCCTCCTGCTGTTAGCATTTTTTTTTCATAATTCGTCTCTCTTCACCTCTGCTACACACGTCATGTCCATCTCTCTGTGTGCCTTTTCTCTCTTTCTCTCTCTCTCCCACGTCCATGCAGTCTGCAGAGACTTTGGGCTTTTCCTCTTGAGCCAAAGAGTATCTTCTTTTATTCGCTTTAAAACAAATGAAAAAAAGATTGTTGGGACATACCACCTACTCGTTGCGCTTTCAATAAGCAGAATCTAAGAAGATTCTTTCCTCACTTTTCGCAAGAGAAGAGTTTCCCAAAGACAAAAGGAGATGACATCCCATCGTGTCCGATTTTCTGTGGTGCCCTACAATGTGCATCTATTCCTTCTCCGATGCCGTGCTTTGCAAGTTTGCAATGAGCCCCTGGCTTCGTGCATTGCTAAGCTTGCCCCTCCATGCACCGCATTCCTACGCTCTGCTTGTTCTTCTGCTTCGCACTTCCTAAGCTCTCAAATAGAGAGATTGCAGCCTGCTCCCCCTTGTTGATCCACTCCAAGCCTTGAGCACCTGTAGGCTCCTCCCAACCCCCTAGCCCCTGGGTTTGTCCATCGCTATTTCCTGCGCAGCTTCCCCTCGATGCAACGCATCCTCTTGCAGACGAGCCACGGCCCTCTTATTCAGACGCAGGCATCATCGACACAAATTCAATAGGCAGATTTTTTTCCAAAGAAAATGGCCACCTGTCGTCACTGGGAGCCTTGTATTTAACATTTTCTTATGTTTATTCCTCTTGACCCATTTTTGAGTGCTTAGCATGTAATTTGTCAAAAATTACGTCGCACAAAAAAGTCTAGCTTTAGCCTCTTATATTGATAGACAATCAGTTTTCTTATGAAAACCTACAAGTTCTTTGATCTCTGGAGAATTTTAATCTCACGACCTGGGGTATTTTGGGAACTTACAACAAAATATTTGAGGGGTGTTTTGGGAATTTCCACAAATTAGAGGGTTATTTTGGTAATTTTCCCTTAAAATAAACACCATTCTAGTAAGAGAATGACCAATCTAAAGTGCGAAAGAGAAGCCTTCAACGAATCTAGAGAGAGAGAGAGAGAGAGAGAGAGAGAGAGAGAGAGAGAGAGGGTGGGGGGGGGGGGGGGGGAAGAAACAATGTTTAGATAGATTCCAAAAATTAAAGCATGTGCAACACTTTTTGCACGCTTGCATCTCCACACCCGCCCTTCTCTGCACCCTTACCTGAAGCGGGCTCATGCGATAGAGCAGACATCTCTGTTGCGACATACTTCCATGACTGCTTTGCTGATGCATGAGCCACCTCTGCAATATAAAAAGAGGCATCGTGCTCTTCGCCCTGGTGCATGGCCGAACACCCTTCTCTTGCGTTGCCTATCGGGGCCCCACCATCATCCCCTCTACGCTCTTACCACGTGCACCCCCTTTCATTTTCTTTGTGATCTTCTTTTAACCCAACTAATTGGACTCGTTTCATTTTCTTTTCAAACATTTGCTATACCTACTTTCCCGAATCACGACGCATGGTATCTTTCACAAGAAAATACACCTGCCATGATGCCATCCATAAGGTATTTTGGAAATTTTTGAAATTTTAAGAGTATTTTTGGAATTTCCATAAATTAAAGGGATATTTTGGTAATTTTCTTAAAAAAAATACAAGAAGAAAAAGAAGAAGAGAGTTTTAACGTCGCAGGAAACTATCCCAAGAGACCTTAAATATATCTCTAACTGATCAATAAGTTTTTTTTTCCCTGGCCCTTCCCTTTTCCTTTTGAGCCCCAAGCCAAGGGATCTTTATTGAGCCCCCTTAATGAGACACTTTAGCAAACCTACGTTAAAGTAAAAGTTACACTTTAAGTTTAGGGTTACGTTTAGATTGTAAGTTTAGTTCTAAGCTTTAAGTTTATGTTGTAGTTTTGTGTTTTCCTGTATAGATTAGGGTTATGGTTTAACTTTAGATTATTAATTTATGGCTATGTTTTATAAATTTAGCTTTAAATTTAAATTGTATATTTGGATTTAAGGTTAAAGATTAAGCTTTAGTTTAGTGTTATAGCTTAAGCTTATATTGTAGGTTTAGGGTTGTGTTGCAGGTTTAAATTTGGGATTATGATTTAAATTTATGTTGTAGGTTTAGATGTAGCTTCCTACCTACTGGCTACTGGGTCGAAACTCCCAAACCCATTAATTAGTTGGCCAGATTCCAAAGAATCTTTGAGAATCTGAACACCCCAAAGGGAAAGTAATCACCATCACAGGCTCGGCCCCCTCCTCTCAAACTTCACCATTGCCCAGTTGTTCTGTCCCTCCTCCCGTCTCTAAAATCTGCGTCCTCTGCATTGTGACTCTGCTATCCCTCGTTACCTGCCAAAACAGAGAAAAGCATTCCCTCGCGAGTCTTTTTCAATCGAACCCCAGCTCACCTCCAGCCAGCCATGTCGCCCTCCTGTGCATCGATCCCCGGCTCTGCAGCTTTGCGAGGAACCCATGCCTTCGCCTCCTCTTCCATGTGCACCTCCTCGCGGTTGAGAAGCTAACTCCCACAGAGAAAAGGCCTGCAACTCTGCCTGCCCTCCGTTGTGTGTGTGTGTGTGTGTGTGTGTGTGTGTGAGAGAGAGAGAGAGAGAGAGAGAGAGGTGTCTGCTTGCCGTCTGCAGCCCAACACATCCTTGGCAAAGAGCGCACCCAGTGCAGCTTGAGCTGCCGGAGTACGTGGCCGCCCTGGATTGTGAAGCTTGCGCGCGAAATCGAGCCCATGAGTTTTTTGAGGCTCCAGGTCGTCTAAAACCATGAAGAAAGAGAGAGAGAAAGAGCACTCGCAGACTAGAGTAAAAGAGAGAAAAATATCCCCAAAAGAGACACCTGGAAAGGTCTGAGCCGAGAGAGAGAGAGAGAGAGAGAGAGAGAGAGAGAGAGAGAAAAGACATCTTTCTTTTTTGCCATTTAGGCCTAAGAGGATCTCATGATATTCTAACGAAACTAATGAATCCAAAATTGGCTGGGCCTATTTTGGCTCTACTTTCGTTTTCATTACATAGAATCTTCTCAAGATGCTTTAGCATCTCCATTTAACTCACAATTTAAAACCAATCCTAATGGGTAGGATTTGACCTCACGAAGTAGAGTATAAAGCTCAACCTTAACCACTAGGCTACAAGCCCACGGTACCCTTTGAGGTGCCCTTAACTACTTAAAAAAAAACAATAAACCCCCCCCCCCCCCCCCCCCCCCCCCCCCCCCTCAAAAAACACACACACACACACACACACACCTTTTTCTCCTTTCCCTTTTTTTCCCTCACCTCTCCGCCCCCCCCTCCCCCAAAACTAATATTAATGGGTTTCTCAAAAAGTCATTTTGGGCACCTATTATTATTAGGTTCATGTTGATGGTTGTGTTTGTTAGTGTCAGTTTCCGTTTTTGAATTTAGTTGTAGTTTACGATTTGTGGTTTAGGTCTAGATATTATAGATTTAGTTTTAAGTTTACACTTTAGGTTTAGATATTATAGATTTAGTTTTAAGTTTAGAACTATAGTTCACCTACTTTGTTAAGCCTCTATGAGAGGCGGTAGATATCCAGCGTGTAATCTTCATAACACCTCAGGTCGGCTTGAGCTAGAGGTTGTTTTGTAATTTTATGATGTGCTTAATACAATTCACTCACGAATTGTGAGTTTCGAAAAAAAAAAAAAAAAACACTGTAGGTTGCGAGTTTTTAGATTTAGGGTTTTGACTTAACTTTAAGTTTGCTTTCTTAAGTTAGGGTTTATAGTTTATGGCTTGAATCTAGATTGTAGAAATAGTTGAATCTAGATTGCAGAAATAGTTTTAGGTTTATGATTTAAGTTACGGGATTAGATTTAGGGTTACTCTCTAGTTTTAGGTTTGTATTTCGATTTGCATTCTTAAGTTATAGTTTGCATTTTTGAGTTTTTGCTAAGGATTCGAGCAGATAGTGTGGTTTGGAAGCACATCCATGACATGCGGCCATCTTTTACACAAATTCAAGGAATTTTCATTTCAACTTGTCTTTGGATGCCGTAAACCCAGTCGTGATGTGCTCAACATGTTATAATAAATGTCAAGTTTTCATTGTCAACTACAATATTCCACCTTTATGACGCTATAACCACTTTTGTTTTCGAGGGCAAAAATACTTCTCCAAGGGAGAAGTAATGTAATGCCAAGGGCAAACCCAGGCGGGTCACGGACCCAGGCCAAGTGTTGGCTACTAGGTGTGGACAAGGGATTATAAGTATGGATGGCCAAGAGCCTATATTATGGATGGTAGGGTGGAGAATCCTCAAGGTAGTTCCCTTGGGTCCTTTCAGTATCTCTACTACTCGCCATATTTTTTGTGATCTTCCACCATTACTAAAGGGTGCATGAACACCATTGTCAGATCCCTCTTTGCATGAATTTGAGCATGAAGAGAAACAACTCTAGATCCGTGAGCAGTGGGAGAAGACAAAGGTCGATGCAATGCATTCATTAGAGTCATTCTAGTGTGAATGATGAATGACTGTCCTAGCTTTGGAGGTTGCTCGAGGACCATCTCATTGGATAGAAAGATAGGTTGACTGCTAGACTTTAGGGATATTGACCATATGGAACAGTATAGATTGCAAACCGTGTACGATGGGTCAATAAAATTGCCCGAAGTGCCTTGGATTTTGACAACCAAACGAGAACATAATTTGAAAGAAAACACGAACTGTGCAAATGCCCACAAGCGTAATGCACTTGCTCACAATGACGTTTGCAAAGCAAGGAAGTTTTATCAATTTGAAGTAATGTGATTGGCATAAAATGTGTCAAGTAGTAAGTCCCCAAAACGTGTTTTTCATCAGTGTTTATAAGAATCACAAAAGATGCTTCTTTAAAAGTTTGGAAGAAAGGTAATTAGGAAGAGAAGGGGGGGGGGGGGGGGGGGGGGGGGGGGGGGGGGGGGGGATCCCATGGGCATGGCACATCGATGAGATGGAGAGAGGGAAAAGCGGTAAACTTTTTTCCAAGGCATGTGAATACCATAGTAAGGTGCATGGTTCATAATCATAAGACATCTAACTTGTTTTGTAGTTTATTTTGCTCATAGCTATTGAGAGTTCTTTGTCTTCTACTATGCACACCACAATTTACAGGCTTGCTATGTTGATTCTTTGGATTTTCCAAAAGGAGATCGGCATTGCCTTGTATACCTTCCACAAAGCAAAACGTTACGAAGTGTGTTTACATGTTTAAATACACTTTCCCACCACCATACTTACCATTCAAGTGCATCTCTTTGTGCACATAGTTGATGAGGTGGAAATAGGAGGCACGTGTATTCTAGATGGACGTTCTTCCTAGAGTGCTTCATGAAAATGCTTCACGGATGTGTGAGTCAAAGGACACACCCACATGGAAGCATGGCAGAGGGTTGGCTCATTTCATCATTTCAGAGTCATTAGTGTACATTGACGAGTGGCTTTTTGGGGTGGACCGTGCAGATGACATGCTTTGGAAACAGATAATTGGAAATGAGCAGAATGACCTGGTCACTTCTGATAGCTATTCCAAGTTGGAGAGCTCGAGTCAGTCACTAGATTAGATAGAAAAACTTCTAATCAAGGCTCCACATGACATATAATCAGATAAAGAGTGAATTGGAAATGGAGACAAGAGACTGGAATTGGAACTGGAATATATTCATATGTTGAATGTATATAGCTAGAATCAAATACAGCCACAAGAGCTAAATAATGCTCATAGAAAATGCTAAATGAGTACAAAAGAGTGACGCTACACTCTGGGAACAACAACCACAACCCCCACAAAAGGAAGTAATGGGCCTAATTTAGAGATACCTGACTGGACTTCTCACTGGTTGTGCACTGTATAGTTACTCCGATAATTGCATCTGATAACTACCAGTTCCTACTAACTATGCTAGAAAACGACTAGCATCTGTTCCCACTATCTACATTCCTCCTCCCCTTTCTTTGAATATTTGCATATTCCAAAATTCCAGGTATGCTTCTAAAAATGATTAATATCCTCGAAGATAGGTGATCTGAATCCACCCGCTCTCCTTCTCGCTCACCCTTCTACAATATATCTCAAACTACTTGAAAACCCTAGTTCTTGGGCTTTCCGTACACGATCTTTGGGTATCATTGTTTCCTCTTACCTAGAGCCTTCTTCTTTGTGGCCTTTAGAATGGCCTCAGATGGAAGCTAAGTTATTAGAGGTTCACCCATACCTTGAGTACTAATGGCAACATTATCCTTTTTAATGAGTTGATAAATTGCTTTGTACTCTAGCTGCTCCCGACAATCAACCATCATCTCCATTTTGTATGGCACAAGAGCATTCCAAGTTTCGGTGTTAGCATCATACAAAGTATGCCTTCCCTTGGTGAGGTTGGCTCTGTCTAGCTTGTGACATACTAATGTTGTGTGTATCCAATCCTCTGACAATGGCTGGTTTGCCTTGATCCGTGCTTTGAACAATGCCTCGGCCATCTCCGTGAACTGTGGCTCCCATGCTGCTTTGTTTGCTAGATCCTTTTTTGAAATTTTGGAGGCCTTGACCGACTTGAAGGATCTCGTTAGCACATCAAATCAATTTTTGGATTTGATCCACCACTGATTCATCATCCCTCTAAAGCGATGCAAATCCTCCAATTCAAGTACAATAGTCTTCAACATTCTTCCATGCAACCCAACCTGCTTTGTTGTGTTCATAGCACTTTCTCAACAGATGCACTATGTTTAAATACCTTTGTTGATCAGCTCGCTCATTTTACTTGGGATATAAAGCTGGATAAAACTTTGGCAATTTATCAACTTTCATGGGTAGTGCATACAATAGAATAAAAAATCTAGGAGAATTCAATGAAGTTCATTACCATTGGGTTCTCTTGTGACAACATCTTTTAAAAAATCCTAATCAAATGATAATAAATTTTCAAGGCCATTTCTTGTTCCCTTAAACTCATTCTAGCTTTGGGCCATGTGTTGTTACTGGCATTGTTCTCCAACAATCTTTACTTTCTGATCCAAAAATCGTCTAGCAATTTGCAGTTTGATAAGCATGCCTTTGATTTCTGTTTGAAAATCCTTCATGCGCCTATATGTTGGTTGATGACACAATTTTATTTCCAGTTGGTGTTCTAAACTCTAAAGATTCATGGTGGATCGCTATTGTGGTTGAGGATTGACCACAACATCATCAGTAGCATGAGCAAATATTTTGGTATGTATTTTAGCAACAACTAAATGGTGTTGGGATGAGGGGATAACCCACAAGTATTTTGTTCATAATAACCTATCATTTACCGTTGATGTACCATTCATTTGGATCCCACATAAAGCATCCAAAATCTCTCTAAATCCCACAAAGCATCATCATCATGCAACTATTCTTGTATCTATGTCGCCTTCTGCTTCCTTAGGTGCTTTTTCAAACCGCGACATCCATTAGAATGATCCCAATCACTATACAAATCCAAATCTATGAGAATGCTTTTGTCTTTTCTTATTCTCTAAACATCCTAAGCTTGTTGTTGCCCAATAGTGGAGTCTTGTTGAGTCTGCTACCGAGTTTGATCAGGGGTGTGATCCACCTGGTTTTAAGTTTGACTCTGTGAGGTCCCCAAACCGCCAATACCAAGATGGGAGGGGATCCTTGATAGGTCTCTAGGTATGATCAAAATCAGAGTCTCTAAACAAGAAAAATCCAAGGAATAGACCTTTACCATTGACAATGGCTTGGGTCTATAGCCTTAGAAGAAGACCTAGTCCTGTCTCGCAGCGAAAACGGGACAATGTATTAAAAGTCCAAAAAACTAACATTTCAATCCTATAACTTCCACATATTGGGCTAAGGTATCCTCAACCAACACTTTTTCCCCCCTAACAGATGTGAGGGCACAACCGCTGGTGGACTCCTCTTCCAAGTGAAGAAGTTTTCTAAACGTTTTAGTGCGCAAGGATGGATAGTTACCTGACTAATCAGATCCACCCGTCCATGATTGACAACCTTAGTCAATCCCCACTTACCACCCTGCACTCACACATGATTCTTTTTTTATTTCATTACTACCACGTTCTTATCTCAATTACATAACAAGATTTCATTAAAACAGCCCTTGAAAACAGTATTGAAAATATTCTTTTAGAAAACATACATCTTTAAACTTAGGACATGGTACTATCAATCAAAACATTGTCCATAATAACCATGACCAGTACTCTTCTTGTCTCAAGATCACCTAAGGGTGAAAAAAACAGCACCCATGCCTTATTCACAATCCGGAGTGGATAAACCCCCACCCAAGGTTCCGTGTGCCCATACACCAAACCAGTTGCCCATACAATCGGGCGGCTCCCCTAGGATAATAACGGTATCCTAACTTATGTAGAAACATCAAGACATGACACGGAGGAGAAACTCACGTTCATGGGGGTCACCGACTTATTCGTGGCTGGAAAGCCATCATTATCATCAATTTATACCAAGGAGTTGGAGGTGTCTTGAGACAAGTTGTCTTAAGGATGATCAATCATATCTTTCCTAATTCAACCAGTTTAAACCCAAACAATTCTTTCCTACATTATAAACAAATGCATGTTGGAAGTTACCTTCCGTTTTTGGTTAATTATTCCTTTTCTGATTCTTACTCACTCCTTACGTATGCAATGCTAACTTATAAAAGAACTGAAACTATTTAAAGACTTAATTGAATAATGGAAAACCCACCTGGGACTGATCGTCCATCTGCTATTATGGTGGCATCTGAAGACTCTCCTCTGTAAGCCTACTACTAGGCACAACTTCATTGTCGTGCGGCGCTCTAGTTCTTTTTAGAGCTCTGCCCTCATCATCAGATGTAAGATTGGCTCGAGTCCTTTTAGGTACCATAACTTCTTATCCTTATAAAAAGGACATATAATCATTAGGTAAATTATCTAAAAGCTAGAGTTAACCTTTGTATCCAATTTTACCCAAATATAGGTTAAATTTGTAGTTTTAATTGGTAAATTCTTAACCTAGTAATTTCTTATTTGTCTATATAGGCATGATAACTTTTTTCATAGCTTCCCTAAGGGTTTTCTAAGCTATCCTAATCTACTTATAATTTTGTATATCTTTTCCCTAATTTCCCCATCGAATTTTAAGCTTGGAATCTGCTTATTTTGAGCTTAATATTTATTCTGTTTATTTTCTCTCAAAGATTTCATTTCCTCAACTTTATATCACAGGTTTACACTTACTATAATTTTGCTAAAAACTTTTGACTGCAAAGTCTACTTATCTTAATTAATCTTTAACTAAAAATAGTACTTTTGGTCAATTATAACTTTCTAAACTCATTAATTAACTATGGTATAATTATCACAAGTAGATAAGGATGTTTATGACCTTTGGTAATTATATTTTAATTTTCCAACTCAATTATCTAATTTTTATCTTTAATTTTTAGCTAAAATTAGTATAATTTGACTTAGAGAAATATCTATACTAATTTTCTAACCTTCACATAATTATCACGATCTTTTTATCATGTAATCTAATTGTGATAAATAGCATGTAATCATATAACATGATATACTAATTTCTCCCTTTAGTTTTTAGCTAGAATTAGTATAATTTGACTAAACTAAATTTCTATACTAAGTTTCTAACCTTGACATAATTATCATAGCTCCTTTATGATAGAATATAGCTCCAAAAAATAGCATGTAATCATCTAACATGATTTAGTAATTTTTCCCTTTAGTTTTTAACTAAAATTAATATAATTTCACTTAGATAAATATCTATACTAATTTTCTAACCTTGACATAATTTTCATAGCCTCTTGAATATGTAATCTAACTTTGATAATACCATGTAATCATCTAATATGATTCAATAATTTTCCCCTTTATTTTTTTAATCTAAAATTAGTATAATTTGACTGAAATAAATATCTACACTAATTTTCTAACCTTCACATAATTATTACAACATTTTTATCATGTATTCTAACACTGATAAATAGCATGTAATCATATCACATGATTTACTAATTTCCCCCTTTACTTTTTATCTAAAATTAGTATAATTTGACTCAAATAAATATCTACACTAATTTTCTAAACTTGACATAATTATCACGACCTTTTTATCATGTATTCTAACACTGATAAATAACATGTAATCATATAACATGATTTACTAGTTTCCCCCTTTACTTTTTATCTAAAATTAGTATAATTTGACTCAAATATATATTTACACTAATTTTCTAACCTTGAAATAATTATCACGACCTGTTTATCATGTATTCTAACACTGATAAATAGCATGTAATCATATAACATGATTTATTAATTTTCCCTTTTAATTTTCTCTTAAAAATAGTGTTTTTCTACTAAGATAATTAGCTAAACTAATTATTTGTGATTAAGATAATTTTCACGAGTTTTTTAAGATATGTTTTAACTCTGAAAATTATCTCAAAGTTTTTTAGTATAATTTGCTAATTTTCCCCTTTACTTTTTCCTTTAAAACAATGTTTTTTTACTAAGATAATTAGCTAAACTAATTATGTGTGGTTAAAATAATTATCACAAGTTTCCTAAGATGTATTTTACCTCTGAAAATTATCTCAAATCTTTTTAGTCCAATTTATTTTTTTTCCCTTTAATTTTCTCTTAAAAATAGTGTTTTGCTACTAAGATAATTAGCTAAACTATTTATCTGTGGTTAAGATGACTATCTCAGGTTCCCTAAGATTTAATTTGCTATTCTTTCCCTTTAATTTTCCTTTAAAAATAGTGTTTTGCTACTAAGATAATTAGCTAAAATAATTATCTGTGGTTAGGATAATTATTATGGGTTTCCTAAGATGTGTTTTACCTTTGAAAATTATCTCAAAGCTTTTTAGTCTAATTTGCTAATTTATCCCTTTACTTTTCTCTTAAAAATAGTATAATTTTGCTTAAATAATTACAAAAATTATTCAAAAAATTAAGAGATAAGTTTCCTAGCCTCTTGATAGTCTAATACAACACTGCTAATTATACTATCTCAATCTAAAGTTAATTAGCATAATTACCATTAATTTATGATTAAAATGAATAATTTCAGTCCTAATATAACATAATAATTAATTAGATTAGTAATCCCTAAGCTTAATCTCAAGAATCAACAGAGAATTAAGAATTAGAAGAGTAATTTAGAGTGTAAATAAGTTTAATCTTCTTAATTAATGAGATTAATTAAGAAAATATAAGTAAATTAGCATAATTTTGCTTATTAAAAAGAGTTAAACTAATTACCGTAGATTAATGAACTAGAGTTTTTTCTCTCTAATGATTTTTGAGTAGAGTTTTCTCTAGGTGAGAGAGAAATGGTGAGGACTCTGAGTCTATTCAAAATGTGAAGCAAGGGGTTTTATTTATAGGTATCTGGGCACTCATAAGCTTTCATAGGCTGAAAATGGCAGTTTCTTGTAGCTCAAGCAGTCCTATAGCTCAAGATGGCACCCCTTGCTGCTAATTGAGTCCATGGCAGGTCAGTGATGACCCTCCCATTAGCTTTAAAATATCAATTATGCTATATTTTGACCTATTTTTTCTTAATTGGTAAATATCTTGTAAATATCTGGGAGGCCTTTAGTAAAGTCTATGCTTAAATGATTACTGCAACCATTCAATTTTTCTTAATAATTTAATTTACATTGAATCTTTCGAAAGGACTAGCGGGGTCAATTTTTGTCTGAATTTAAATCTAAAAATTTCTAGCCCGGGGTTTGTTGTGCTTAAGATTCCAAAAATACCATTTTTAATTGCTTTTGAAATAGTGCCTTACCTATTTGTAAGTCCAATGCTTTCCCCTAAAACTTTGAGTTCATCCCTCTACAGCTCGAAAGGTGGAGACCTTACAGACTCGCAGCTTGTCCACCCATCCTTTTGCTCCTTGTGTATTGCTAATTTGCTCTCCACCAGTAGCCAAACCTAGGGCTCGAGGAGGGGGCTTATCTAGCATCATCATCATCATCCTTGTGATTACTTGTGACAGCTCCATCCTCCTTTTCTTGCTCATTATCTTCATTTTCATCTTCTTACTCACAGTCCTAGTTCTTTAAATGATCCATCAATGTCTGGCTAAGGTTTTTTGTATAAATCCATGTTAATATGGCATTCATTAATCAACCTTTGAAAAAATATTTTTGGTTCAATAAAATCCATTAATTTATTACAAAACAAAAGAATCATAAGACCATATTAGGTAAAGTGGGAAAATCCCAATTCCCAGGTTGGACAACTTTCAATATATCATGTACAAAATATAGAGATTTTGTCAAAAATTTGAGTTTTCTTAAGATCTCATTCCACTTTATGCACATACAATACACAATGAAAACAACTAAAATACCATGGTTTCAATCAATTGGATTATTAGGAGACGAGTATATTGCATCCATTATCATTGTCTATGTTCTACTGTCCTACCTACAACTTATCTCAACAGGGAGAGCTTGGTTTCTAGGTCCACCACTTATCTAAGTTAATGTAAAAGTGACTCAAGGTTCACAACTTGTGAAAGCAAGGATCCATTGAGGAACACAATCCACTTGGCTATTTTTCCTTAATTTATTGCATGTGACATTCAAGCAAGGTCCACTTCTAATCTATAACTTCTTAATTTGAGGCATGGGGCATACATAAAGTATGTAGCATATGCTCTATTGCCTCATAGGAAGGTTGGTGTCAAGGTGCACTTATCCAGGCTAGCCTATCTTGGAGAAATGATGGAGCTTGCTTCTCTCGTTGTTTCAATGGAGACTAGCTTGGACAAGTGGTGGACCTTTGCTTCTCTCTATGTTTCAATAGAGTTAGCTTGGACAAGTGGTGACCTTGGAACAAAACCCCCATGTAAAACATATCATGGGTATTCCAAGTGATTAGAAAGATTACCATTTAAGATATAACCTTATAGGTTGGACAACTGGAGCCTGGCTTGGAGAAATGGTGGACCTTTGATTCTCTCCATGTTTCAATGGAGCCTATCTTGGAGAAATGGTGGAGCTTGCTTCTGTCCATGTTTCAATGGAGCCTAGCTTGGACAATTGGTGGACCTTTTTCTTCTCTCTATGTTTCAATAGAGTTAGCTTAGACACATGGTGGATCTTCAAACTAAACCAACTACTATCAATGTTTCCTAGCTTGGACAAGTGGTGAAGTGTTTCTCCTCTCCATGTTTCAAATGGAGCTTAGCTTGGACCAGTGTTGGACCTTAAAACAAAAACCCCATGTACAACATAGCATGGATTTTCTAGATTTCAATGGAGTTTAGCTTTAACAAATGGTGGAGCTTGCCTTCATCCATGTTTCGATGAAACTAGCTTGGACAAGTGGTGGACCTTGTAACAAACCCCCCCATGTACAACATATCATTGGTTTTCTAGGTGATGGGAAGGAATACCATTCAAGATATAAACTTATAGCTTGGATAAGTAGTTGACTTTAAAACCAAATTCATCATAATACAATGAAATACAGGTCAGCCAATTCCTAAATCTTGAGACCAAACCTCCCATGCTATTAGAGATAATATATTGGATAAGTGGTGGACCTTCTATTATTTTCCCATGCCTAGTTTAGACAACCAGTACACTTTGCAGCTATAAAGGTTGGACGAGTGGTGGAGCCTTGTTTCTATCCATGTTTTAATGGATCCTAGCTTGGACAAGTGGTGGACCTTGGAAAAAAGCTTCCATGTAAAACATATATGAGGTTTTCCATGTTTTAATGGAACCTATCTTGGACAAATGGTGAAGCTTGCTTCTCTCCATGTTGATTTTGGAACTACCTTAGACAAGTGGTGGAGCTTTGCTTTTCTACCCTTCATAATACAATGAAGTATAGGTTGGTTACATGGTGAATCTTAAGGCCAAACCTCCCATTTTACTAGAGATGATAGGTTGGACAAGTGGATCAACCTTCTATCATTTCTCCATGACTATATTGGACAATTAGTAGACCTAACATCTCTCTATGTTGTCTAGAGATGAGCTTGGACAAGTGATGGACCCTGCTTCTCTCTTCCCTTGGTTTACTAGTTTGAAGACTCAGTATATATACTTTCTTAGATCTAGCTTGAACAAGTGGTGGACCTTGTATCCACAATCTTAATTCATTACAAAAAAGTATATGAAAAAATAACATAGGAATCTTGGTTTGAAGGTCAAGCAATTAGGTTCCAAATGCACATAATAATATATTTTCCACCCATAAGAAAAAAAAGTTAAATATGTTATTACCAAATTGACAAAGGTAACGTCCAAGACTTCTAGCTTTGCATCTTGTCAGATCTAAATCTTCATCAAGGCGACATGCATGTATACATCAACTTTCAAGCCATTCAAGAATACATGCACTTAGATTCCATAGTTTTCTTTTCAAAGTCTTTTAGGTTCTAAAAATCTTTCACATAAAGTATGTAATGACAAAATTCTTGAAGCAAACATTTGTGCCCAAGAAAAATATCCCTCTCACATATTTAAACTCCATGAATTCTCTGATCCACACTTACAAGTTTTATTTTGACATCAAACATCAATTCTCTCATAGTTACAAATAAATGCAACCTCGATATGAATTGACAAAAAATGAATTTCTTTTACTATATGACCCAACATAGGCCCCAATCAAATAAAAAATGAGTCCCCAAAAATTTGGGTGCACTCTAGCAATACATCAGAGTCCCCTTACAATAGGATGCACTCCAATAGTACATTGAAGTCCCCTTAGAGTAGGGTGCACTCCATTAAAGTGTTCATAAAATTGACACACCTTTGTTTTTTTTTTTTAAAGACTATATCAAATTATACAAATGTTGAAAGACACACACTAGAATAAAAAAAGCATCTTATGGCCATATTTATTCAATGCTTTCGTGTTGACAAGTACACACCAAGGACATAATTTGTCTCAGAATCACTATACTGATTTACAATTGTGTTGTATGTATAGACTCTCTTATCTCTTGCATACAACCATCCTACCAACCATGGAATTATGGTTCTCTGCAAGAAGTTTTGAAGTTGCTCGAAAGTTTGCCTCCACATCTTTGGAAATATAAGATATATCCCACATCACCCTATATGGAGTGTCATAAAAAATTAAGGTATTGTTTGCATCCAAATCCTCAAATATCTTCCAAATATCACTCAAATTTTTGTGATAAACCCTTGTAAATCCTAACATGATATTTGGATTTTGGCAATTTTTGTTACTCATAAACACCTTGAACTTGGTATACTACTCAGGAAAACATTTTTGTGTGATGCGTTGCACCCTTGTTAAGTTATAGCGACTCCATATCCATAGCTCAAAGTATTCAGCACAAAAATCCAAAAAACTTTGTGCGTCTGGTCGCACCACATGATAAACTTCATCTTTATCCTCCACAAGTCTCATGTGTTGAGCCCAAGCTGACATAGAATCTCTATGTTTCATTTCAATTGTCTTGAGAAGTAACCCCTCTAGATCCAAGATAAGTACTCTTTTGATGTCCTTAAAAGCAAGTGTTAGGTGATAAGGAGGTGATTCATTCCTCGGACAAGGTCTTGGAGGAGGTTGGATGGGTAATTCAATAGTTTTCTTCAATTTATGCCAACATATAGCCAATCCATTTTTCTGTAATGATTCTAAATTAAAGAACACGAACACTTAGTGCAAACACAACAATAGACATGAGTTTTACATTGTCTACCCTAAGGTTTTATTAGATACCAAAATCCATCTATGATCTACTCATTAATAGAAAGAAAGTCAAATTAAAATCCTGACTCTTTTTTATGCTACACTCTCTCTTAGTCTCAATACCATGGAGTTCAACTAGACTTAAGTCAACTAATAACTACTACTTGTTGTTAAAGGTATGCTTGAAGTGCATAAAGCTTAACCAATGCCCTAGTGTAGAATGGGTATTTAGATCTCAAGGTCTACCGCTTATCCAAGCAAAGATCCATTTAGATATGGAAACCCAATTTTTCTTAATATAATGATATAGAGTGGACAAGTGGTGAATCCTGAGACCAAACCACTCATGCTACTAGGGATAATAGGTTGGACAAGTGGTGGACCTTGAATGTAAATCCCCATGTACAAAGTATCATGGGTTTTGGGTATTTCAATGGACTCTAGCATCTTGGAGACATGGCGGAGCTTACTTCTCTCCATGTTTCAATGGACTCTATCTTGGATAAATGGTGGAGCATCATTCTCTCCATGTTTCAATGGAGCCTAGCTTAGACAAGTGGTGGACGTTTGTTTCTCTCTATGTTTGAACAGATTTAGCTTGGACAAGTGGTGGACCTTGGAACAAAACCCCTTGTAAAACATATCATGGACATTACAAGTGGTGAGAAAAAATACCATTCAATATATAACCTTATAGGTTAGACAAGTGGTGGATCTTAATACCCAATTATTATTAATATAATGACATAGAGTGGACAAGTGGTGAATCTTGCGACCAAACCTACTAGGAAAAGTAGGTTGGACAAGTGGTGGACCTTGAATGCAAACCCCCCATGTACAAAATATCACTCATGATACTAGGAATAATTTGGTATTAAGGTCCATGTTTCAATGTAGCCTAGCTTGGACAAGTGGTGGAACTTTGTTTCTCTCTATGTTTCAATAGAATTAGCTTGGACAAGTGGTGAACCTTGGAACAAAACCCCCATGTAAAGCATGTCATGGGCATTACAAGTGGTGAGAAAAAATACCATTCAAGGTATAACCTTATAGGCTGGACAAGTGGTGGACTTTAGCACCCAATTCCTCTTAATATAATGACATAGAGTGGAAAAGTGGTGAATCGTGATACCAAACCTACTAGGGATAATAGGTTGGACAAGTGGTTGACCTTGAATGTAAATCCCCCATGTACAAAATATCATGGGTTTTGCGTATTTCAATGGAGCCTAGCATCTTGGAGACATGGTGGAACTTACTTCTCTCCATGTTTTAACGGAGCCTATCTAGGAGAAATGGTGGAGGTTCCTTCTCTCCATGTTTCAATGGAGCCTAGCTTGGACAAGTCGTGGACCTTTGTTTCTCTCTATGTTTGAATATGGTTAGCTTGGACAAGTGGTGGATTTTGGAATGAAACTCCCATATAAAACATATCATGGGCATTTCAAGTTACGAGAAATGATACCATTTAAGATATAACCTTATAGGTTGGACAAGTGGTGGACCTTAACACATTGTTCTTCTTAATATAATGACATAGAGTGTACAAGTGGTGAATCTTGAAACCAAACCACTCATACTACTAGGGATAATAGGTTAAACAAGTGGTGGGCCTTGAAATAAAACCCCCTAGAGTGTTTCAATGGAGCCTAGCTTGGAAACATGGTAAAGCTTGCTTCTCTCCATCTTGGATAAATGGTGGAGTATCATTCTCTCCATGTTTCAATGGAGCCTAGCTTGGACAAGTGGTGGACCTTTGTTTCTCTCTATGTTTGAATAGAGTTATCTTGGAAAAGTGGTGGACCTTGGAACAAAACCCCCATGTACAACATATCATGGGCATTACAAGTGGTGAGAAAAAATACCATTCAATATATAACCTTATAGGTTGGACAAGTGGTGGACCTTAACACCCAATTATTATTAATATAATGACATAGAGTGGATAAGTGGTGAACTTGGGACCAAACCTACTAGGGAAAATAGGTTGGACAAGTGGTGGACCTTGAATGTAAACCCCCCATGTACAAAATATCACTCATGCTACTAGAAATAATTTGGTATTAAGGTCCATGTTTCAATGCAGCCTAGCTTGGAAAAGTGGTGGACCTTTGTTTCTCTCTATGTTTCAATAGAGTTAGCTTGGACAAGTGGTGGACCTTGGAACAAAACCCCCATGTAAATCATGTCATGGGCATTACAAGTGGTGAGAAAAAATACCATTCAAGCTATAACATTATAGGTTGGACAAGTGGTGGACCTTAACACCCAATTCCTCTTAACATAATGACATAGAGTGGACAACTGGTGAATCAAGAGACCAAACCTACTAGGGATAATAGGTTGGACAAGTGGTGGACCTTGAATGTAAACCCCCCATGTAAAAAATATCATGGGTATTGGGTATTTCAATGGATCCTAGAAACTTGAAGACATGGTGGAGCTTACTTCTCTCCATGTTTCAATGGAGCCTATCTAGGAGAAACAGTGGAGGTTCCTTCTCTCCATGTTTCAATGAGCCTAGCTTGGACAACTGGTGGACCTTTATTTCTCTATATGTTTTAATAGAGTTAGCTTGGACAAGTGGTGGACCTTGGAATGAAACCCCCATGTAAAGCATATCATGGGCATTTCAAGTGGTGAGAAAGGATACCATTTAAAATATAACCTTATAGGTTGGACAAGTGGTGGACCTTAACACATAGTTCTTCTTAATATAATGACATAGAGTGTACAAGTGGTGAATCTTGAGACCAAACAAATCGTGCTACTAGGGATAATAGGTTGGACAAGTGGTGGACCTTAAATGGAAACCCCTCATGTACAAAATTATGGGTTTAGGGTATTTCAATGGAGCCTAGCTTGGAGACATGGTGGAGATTGCTTCTCTCAATGTTTCAATGGAATCTATCTTGGAGAAATGGTGGAGCATCCTTCTCTCCATGTTTCAATGGAGCCTATCTTGGACAAGTGGTGGACCTTTGCTTCTCTCTATGTTTCAATAGAGTTAGCTTGGACAAGTGGTGGATCTTGGAGCAAAACCCCTTTGTAAAACATAGCATGGACATTACAAGTGATGAGAAAAAATATCATTCAAGATATAACCTTATAGGTTGGAAAAGTGGTGATGGACCTTGACAAGTGGTGAAGGATACCATTTAAGATATACCCTTATAGGTTGGACAAGTGGTGGACCTTAACACCCAGTTCTTCTTAATATAATGACATAGAGTGGATAAGTGGTGAATATTAAGACCAAACCACTCATGCTACTAGGTATAATATGTTAGAGAAGTGGTAGACCTTGAATGTAAAAACCCCATATACCAAATATCATGGTTTTAGGGTGTTTCAATGGAGCCTAGCATCTTGGAGACATGGTAGATCTTGATTCTTTCCATGTTTGAATGGCACCTATCTTGGAAAAATGATGGAGGTTACTTCTCTCCATGTTTCAACGGAGCCTAGCTTTGACAAGTGGTGAACCTTTGCTTCTCTCTATGTTTGAATAGAGTTAGCTTGGACAAGTGGTGGACCTTTTCTTCTCTCTGTGTTTGAATAGAGTTAGCTTGGACAAGTGGTGGACCTTGGAATGAAACTCCCATGTAAAACATATCATGGGCATTTCAAGTGGTGAGAAAGGATACCATTTAAGATATAACCTTACAGGTTGGACAAGTGGTGGACCTTAATACATAGTTCTTCTTAATATAATGACATAGAGTGTACAAGTGGTGTATCTTGAGACCAAACCACTCATGCTACTAGGGATAATAGGTTAGACAAGTGGTGGGTCTTGAAATAAAACCCCCCATGTACAAAATAAAATGGGTTTAGGGTATTTAAATGGATCCTAGCTTGGAGACATGGTGGAGCTTGCTTCTCTCCATGTTTCAATGAAGCCTATCTTGGAGAAATGGTGGAGCATCCTTCTCTCCATGTTTCAATATAGCCTAGCTTGGACAAGTGGTGGATCTTTGGTTCTCTCTATGTTTCAATAGAGTTAGCTTGGACAAGTGGCGGACATTGAAACAAAACTCCCATGTAAAACATATCATGGGTAGTTTAAGTTGTGAGAAAAAAAACCATTTAAAATATAACCTTATAGGTTGGACAAGTGGTGGACCTTAACACCCAATTCTTTTTAATACAATGACATAGAGTGGACAAGTGGTGAATCTTGAGACCAAACCTATCAAGCTACTAGGGATACTAGGTTGTACAAGTGGTGGACCTTGAATGTAAATCCCCTATGTACAAAATATCATGGGTTTAGGGTGTTTCAATGGAGTCTAGCATATTGGAGACATGGTGGAGCTTGCTTCGCTCCATGTTTCAAGTGATGGAATTTCAATTATTTTCCCATACCTAGTTTAGACAACCCATACACTTCGCAACTCTAAAGGTTGGACGAGTGATGGAGCTTTGTTTATTTCCATGTTTTAATGGATCCTAGCTTGGACAAGTGGTGGACCTTGGAAAAAAGTCCCGTGTACAACATAGCTAAGTTTATTCATGTTTTAATGGAAGAGAGATTCGACAAATGGTGGAGCTTGCTTATCTCCATGTGGATTTTAGAACTAGCTTGGACAAGTGGTGGAGCTTTGCTTTTCTACTCTTCATAATACAATGATGTATGGGTTGGTTACATTGTGAATCTAAAGGCCAAACCTCCCATCTTACTAGAGATGATAGGTTGGACAAGTGGTCAACCTTCTATCATTTCTCCATGCCTATAATTAGACAATTAGTAGAACTAGAATCTTTCTATGTTGTCTAGAGCTGATCTTGGACAAGTAGTGGACCTTCTATCATTTCTCCATGCCTATAATTAGACAATTAGTAGAACTAGCATCTTTCTATGTTGTCTAGAGCTGATCTTGGACAAGTAGTGGACCTTGCTACTCTCTTCCCTTCGTTTATTAGTTTGAAGACTCATTGTATATACTTGATTAGATCTATATAATTACTCATTAGTTAGGTTACAAGTAGGTATGTAATTTGTTAGCCTCAAGGGACTTTGAATATTGAATAGTAAGAAAGCTGGTTTGAAGATCTTTTGCTTATCTGAACTAGACTCTAACTCAATAATAAGTTTCTTAAGTTCAACGAATTGTCCTATCTAGGCTCCAAAAGAGTCTTAATTGGTTTGTGCTAGATTCTAACTTACTTGATGGGGTAGAATCCTAGAAAAATGAGGTGCTATAAGTTTTACCTTAGCTCAAATGGATTTTCACTTAAACTAGACTGCAATTTGGCACTCTAGTATCTTTGTCGCGATGGAGTTTAACACTAGATACATAGTAGTGATATTTAAGCTTCATGTCTCTTCACTTGATCGAGATATAAGACCATACTTTCAAGGTCACCACTTGTCTTACCTAAAGACCAATGTGAGACATGGGAGCAAGAAAGCCATCCGATATTGTTTTAAGGACTATTACATAGACAATCAATAACTTAAGTAAAGCAAAAAGACTTGGATCTTTCACAATTAATAACTTAAGTAAATCCAAAAAGACTTGGATCTTTGACAGTTTTTTTCAAACTAAAAAAGCACAATCTTATGCTAACAAAACTATAAATCACAATTGAAAGTTTTGAACAAGAAAAAGATCAGCAATCTTAATAAGAAGGATACTTTTCATTTCATTTGATGATTACAAATTAAAAGAAAGTCACTCAAGAAATTGATAAACAAAAAATGTAGGTGACTGCTTCATTATTTTGAGCAAAAATATCAAAATCTCTAGTGATTGAGCTCCATCTAGTAGTATCCTTTGTAAGATCCTGCAGGAAGGAATAAAAAGAAAGATTTGTTAGATACCATGCACATGAGTGTTCAAGCATGTGTATCAAGAATATATGACATGTCACTAGTACCTTAGGGTTGGTTTCTATCCATCCTTAGAAGATTGTTCTCACCTTTCACCTTATTTATATAAGCCTTTGCTGTGGTTGCCTTCAAAACTCCTTTTGTGTTACAACCCAATTGCCTAGCTAAAGCGGTCAATTGTGATGCCTTCATGCTTTCAATGGGTGTACGCTCCTTTGCCAAGATCTCTTGTATTTGGGCTCTTCTCATTTCATTGCGGTGGCTTGTGTCACTTGCGTCTTCAATGGTAGTTTCATCTCTGTCACCTTTTGCAGGTGGTATTCTTCTTGTAAAGAACACCTTAGCTGACCAAACATCATTTTTCTGCTTCCAATACTCCATGATTTGTTTGTATTCACTATCATTTGTCACTATAGGTTGTCCATAACGATTAGAAGCAATTAAATCACGCACATCCCTTCTCTCATCAAGCTGAATCAAGTATGGCAGTAGCTCCTTCAAGAGCATATTGTCAACTATCTTCTCAGCATCAAATTGTGGTGGAAAAATGCAATTGTTTGCTGGTGAAATACATCCCTTGTAAGGAGAGTCATCAATAAGCACTGTTCTTTGTGGATCACATTCAAACCCCATGGCAATTTTGGCTAGAGGCTTGAACATTGCCTCAACGTTTGGATTGTCGGGTCTAAATAATTTTTGAGTTTGAGCGGGTTAGCAAACATCTTGCGACCAAATTGCAAAGAAAGGCAATGTATCCTCAGCTAAGTTGTTTAGTGCTGCAAGGATTTGATTCACATTATTCCTAGTAGCTGTCGACCAAATTGCAACATTAAACCTCTGTAAAATAGTCTTCAAGAATTGGATGCAACCTGGCTTGAGTATAATATATCTTTTTGAATCCATTTACACTGAGTTGTGGTGTGAGGATGGTTGAGGGGAACGTTTCAACAATAGACCATTTAAATCCAATATAATTGTAAGCATGGATTTCTCAACATCTACACTACATGACGTAGTAGCAATTGGCAATAGCTCCTGAGTGGACTTTTTAGTCTCTTTTGATGTATGTTGCATTTTTGAAGCATCGATTTCTTGGTTTTCATTATTGGAAGCTTGCTCAAGTTGCACAACACTAGACTCTAGTATAGAAATATCATCCATCTTGGGCACTTTAGAAACCATAGAATCTATGGATTCTATAGTTGTTGACTGAATCATAGGAGCATTATCCATCCCAGTTTGTGAATCTAAGAAAACACACACACAAATGGTATCTCAAAACCACTAGAATTTTATTCACCATATTTATATGTAGAAATCCTAGTAAGAAATTTATTTAAGGTAAAGTCGTTGTTAGAATCCTTGCAACCATTTTCAGCATTCGTACACAAAACACCACTTGTCTAAAATACAATCTACTATCTCAACATTTTCCATCCTACACTTTATTAAAGATGAGTACTTAAAGTGAAAACTAAAAGCCACAACTTGTTGAGGAAACATGGATACAAGGTCCACCAAATGTCCAACCTAGACTACAAGCAAACAATTAGAGATTTGGCTTAGATTTGGATTCAAATTAAAGGCCACCACTTATTCAAGTAAGATAACTCCACTTGTTTAAAATAGTAATGTTTGAAGCCCCACCACTTGTCCAACCTAGACATTGATTAAATTTTGGTAAGATTTATCACAAATCTAAAGTAGAATCAAGATTCTATGGCCAAGGTAGTCAAATAAGTTAGACAACACACAAAGCATAAGAGCACTCTAGATTCTTGTTGAGCATAAACTAAACAATAATCAAATGTTATATTCACTTAAGATTTCATCCATGAAAAATGAAAATGATGCATGTACTTGAGATTTCCATCCATGTACAATACTTTACAATGTCAAGTAAAGTTATAGTCAGCAAACAACTCTTCTCCTGCTTCAACTTGACAAATAGTTTCAATGCATAAATGGCCATATTCTTCTGACTTGATGTGTGAAGAGGTGCATTTATGCCAAGGTGGAAAATTTGGATCAAATGTATAGCGTACGTTAGGACAGACATTTGTACTGTGAGAACTATTTATATAGCCCGACACGTTTTCTTCTTCTACACAACCAATAATGTATGATTGATCTTTCTCTTCTTCTATGTTTGGATCCTCTAGAAGAGAAAGGAGTGAATTGAGGGCCATTTTGATCATCCATTAAAGTCAACCATGAAGCTCCCAAGAAGGCACACCTGACTTATCCTCTGATTTTGCCAAAATTTCAGCAGCATAACAGCATAAATGGCTCAAAAGACCAAAAAGCCAGCCATCATAACTTGGAAAAATTTTGACAGAGTTTCCCCAGAAGTAGAGCAGTGAGAACCCAAAATATGGACTGTGTATGTATGCATAAACTGCCAACAATAGAACCCGAGCATCAATTAGGAATCACTAGTACATAGCCTATGGCGAGGTCACGAAAAGGGTGCTCCAGCTACCTGTATCACCGAAAGGATCTCCACATTTGAGAATCCCCCAGCTCAATAAAACCTCACGCTATCGACCCTCACACGAAGGCTAATGCAAATCGCGTATAGTCAAGTCTCAGAAATGACTATCTTCCAGACCAAGTCTCAGAAATGGTTGGGACTACCAAATAAAACCAAATATGGATCCACAAAGGCATACAATGGCAGTTTCCACAAGTAACGTGCAATCCAGCAGACAATGCGCTCAAATAGACGCCAAATGATGCATACCCACAACAATTGCAAGTGACATCACTGCTAGTATATCACTGTACTCCAGCTACCTGTACCTGTGTGAATCACCTGTACCTGTACCTGTCCCTATAACCTGTAACCTGTAGTCTGTAACCTGCAACCTGTAATCCCGAATCTCGAAGCTTGAAGCTCGAAGCAGAAGGTACTCAAAGAAGATCCTCCGTGGGGGCGCCAAAAGAATGTGAGCGGGATGAAAACACACACAGTGCCTCTATAACGACCTGACACACACTCTTAGAATGACACACACACACACACACACACACACACACACACACACACACACACACACACACACACACACACACACACACACACACACACTATGGGGCACCACTCGGCTTACACAACACACCTGGCCGAGACAGGGAACACACCTATGGAATGGGGGCAGAGAGAATACCCACTTGCCCACTCCACACAGACACACACACACACACACACACACACACACACACACACACACACACACACACACACCCAAAAAACTCAGCTCAAAAGAGGAGAAATTCTGATGTTTAGATAGAAATGAGCTTGGGCCAACACCAATGGGCAAATAGCTCACACAAAATGGGTAAAATATACCAGATACAATCACAAATTGGAGTAGAAGCTTCGCTCATAGGAGAAACTTACACAGCAAAAACAGTAAAAAAAAGAGTGAGAAATTTGGCAAAATGGATAGTGCCATCACGTCCGGAACGGCCCAAAACCCCAGTCTACAATGTCAAAGTGCTCAAATCCGACCTCGGATGAGCAGTTTACGGCCAAAACAGGCTCCAAAAACCCATAAAACACACCTGCGGCTGTTCCTCCTCTCTTCTTCAAGTTTTTTCTGGTCTTCTCTCAGTTTTTTCAGTTCCCACACTTAAATTTTTTAGTTGGGCACCCTTGGCCTTTTAGATGACCTCAAACGGACCCCGAACAAGCCAAAAACTGACCTCGCAGTGCATAGTTGTCACCTTTTTGCATCATCCGCACACCTGGCACTCAGCTTTTCCCAATAATGCATCCCGCAACCACGTGAAATAGCCCCAAAAATTGGTCCTCATGATGACCTTTCTGCATAAGTATCACAAGAAAACACCCACGTCGTGTCCGTACTTCTTCGCGTGCAAGTACTGACCCCATTCGACGTCCTGACGCCACTAGATGCCATCTGACGCACCTGCTTACCTCATGTCGTCGGCCCGCAGATAGCTTCCTCGAGAATTTTTACGTGCTACCAACTCCTCCTTATTGTAGAAAAAACACACTGGTACTGGTAATAGTGAAAATCGATGCACTATGTACACCCTGTCCTACCTGTACACATGTGGGCCCCACGTAACCACCTGGCTCTGGAAAATAGGCAATCCTTTATTCGATGCACCATGCATGGATATGTACATATGCGCAATTCCTTGCTCGAAAAAACTCCTGACAGTGTGAAAGGCACATTGCAATTTTGTGAAGTTAGTGAAATCCACAAATGCAAGAAAGACAAATCCAGGATTTGTTGACCCTCCAGCAATAGCCAAGATCCCATCCAAAGCATTGTTAAATGTCTCCTCACTCCACTTCAAATTGCCTCCAACATTTTTTGTCATATCTAAAACACATACGCCAATAGGCACTTTATTATTGCAGTGGCGCATCAAGTAGAGATTGCCTTCCATTTGTATGCTCACCACATAGATTGACCATGGAAAATCTCTAGGCTCAATTTTCTCCTTTTGAAGGTGAACTGCCCATTGCATGTATTTTATTGCTCCATCTAGAAAATCCATTTTCTTTGTTCCACGCGTCAAACTAGATCTGTTCCATTCCTCGCATAGCATTAAAAGTGTTTTATAAGCAACATCATTGATGTTATACATTTTGACCACCTCCTCCCAGTCTTTACATGGTGAAGACTCATTCAAATTGTTGAAGCCTTCAAGAAGTGCATCTTGAATCAATTTGTCTTGCTTCAACTGCTTGATTCGATCATACATGTCAGTTGCATCACCATCCTTTGCACTCTTTGACAGTAAAATCTTCTCATCTCTAATCTCTTCTTGAATAGTCTTTACCTCTGATTCCTCAAGGCCACAAAGGTATCTAAATACAGTTGTTGGGGGTTTCTTATTCTCCTCTTCTAGCCTTTCAATGATTTCTATCCAGCAATCATAAATTAAATCAGAGTACGTGACCATGTGTGCCTGTTTAGCAATCCAACTTGCTGCTGCACTCATTCTTGCTAATCGAAGAAAAGCCTAAAAAAAAATAGAGAAATAATTAAACTATTGAGCAAAATTTGTTAATTAAACACTATAAAAAAGACAAAGAAAATAACTTACATCCCATCCGGCACGAGATGCATGTCCCTCTGCATTTCTACTTGCTGCCTTTGGTGGTCGCCCTGAGAAGATCCATTGACTCCGTAAATGTCTCAATATTTGGCTGTAAGGTTCCTTGACATACAATGCCTGAGCCTCCTCATTTGAAATGGAAGATATAGCAGTTGCAAAAAATGAAGGAGCATTCACAACAATGCGAGCCTTTCTAAATTTATACACGCTACAGTCTTTCAAATATCTCTTTGTTGTTTTGTTCATTGTGAAGCAAAACTTTTGCAGCATAGATTGAATGCTGCCCATCAAGAATCCAATAATGATAATCCTTAATTTTTTGCTCTTCTACCTTTTCTACTGCCAAAGGAGTCCCCTTCTTTGACTTTGCATTTCGAACAGGCATCAAATATGCACATGTTGCAGGCTTGGTCGTACTCCGTGAAAATCCAAATAACACACTTTCAGTGTGTTTTTTATCCATAATACGTGCATTATAGTGATCAGGAGCAAGCCAACAATTTTGAATAGGGATATCAAATTCCCTATATTGGAAAGGAAAATAGTTTATGTACTTATTCATTCCATTTGTATCTTTTTCTTGTCCTTTCATGGCCTCAGCTTCTAAAACATCTGGATCCACAATTCTCATCTTTGACATTGAACCCTCTGTTGATGAGGATGCCAAAGATGCCTTGTCTACATCCAAAATGGAACTAGTTTGCTTAGCTGCTACTTTCTGCACTTTTGCTTGCTTCTTTGTGGATGGTGGTCATGAAGCTTTCACCTTTTTTCGTTGTAGTGTGGCAATGATGGAGCTTTGAAGTTGATCTGCTGTGATATTTGGATTTGATTCTGCAAACTTCCATCCTCGAGAAAACATTGTCTCTTCTTTGTTTCTAGACATGTGCTCCAATGCATATGCTCCTGGAGATATTTGAAATTCTAGATTCATTGGAACTAGAATGTCAATGCATTCCACCTCCGGATGACTATCAACTACAGAGACAGATGCTTCCACAACTTGTCCAACATCTTCAGACAAGCTGTCATTCTCCTTTTTGGCAATAAATAGATGCACCTTATGAAATTGTGCACCCTCTATACCATGTATGTCCAAATACCATTTCCTAAGATCATTGCAAGTATAGTCAACTGAGACAACAACCCTTGCAACCTGTTTGTTTGGAGCCATCTTTCCTGAAACAAAAAAAAACCAAATGCTATTTTAACATATACTTTTTTGTAATGGATTAAGTTTGTGTGAATACAAGGTCCACCACTTGTTCAAGCTAGATCTAAGCAAGTATACATAGTGATCTTTTAAGCTAGTAAACTAAGGGAAGGGAGAAGTAAGGTCCACCACTTGTCCAAGCTCAGCTCTAGACAACATGCAGAGATTCCAGGTCTACTAATTGTCTAATATAGGCTAACTCTATTGAAACATGGAGACAAGAAAAGGTCCACCACTTGTCCAATCTAGGGTCCATTGAAACATGGAGAGAAGGATGCTCCACCATTTGTCCAAAATAGGCTCCATTGAAACATGAAGAGAAGCAAGCTGCACCATGTCTCTGAGATGCTAGGCTCCATTGAAATACCTTAAACCCACGATATTTTGTATATGTGGGGTTTACATTCAAGATCCATCACATATCCAAGCTATTATCCCTAGTAGCATGAGTGGTTTGGTCTCAAGATTCACCACTTTTTCACTCTATGTCATTATATTAAGAATATCTGGGTGTTAAGGTCCACCACTTGTCCAACCTATAAGGCTATATCATAAAGGTTATTCTTTCTCACCACTTGGAGTGACCATGATAGGTTTTACATGGGGGTTTGGTTCCAAGGTCCACCACTTGTCCAAGCTAACTCTATTGAAAGATAGAGAGAAGCAAAGGTTCACCACTTGTGGAAGCTAGGCTCCATTGAAACATGTAGAGAAGGATGCTCCACCATTTGTCCAAGATAGGCTCCATTGAAACATGAAGAGAAGAAAGTTGCACCATGTCTCCAAGATGCTAGGCTCCATTGAAATACCTTAAACCCACTATATTTCTTACATGGGGGATTTACATTCAAGGTCCACCACTTGTCCAACCTATTATCCTTAGTAGCATGAGTGGTTTGGTCTCAAGATTCACCACTTTTCCACTCTATGTCATTATATTAAGAAGATCTGGGTTTTAAGGTCGACCACTTTTTCAACCTATAAGGCTATATCTTAAAGGGTATTCTTTCTCACCACTTGGAATGACCATGATATATTTTACATGGGGGTTTGGTCCAAGGTCCACCACTTGTCCAAGCTAACTCTATGGAAACATAGAGAGAAGCAAAGGTCCACCACTTGTACAAGCTAGGCTCCATTGAAACATGGAGAGAAGGATTATTCACCATTTGTCAAAGATAGGCTTCATTGAAACATGAAGAGAAGCAAGCTGCACCATGTCTCCAAGATGCTAGGATCCATTGAAATACCTTAAACCCACGATATTTTTTACATGTGGGGTTCAAATTCAAGGTCAACCACTTGTCCAAGCTATTATCCCTAGTAGCATGAGTGGTTTGGTCTCAAGATTCACCACTTTTCCACTCTATGTCATTCTAAATAAGAAGATCACGGTGTTAAGGTTGACCATTTTGTCCAACCATAAAGGGGGTATATCTTAAAGGTAATTCTTTGTCCACCACTTGGAATGACCATGATATGTTTTACATGGGGGTTTGGTTCCAAGGTCCCACCACTTATTGAACTCGCGTTAACCTCTAGATTCCATTCTCAATGAGAGAGAAGCAAAGGTCCACCACTTGTCCAAGCTAGGGTCCATTGAAACATGGAGAGAAGGATGCTCCACCATTTGTCGAAGCTAACATTAGTGAAACATGGGGGGTTTACGTTCAAGGTCCACCACTTGTTCAAGCTATTATCACTAGTAGCATGAGTGGTTTTGTGTGAAGATTCACCACTTTTTCACTCTATGTCATTATATTAAGAATATCTGGGTGTTAAGGTCCACCACTTGTCCAACCTATAAGGCTATATCTTAAAGGTTGTTCTTTCTCACCACTTGGAGTGACCATGATAGGTTTTACATTGGGGTTTGGTTCCAAGGTCCACCACTTGTCCAAGATAACTCTATTGAAACATATAGAGAAATAAAGGTCCACCACTTGTCCAAGCTAGGGTCCATTGAAACATGGAGAGAAGGATGCTCCACCATTTGTCCAAGATAGGCTCCATTGAAACATGAAGAGAAGCAAGCTGCACCATGTCTCCAAGATGCTAGGCTCCATCGAAATACCTTAAATCCACGATATTTCATACATGGGGGGTTTACATTCAAGTCCACAACTTGTCCAACCTATTATCGCTAGTAGCATGAGTGGTTTGCTCTTAAGATTCACCACTTTTCCACTCTATGTCATTATATTAAGAATATCTGGGTGTTAAGGTCAACCACTTGTCCAACCTATAAGGCTATATGTTAAAGGTTATTCTTTCTCACCACTTGGAGTGACCATTATAGGTTTTACATGGGGGTTTGGTTCCAAGGTCCACCACTTGTCCAAGCTAACTCTATTCAAACATAGAGAGAAGCAAAGGTCCACCACTTGTCCAAGCTAGGCTTCATTGAAACATGGAGAGAAGGATGCTCCACCATTTTTCCAAGATAGGCTCCATTGAAACATGACGAGAAGCAAGATGCACCATGTCTCCAAGATGCTAGGGCTCCATCGAAATACCTTAGACCCATGATATTTCGTAGATGAGGGGTTTACATTCAATGTCCACCACTTGTCCATGCTATTATTGCTAGTAGCATGAGTGGTTTGGTCTCAAGATTCACTAGTTTTCCACTCTATGTCAATATATTAAGAATATGTGGTTGTTAAGGTCCACCACTTGTCCAACCTATAAGGCTACATCTTAAAGGTTATTCTTTCTTACCACTTGAAGTGACCATGATAGGTTTTACATGGGGGTTTGGTCCCAAGGTCCATCACTTGTTCAAGCTAACTCTATTGAAACATAGAGAGAAACAAAGGTCCACCACTTGTCCAAGCTAGGATCCATTGAAACATGGAGAGAGGGATGCTCCACCATTTGTCGAAGCTAACATTAGTGAAACATGGGGGGTTTACGTTCAAGGTCCACCACTTGTTCAAGCTATTATCACTAGTAGCATGAGTGGTTTTGTGTGAAGATTCACCACTTTTTCACTCTATGTCATTATATTAAGAATATCTGGGTGTTAAGGTCCACCACTTGTCCAACCTATAAGGCTATATCTTAAAGGTTGTTCTTTCTCACCACTTGGAGTGACCATGATAGGTTTTACATTGGGGTTTGGTTCCAAGGTCCACCACTTGTCCAAGATAACTCTATTGAAACATATAGAGAAACAAAGGTCCACCACTTGTCCAAGCTAGGGTCCATTGAAACATGGAGAGAAGGATGCTCCACCATTTGTCCAAGATAGGCTCCATTGAAACATGAAGAGAAGCAAGATGCACCATGTCTCCAAGATGCTAGGCTCCATCGAAATACCTTAAATCCACGATATTTCATACATGGGGGGTTTACATTCAAGTCCACAAATTGTCCAACCTATTATCGCTAGTAGCATGAGTGGTTTGCTCTTAAGATTCACCACTCTTCCACTCTATGTCATTATATTAAGAATATCTGGGTGTTAAGGTCCACCACTTGTCCAACCTATAAGGCTATATGTTAAAGGTTATTCTTTCTCACCTCTTGGAGTGACCATTATAGGTTTTACATGGGGGTTTGGTTCCAAGGTCCACCACTTGTCCAAGCTAACTCTATTCAAACATAGAGAGAAGCAAAGGTCCACCACTTGTCCAAGCTAGGCTTCATTGAAACATGGAGAGAAGGATGCTCCACCATTTTTCCAAGATAGGCTCCATTGAAACATGACGAGAAGCAAGATGCACCATGTCTCCAAGATGCTAGGGCTCCATCGAAATACCTTAGACCCATGATATTTCGTAGATGAGGGGTTTACATTCAATGTCCACCACTTGTCCATGCTATTATTGCTAGTAGCATGAGTGGTTTGGTCTCAAGATTCACTAGTTTTCCACTCTATGTCAATATATTAAGAATATGTGGTTGTTAAGGTCCACCACTTGTCCAACCTATAAGGCTACATCTTAAAGGTTATTCTTTCTTACCACTTGAAGTGACCATGATAGGTTTTACATGGGGGTTTGGTCCCAAGGTCCATCACTTGTTCAAGCTAACTCTATTGAAACATAGAGAGAAACAAAGGTCCACCACTTGTCCAAGCTAGGATCCATTGAAACATGGAGAGAGGGATGCTCCACCATTTGTCGAAGCTAACATTAGTGAAACATGGGGGGTTTACGTTCAAGGTCCACCACTTGTTCAAGCTATTATCACTAGTAGCATGAGTGGTTTTGTGTGAAGATTCACCACTTTTTCACTCTATGTCATTATATTAAGAATATCTGGGTGTTAAGGTCCACCACTTGTCCAACCTATAAGGCTATATCTTAAAGGTTGTTCTTTCTCACCACTTGGAGTGACCATGATAGGTTTTACATTGGGGTTTGGTTCCAAGGTCCACCACTTGTCCAAGATAACTCTATTGAAACATATAGAGAAACAAAGGTCCACCACTTGTCCAAGCTAGGGTCCAAAGCTAGGGTCCATTGAAACATGGAGAGAAGGATGCTCCACCATTTGTCCAAGATAGGCTCCATTGAAACATGAAGAGAAGCAAGATGCACCATGTCTCCAAGATGCTAGGCTCCATCGAAATACCTTAAATCCACGATATTTCATACATGGGGGGTTTACATTCAAGTCCACAACTTGTCCAACCTATTATCGCTAGTAGCATGAGTGGTTTGCTCTTAAGATTCACCACTTTTCCACTCTATGTCATTATATTAAGAATATCTGGGTGTTAAGGTCCACCACTTGTCCAACCTATAAGGCTATATGTTAAAGGTTATTCTTTCTCACCACTTGGAGTGACCATTATAGGTTTTACATGGGGGTTTGGTTCCAAGGTCCACCACTTGTCCAAGCTAACTCTATTCAAACATAGAGAGAAGCAAAGGTCCACCACTTGTCCAAGCTAGGCTTCATTGAAACATGGAGAGAAGGATGCTCCACCATTTTTCCAAGATAGGCTCCATTGAAACATGACGAGAAGCAAGATGCACCATGTCTCCAAGATGCTAGGGCTCCATCGAAATACCTTAGACCCATGATATTTCGTAGATGAGGGGTTTACATTCAATGTCCACCACTTGTCCATGCTATTATTGCTAGTAGCATGAGTGGTTTGGTCTCAAGATTCACTAGTTTTCCACTCTATGTCAATATATTAAGAATATGTGGTTGTTAAGGTCCACCACTTGTCCAACCTATAAGGCTACATCTTAAAGGTTATTCTTTCTTACCACTTGAAGTGACCATGATAGGTTTTACATGGGGGTTTGGTCCCAAGGTCCATCACTTGTTCAAGCTAACTCTATTGAAACATAGAGAGAAACAAAGGTCCACCACTTGTCCAAGCTAGGATCCATTGAAACATGGAGAGAGGGATGCTCCACCATTTGTCGAAGCTAACATTAGTGAAACATGGGGGGTTTACGTTCAAGGTCCACCACTTGTTCAAGCTATTATCACTAGTAGCATGAGTGGTTTTGTGTGAAGATTCACCACTTTTTCACTCTATGTCATTATATTAAGAATATCTGGGTGTTAAGGTCCACCACTTGTCCAACCTATAAGGCTATATCTTAAAGGTTGTTCTTTCTCACCACTTGGAGTGACCATGATAGGTTTTACATTGGGGTTTGGTTCCAAGGTCCACCACTTGTCCAAGATAACTCTATTGAAACATATAGAGAAACAAAGGTCCACCACTTGTCCAAGCTAGGGTCCAAAGCTAGGGTCCATTGAAACATGGAGAGAAGGATGCTCCACCATTTGTCCAAGATAGGCTCCATTGAAACATGAAGAGAAGCAAGATGCACCATGTCTCCAAGATGCTAGGCTCCATCGAAATACCTTAAATCCACGATATTTCATACATGGGGGGTTTACATTCAAGTCCACAACTTGTCCAACCTATTATCGCTAGTAGCATGAGTGGTTTGCTCTTAAGATTCACCACTTTTCCACTCTATGTCATTATATTAAGAATATCTGGGTGTTAAGGTCCACCACTTGTCCAACCTATAAGGCTATATGTTAAAGGTTATTCTTTCTCACCACTTGGAGTGACCATTATAGGTTTTACATGGGGGTTTGGTTCCAAGGTCCACCACTTGTCCAAGCTAACTCTATTCAAACATAGAGAGAAGCAAAGGTCCACCACTTGTCCAAGCTAGGCTTCATTGAAACATGGAGAGAAGGATGCTCCACCATTTTTCCAAGATAGGCTCCATTGAAACATGACGAGAAGCAAGATGCACCATGTCTCCAAGATGCTAGGGCTCCATCAAAATACCTTAGACCCATGATATTTCATAGATGAGGGGTTTACATTCAATGTCCACCACTTGTCCATGCTATTATTGCTAGTAGCATGAGTGGTTTGGTCTCAAGATTCACTAGTTTTCCACTCTATGTCAATATATTAAGAATATGTGGTTGTTAAGGTCCACCACTTGTCCAACCTATAAGGCTACATCTTAAAGGTTATTCTTTCTTACCACTTGAAGTGACCATGATAGGTTTTACATGGGGGTTTGGTCCCAAGGTCCATCACTTGTTCAAGCTAACTCTATTGAAACATAGAGAGAAACAAAGGTCCACCACTTGTCCAAGCTAGGATCCATTGAAACATGGAGAGAGGGATGCTCCACCATTTGTCGAAGCTAACATTAGTGAAACATGGGGGGTTTACGTTCAAGGTCCACCACTTGTTCAAGCTATTATCACTAGTAGCATGAGTGGTTTTGTGTGAAGATTCACCACTTTTTCACTCTATGTCATTATATTAAGAATATCTGGGTGTTAAGGTCCACCACTTGTCGAACCTATAAGGCTATATCTTAAAGGTTGTTCTTTCTCACCACTTGGAGTGACCATGATAGGTTTTACATTGGGGTTTGGTTCCAAGGTCCACCACTTGTCCAAGATAACTCTATTGAAACATATAGAGAAACAAAGGTCCACCACTTGTCCAAGCTAGGGTCCATTGAAACATGGAGAGAAGGATGCTCCACCATTTGTCCAAGACAGGCTCCATTGAAACATGACGAGAAGCAAGATGCACCATGTCTCCAAGATGCTAGGGCTCCATCGAAATACCTTAGACCCATGATATTTCGTAGATGAGGGGTTTACATTCAATGTCCACCACTTGTCCATGCTATTATTGCTAGTAGCATGAGTGGTTTGGTCTCAAGATTCACTAGTTTTCCACTCTATGTCAATATATTAAGAATATGTGGTTGTTAAGGTCCACCACTTGTCCAACCTATAAGGCTACATCTTAAAGGTTATTCTTTCTCACCACTTGGAGTGACCATTATAGGTTTTACATGGGGGTTTGGTTCCAAGGTCCACCACTTGTCCAAGCTAACTCTATTCAAACATAGAGAGAAGCAAAGGTCCACCACTTGTCCAAGCTAGGCTTCATTGAAACATGGAGAGAAGGATGCTCCACCATTTTTCCAAGATAGGCTCCATTGAAACATGACGAGAAGCAAGATGCACCATGTCTCCAAGATGCTAGGGCTCCATCGAAATACCTTAGACCCATGATATTTCGTAGATGAGGGGTTTACATTCAATGTCCACCACTTGTCCATGCTATTATTGCTAGTAGCATGAGTGGTTTGGTCTCAAGATTCACTAGTTTTCCACTCTATGTCAATATATTAAGAATATCTGGTTGTTAAGGTCCACCACTTGTCCAACCTGTAAGGCTACATCTTAAAGGTTATTCTTTCTTACCACTTGAAGTGACCATGATAGGTTTTACATGGGGGTTTGGTCCCAAGGTCCATCACTTGTTCAAGCTAACTCTATTGAAACATAGAGAGAAACAAAGGTCCACCACTTGTCCAAGCTAGGATCCATTGAAACATGGAGAGAGGGATGCTCCACCATTTGTCGAAGCTAACATTAGTGAAACATGGGGGGTTTACGTTCAAGGTCCACCACTTGTTCAAGCTATTATCACTAGTAGCATGAGTGGTTTTGTGTGAAGATTCACCACTTTTTCACTCTATGTCATTATATTAAGAATATCCGGGTGTTAAGGTCCACCACTTGTCCAACCAATAAGGCTATATCTTAAAGGTTGTTCTTTCTCACCACTTGGAGTGACCATGATAGGTTTTACATGGGGGTTTGGTTCCAAGGTCCACCATTTGTCCAAGATAACTCTATTGAAACATATAGAGAAACAAAGGTCCACCACTTGTCCAAGCTAGGGTCCATTGAAACATGGAGAGAAGGATGCTCCACCATTTGTCCAAGATAGGCTCCATTGAAACATGAAGAGAAGCAAGATGCACCATGTCTCCAAGATGCTAGGCTCCATCGAAATACCTTAAATCCACGATATTTCATACATGGGGGGTTTACATTCAAGTCCACAACTTGTCCAACCTATTATCGCTAGTAGCATGAGTGGTTTGCTCTTAAGATTCACCACTTTTCCACTCTATGTCATTATATTAAGAATATCCGGGTGTTAAGGTCCACCACTTGTCCAACCAATAAGGCTATATCTTAAAGGTTGTTCTTTCTCACCACTTGGAGTGACCATGATAGGTTTTACATGGGGGTTTGGTTCCAAGGTCCACCACTTGTCCAAGATAACTCTATTGAAACATATAGAGAAACAAAGGTCCACCACTTGTCCAAGCTAGGGTCCATTGAAACATGGAGAGAAGGATGCTCCACCATTTGTCCAAGATAGGCTCCATTGAAACATGAAGAGAAGCAAGATGCACCATGTCTCCAAGATGCTAGGCTCCATCGAAATACCTTAAATCCACGATATTTCATACATGGGGGGTTTACATTCATGTCCACAACTTGTCCAACCTATTATCGCTAGTAGCATGAGTGGTTTGCTCTTAAGATTCACCACTTTTTCACTCTATGTCATTATATTAAGAATATCTGGGTGTTAAGGTCCACCACTTGTCCAACCTATAAGGCTATATGTTAAAGGTTATTCTTTCTCACCACTTGGAGTGACCATTATAGGTTTTACATGGGGGTTTGGTTCCAAGGTCCACCACTTGTCCAAGCTAACTCTATTCAAACATAGAGAGAAGCAAAGGTCCACCACTTGTCCAAGCTAGGCCCACCACTTGTCCAAGCTAGGCTTCATTGAAACATGGAGAGAAGGATGCTCCACCATTTTTCCAAGATAGGCTGCATTGAAACATGACGAGAAGCAAGATGCACCATGTCTCCAAGATGCTAGGGCTCCATCGAAATACCTTAGACCCATGATATTTCGTAGATGAGGGGTTTACATTCAATATCCACCACTTGTCCATGCTATTATTGCTAGTAGCATGAGTGGTTTGGTCTCAAGATTCACTAGTTTTCCACTCTATGTCAATATATTATGAATATCTGGTTGTTAAGGTCCACCACTTGTCCAACCTATAAGGCTACATCTTAAAGGTTATTCTTTCTTACCACTTGAAGTGACCATGATAGGTTTTACATGGGGGTTTGGTCCCAAGGTCCATCACTTGTTCAAGCTAACTCTATTGAAACATAGAGAGAAACAAAGGTCCACCACTTGTCCAAGCTAGGATCCATTGAAACATGGAGAGAGGGATGCTCCACCATTTGTCGGAGCTAACATTAGTGAAACATGGGGGGTTTACGTTCAAGGTCCACCACTTGTTCAAGCTATTATCACTAGTAGCATGAGTGGTTTTGTGTCAAGATTCACCACTTTTTCACTCTATGTCATTATATTAAGAATATCTGGGTGTTAAGGTCCACCACTTGTCCAACCTATAAGGCTATATCTTAAAGGTTGTTCTTTCTCACCACTTGGAGTGACCATGATAGGTTTTACATTGGGGTTTGGTTCCAAGGTCCACCACTTGTCCAAGATAACTCTATTGAAACATATAGAGAAACAAAGGTCCACCACTTGTCCAAGCTAGGGTCCATTGAAACATGGAGAGAAGGATGCTCCACAATTTGTCCAAGATAGGCTCCATTGAAACATGAAGAGAAGCAAGATGCACCATGTCTCCAAGATACTAAGCTCCATCGAAATACCTTAAATCCACGATATTTCATACATGGGGGGTTTACATTCAAGTCCACAACTTGTCCAACCTATTATCGCTAGTAGCATGAGTGGTTTGCTCTTAAGATTCACCACTTTTCCACTCTATGTCATTATATTAAGAATATCTGGGTGTTAAGGTCCACCACTTGTCCAACCTATAAGGCTATATGTTAAAGGTTATTCTTTCTCACCACTTGGAGTGACCATTATAGGTTTTACATGGGGGTTTGGTTCCAAGGTCCACCACTTGTCCAAGCTAACTCTATTCAAACATAGAGAGAAGCAAAGGTCCACCACTTGTCCAAGCTAGGCTTCATTGAAACATGGAGAGAAGGATGCTCCACCATTTTTCCAAGATAGGCTCCATTGAAACATGACGAGAAGCAAGATGCACCATGTCTCCAAGATGCTAGGGCTCCATCGAAATACCTTAGACCCATGATATTTCGTAGATGAGGGGTTTACATTCAATGTCCACCACTTGTCCATGCTATTATTGCTAGTAGCATGAGTGGTTTGGTCTCAAGATTCACTAGTTTTCCACTCTATGTCAATATATTAAGAATATGTGGTTGTTAAGGTCCACCACTTGTCCAACCTATAAGGCTACATCTTAAAGGTTATTCTTTCTTACCACTTGAAGTGACCATGATAGGTTTTACATGGGGGTTTGGTCCCAAGGTCCATCACTTGTTCAAGCTAACTCTATTGAAACATAGAGAGAAACAAAGGTCCACCACTTGTCCAAGCTAGGATCCATTGAAACATGGAGAGAGGGATGCTCCACCATTTGTCGAAGCTAACATTAGTGAAACATGGGGGGTTTACGTTCAAGGTCCACCACTTGTTCAAGCTATTATCACTAGTAGCATGAGTGGTTTTGTGTGAAGATTCACCACTTTTTCACTCTATGTCATTATATTAAGAATATCTGGGTGTTAAGGTCCACCACTTGTCCAACCTATAAGGCTATATCTTAAAGGTTGTTCTTTCTCACCACTTGGAGTGACCATGATAGGTTTTACATTGGGGTTTGGTTCCAAGGTCCACCACTTGTCCAAGATAACTCTATTGAAACATATAGAGAAACAAAGGTCCACCACTTGTCCAAGCTAGGGTCCATTGAAACATGGAGAGAAGGATGCTCCACCATTTGTCCAAGATAGGCTCCATTGAAACATGAAGAGAAGCAAGATGCACCATGTCTCCAAGATGCTAGGCTCCATCGAAATACCTTAAATCCACGATATTTCATACATGGGGGGTTTACATTCAAGTCCACAACTTGTCCAACCTATTATCGCTAGTAGCATGAGTGGTTTGCTCTTAAGATTCACCACTTTTCCACTCTATGTCATTATATTAAGAATATCTGGGTGTTAAGGTCCACCACTTGTCCAACCTATAAGGCTATATGTTAAAGGTTATTCTTTCTCACCACTTGGAGTGACCATTATAGGTTTTACATGGGGGTTTGGTTCCAAGGTCCACCACTTGTCCAAGCTAACTCTATTCAAACATAGAGAGAAGCAAAGGTCCACCACTTGTCCAAGCTAGGCTTCATTGAAACATGGAGAGAAGGATGCTCCACCATTTTTCCAAGATAGGCTCCATTGAAACATGACGAGAAGCAAGATGCACCATGTCTCCAAGATACTAGGGCTCCATCGAAATACCTTAGACCCATGATATTTCGTAGATGAGGGGTTTACATTCAATGTCCACCACTTGTCCATGCTATTATTGCTAGTAGCATGAGTGGTTTGGTCTCAAGATTCACTAGTTTTCCACTCTATGTAAATATATGAAGAATATCTGGTTGTTAAGGTCCACCACTTGTCCAACCTATAAGGCTACATCTTAAAGGTTATTCTTTCTTACCACTTGAAGTGACCATGATAGGTTTTACATGGGGGTTTGGTCCCAAGGTCCATCACTTGTTCAAGCTAACTCTATTGAAACATAGAGAGAAACAAAGGTCCACCACTTGTCCAAGCTAGGATCCATTGAAACATGGAGAGAGGGATGCTCCACCATTTGTCGAAGCTAACATTAGTGAAACATGAGGGGTTTACGTTCAAGGTCCACCACTTGTTCAAGCTATTATCACTAGTAGCATGAGTGGTTTTGTGTGAAGATTCACCACTTTTTCACTCTCTGTCATTATATTAAGAATATGTGGGTGTTAAGGTCCACCACTTGTCCAACCTATAAGGCTATATCTTAAAGGTTGTTCTTTCTCACCACTTGGAGTGACCATGATAGGTTTTACATTGGGGTTTGGTTCCAAGGTCCACCACTTGTCCAAGATAACTCTATTGAAACATATAGAGAAACAAAGGTCCACCACTTGTCCAAGTTAGGGTCCATTGAAACATGGAGAGGAGGATGCTCCACCATTTGTCCAAGATAGGATCCATTGAAACATGAAGAGAAGCAAGATGCACCATGTCTCCAAGATGCTAGGCTCCATCGAAATACCTTAAATCCACGATATTTCATACATGGGGGGTTTACATTCAAGTCAACAACTTGTCCAACCTATTATCGCTAGTAGCATGAGTGGTTTGCTCTTAAGATTCACCACTTTTCCACTCTATGTCATTATATTAAGAATATCTGGGTGTTAAGGTCCACCACTTGTCCAACCTATAAGGCTATATGTTAAAGGTTATTCTTTCTCACCACTTGGAGTGACCATTATAGGTTTTACATGGGGGTTTGGTTCCAAGGTCCACCACTTGTCCAAGCTAACTCTATTCAAACATAGAGAGAAGCAAAGGTCCACCACTTGTCCAAGCTAGGCTTCATTGAAACATGGAGAGAAGGATGCTCCACCATTTTTCCAAGATAGGCTCCATTGAAACATGACGAGAAGCAAGATGCACCATGTCTCCAAGATGCTAGGGCTCCATCGAAATACCTTAGACCCATGATATTTCGTAGATGAGGGGTTTACATTCAATGTCCACCACTTGTCCATGCTATTATTGCTAGTAGCATGAGTGGTTTGGTCTCAAGATTCACTAGTTTTCCACTCTATGTCAATATATTAAGAATATGTGGTTGTTAAGGTCCACCACTTGTCCAACCTATAAGGCTACATCTTAAAGGTTATTCTTTCTTACCACTTGAAGTGACCATGATAGGTTTTACATGGGGGTTTGGTCCCAAGGTCCATCACTTGTTCAAGCTAACTCTATTGAAACATAGAGAGAAACAAAGGTCCACCACTTGTCCAAGCTAGGATCCATTGAAACATGGAGAGAGGGATGCTCCACCATTTGTCGAAGCTAACATTAGTGAAACATGGGGGGTTTACGTTCAAGGTCCACCAATTGTTCAAGCTATTATCACTAGTAGCATGAGTGGTTTTGTGTCAAGATTCACCACTTTTTCACTCTATGTCATTATATTAAGAATATCTGGGTGTTAAGGTCCACCACTTGTCCAACCTATAAGGCTATATCTTAAAGGTTATTCTTTCTCACCACTTGGAGTGACCATGATAGGTTTTACATTGGGGTTTGGTTCCAAGGTCCACCACTTGTCCAAGATAACTCTATTGAAACATATAGAGAAACAAAGGTCCACCACTTGTCCAAGCTAGGGTCCATTGAAACATGGAGAGAAGGATGCTCCACCATTTGTCCAAGATAGGCTCCATTGAAACATGAAGAGAAGCAAGATGCACCATGTTTCCAAGATGCTAGGCTCCATCGAAATACCTTAAATCCACGATATTTCATACATGGGGGGTTTACATTCAAGTCCACAACTTGTCCAACCTATTATCGCTAGTAGCATGAGTGGTTTGCTCTTAAGATTCACCACTTTTCCACTCTATGTCATTATATTAAAAATATCTGGGTGTTAAGGTCCACCACTTGTCCAACCTATAAGGCTATATGTTAAAGGTTATTCTTTCTCACCACTTGGAGTGACCATTATAGGTTTTACATGGGGGTTTGGTTCCAAGGTCCACCACTTGTCCAAGCTAACTCTATTCAAACATAGAGAGAAGCAAAGGTCCACCACTTGTCCAAGCTAGGCTTCATTGAAACATGGAGAGAAGGATGCTCCACCATTTTTCCAAGATAGGCTCCATTGAAACATGACGAGAAGCAAGATGCACCATGTCTCCAAGATGCTAGGGCTCCATCGAAATACCTTAGACCCATGATATTTCGTAGATGAGGGGTTTACATTCAATGTCCACCACTTGTCCATGCTATTATTGCTAGTAGCATGAGTGGTTTGGTCTCAAGATTCACTAGTTTTCCACTCTATGTCAATATATTAAGAATATCTGGTTGTTAAGGTCCACCACTTGTCCAACTTGTAAGGCTACATCTTAAAGGTTATTCTTTCTTACCACTTGAAGTGACCATGATAGGTTTTACATGGGGGTTTGGTCCCAAGGTCCATCACTTGTTCAAGCTAACTCTATTGAAACATAGAGAGAAACAAAGGTCCACCACTTGTCCAAGCTAGGATCCATTGAAACATGGAGAGAGGGATGCTCCACCATTTGTCGAAGCTAACATTAGTGAAACATGGGGGGTTTACGTTCAAGGTCCACCACTTGTTCAAGCTATTATCACTAGTAGCATGAGTGGTTTTGTGTCAAGATTCACCACTTTTTCACTCTATGTCATTATATTAAGAATATCCGGGTGTTAAGGTCCACCACTTGTCCAACCTATAAGGCTATATCTTAAAGGTTGTTCTTTCTCACCACTTGGAGTGACCATGATAGGTTTTACATTGGGGTTTGGTTCCAAGGTCCACCACTTGTCCAAGATAACTCTATTGAAACATATAGAGAAACAAAGGTCCACCACTTGTCCAAGCTAGGGTCCATTGAAACATGGAGAGAAGGATGCTCCACCATTTGTCCAAGACAGGCTCCATTGAAACATGACGAGAAGCAAGATGCACCATGTCTCCAAGATGCTAGGGCTCCATCGAAATACCTTAGACCCATGATATTTCGTAGATGAGGGGTTTACATTCAATGTCCACCACTTGTCCATGCTATTATTGCTAGTAGCATGAGTGGTTTGGTCTCAAGATTCACTATTTTTCCACTCTATGTCAATATATTAAGAATATGTGGTTGTTAAGGTCCACCACTTGTCCAACCTACAAGGCTACATCTTAAAGGTTATTCTTTCTTACCACTTGAAGTGACCATGATAGGTTTTACATGGGGGTTTGGTCCCAAGGTCCATCACTTGTTCAAGCTAACTCTATTGAAACATAGAGAGAAACAAAGGTCCACCACTTGTCCAAGCTAGGATCCATTGAAACATGGAGAGAGGGATGCTCCACCATTTGTCGAAGCTAACATTAGTGAAACATGGGGGGTTTACGTTCAAGGTCCACCAATTGTTCAAGCTATTATCACTAGTAGCATGAGTGGTTTTGTGTCAAGATTCACCACTTTTTCACTCTATGTCATTATATTAAGAATATCTGGGTGTTAAGGTCCACCACTTGTCCAACCTATAAGGCTATATCTTAAAGGTTGTTCTTTCTCACCACTTGGAGTGACCATGATAGGTTTTACATTGGGGTTTGGTTCCAAGGTCCACCACTTGTCCAAGATAACTCTATTGAAACATATAGAGAAACAAAGGTCCACCACTTGTCCAAGCTAGGGTCCATTGAAACATGGAGAGAAGGATGATCCACAATTTGTCCAAGATAGGCTCCATTGAAACATGAAGAGAAGCAAGATGCACCATGTCTCCAAGATACTAGGCTCCATCGAAATACCTTAAATCCACGATATTTCATACATGGGGGGTTTACATTCAAGTCCACAACTTGTCCAACCTATTATCGCTAGTAGCATGAGTGGTTTGCTCTTAAGATTCACCACTTTTCCACTCTATGTCATTATATTAAGAATATCTGGGTGTTAAGGTCCACCACTTGTCCAACCTATAAGGCTATATGTTAAAGGTTATTCTTTCTCACCACTTGGAGTGACCATTATAGGTTTTACATGGGGGTTTGGTTCCAAGGTCCACCACTTGTCCAAGCTAACTCTATTCAAACATAGAGAGAAGCAAAGGTCCACCACTTGTCCAAGCTAGGCTTCATTGAAACATGGAGAGAAGGATGCTCCACCATTTTTCCAAGATAGGCTCCATTGAAACATGACGAGAAGCAAGATGCACCATGTCTCCAAGATGCTAGGGCTCCATCGAAATACCTTAGACCCATGATATTTCGTAGATGAGGGGTTTACATTCAATGTCCACCACTTGTCCATGCTATTATTGCTAGTAGCATGAGTGGTTTGGTCTCAAGATTCACTAGTTTTCCACTCTATGTCAATATATTAAGAATATGTGGTTGTTAAGGTCCACCACTTGTCCAACCTATAAGGCTACATCTTAAAGGTTATTCTTTCTTACCACTTGAAGTGACCATGATAGGTTTTACATGGAGGTTTGGTCCCAAGGTCCATCACTTGTTCAAGCTAACTCTATTGAAACATAGAGAGAAACAAAGGTCCACCACTTGTCCAAGCTAGGATCCATTGAAACATGGAGAGAGGGATGCTCCACCATTTGTCGAAGCTAACATTAGTGAAACATGGGGGGTTTACGTTCAAGGTCCACCACTTGTTCAAGCTATTATCACTAGTAGCATGAGTGGTTTTGTGTGAAGATTCACCACTTTTTCACTCTATGTCATTATATTAAGAATATCCGGGTGTTAAGGTCCACCACTTGTCCAACCTATAAGGCTATATCTTAAAGGTTGTTCTTTCTCACCACTTGGAGTGACCATGATAGGTTTTACATTGGGGTTTGGTTCCAAGGTCCACCACTTGTCCAAGATAACTCTATTGAAACATATAGAGAAACAAAGGTCCACCACTTGTCCAAGCTAGGGTCCATTGAAACATGGAGAGAAGGATGCTCCACCATTTGTCCAAGACAGGCTCCATTGAAACATGAAGAGAAGCAAGATGCACCATGTCTCCAAGATGCTAGGCTCCATCGAAATACCTTAAATCCACGATATTCCATACATGGGGGGTTTACATTCAAGTCCACAACTTGTCCAACCTATTATCGCTAGTAGCATGAGTGGTTTGCTCTTAAGATTCACCACTTTTTCACTCTATGTCATTATATTAAGAATATCTGGGTGTTAAGGTCCACCACTTGTCCAACCTATAAGGCTATATGTTAAAGGTTATTCTTTCTCACCACTTGGAGTGACCATTATAGGTTTTACATGGGGGTTTGGTTCCAAGGTCCACCACTTGTCCAAGCTAACTCTATTCAAACATAGAGAGAAGCAAAGGTCCACCACTTGTCCAAGCTAGGCCCACCACTTGTCCAAGCTAGGCTTCATTGAAACATGGAGAGAAGGATGCTTTACCATTTTTCCAAGATAGGCTGCATTGAAACATGACGAGAAGCAAGATGCACCATGTCTCCAAGATGCTAGGGCTCCATCGAAATACCTTAGACCCATGATATTTCGTAGATGAGGGGTTTACATTCAATATCCACCACTTGTCCATGCTATTATTGCTAGTAGCATGAGTGGTTTGGTCTCAAGATTCACTAGTTTTCCACTCTATGTCAATATATTATGAATATCTGGTTGTTAAGGTCCACCACTTGTCCAACCTATAAGGCTACATCTTAAAGGTTATTCTTTCTTACCACTTGAAGTGACCATGATAGGTTTTACATGGGGGTTTGGTCCCAAGGTCCATCACTTGTTCAAGCTAACTCTATTGAAACATAGAGAGAAACAAAGGTCCACCACTTGTCCAAGCTAGGATCCATTGAAACATGGAGAGAGGGATGCTCCACCATTTGTCGGAGCTAACATTAGTGAAACATGGGGGGTTTACGTTCAAGGTCCACCACTTGTTCAAGCTATTATCACTAGTAGCATGAGTGGTTTTGTGTCAAGATTCACCACTTTTTCACTCTATGTCATTATATTAAGAATATCTGGGTGTTAAGGTCCACCACTTGTCCAACCTATAAGGCTATATCTTAAAGGTTGTTCTTTCTCACCACTTGGAGTGACCATGATAGGTTTTACATTGGGGTTTGGTTCCAAGGTCCACCACTTGTCCAAGATAACTCTATTGAAACATATAGAGAAACAAAGGTCCACCACTTGTCCAAGCTAGGGTCCATTGAAACATGGAGAGAAGGATGATCCACAATTTGTCCAAGATAGGCTCCATTGAAACATGAAGAGAAGCAAGATGCACCATGTCTCCAAGATACTAGGCTCCATCGAAATACCTTAAATCCACGATATTTCATACATGGGAGGTTTACATTCAAGTCCACAACTTGTCCAACCTATTATCGCTAGTAGCATGAGTGGTTTGCTCTTAAGATTCACCACTTTTCCACTCTATGTCATTATATTAAGAATATCTGGGTGTTAAGGTCCACCACTTGTCCAACCTATAAGGCTATATGTTAAAGGTTATTCTTTCTCACCACTTGGAGTGACCATTATAGGTTTTACATGGGGGTTTGGTTCCAAGGTCCACCACTTGTCCAAGCTAACTCTATTCAAACATAGAGAGAAGCAAAGGTCCACCACTTGTCCAAGCTAGGCTTCATTGAAACATGGAGAGAAGGATGCTCCACTATTTTTCCAAGATAGGCTCCATTGAAACATGACGAGAAGCAAGATGCACCATGTCTCCAAGATGCTAGGGCTCCATCGAAATACCTTAGACCCATGATATTTCGTAGATGAGGGGTTTACATTCAATGTCCACCACTTGTCCATGCTATTATTGCTAGTAGCATGAGTGGTTTGGTCTCAAGATTCACTAGTTTTCCACTCTATGTCAATATATTAAGAATATGTGGTTGTTAAGGTCCACCACTTGTCCAACCTATAAGGCTACATCTTAAAGGTTATTCTTTCTTACCACTTGAAGTGACCATGATAGGTTTTACATGGGGGTTTGGTCCCAAGGTCCATCACTTGTTCAAGCTAACTCTATTGAAACATAGAGAGAAACAAAGGTCCACCACTTGTCCAAGCTAGGATCCATTGAAACATGGAGAGAGGGATGCTCCACCATTTGTCGAAGCTAACATTAGTGAAACATGGGGGGTTTACGTTCAAGGTCCACCACTTGTTCAAGCTATTATCACTAGTAGCATGAGTGGTTTTGTGTCAAGATTCACCACTTTTTCACTCTATGTCATTATATTAAGAATATCTGGGTGTTAAGGTCCACCACTTGTCCAACCTATAAGGCTATATCTTAAAGGTTGTTCTTTCTCACCACTTGGAGTGACCATGATAGGTTTTACATTGGGGTTTGGTTCCAAGGTCCACCACTTGTCCAAGATAACTCTATTGAAACATATAGAGAAACAAAGGTCCACCACTTGTCCAAGCTAGGGTCCATTGAAACATGGAGAGAAGGATGCTCCACCATTTGTCCAAGATAGGCTCCATTGAAACATGAAGAGAAGCAAGATGCACCATGTCTCCAAGATGCTAGGCTCCATCGAAATACCTTAAATCCACGATATTTCATACATGGGGGGTTTACATTCAAGTCCACAACTTGTCCAACCTATTATTGCTAGTAGCATGAGTGGTTTGCTCTTAAGATTCACCACTTTTCCACTCTATGTCATTATATTAAGAATATCTGGGTGTTAAGGTCCACCACTTGTCCAACCTATAAGGCTATATGTTAAAGGTTATTCTTTCTCACCACTTGGAGTGACCATTATAGGTTTTACATGGGGGTTTGGTTCCAAGGTCCACCACTTGTCCAAGCTAACTCTATTCAAACATAGAGAGAAGCAAAGGTCCACCACTTGTCCAAGCTAGGCTTCATTGAAACATGGAGAGAAGGATGCTCCACCATTTTTCCAAGATAGGCTCCATTGAAACATGAAGAGAAGCAAGATGCACCATGTCTCCAAGATGCTAGGGCTCCATCGAAATACCTTAGACCCATGATATTTCGTAGATGAGGGGTTTACCTTCAATGTCCACCACTTGTCCATGCTATTATTGCTAGTAGCATGAGTGGTTTGGTCTCAAGATTCACTAGTTTTCCACTCTATGTCAATATATTAAGAATATCTGGTTGTTAAGGTCCACCACTTGTCCAACCTATAAGGCTACATCTTAAAGGTTATTCTTTCTTACCACTTGAAGTGACCATGATAGGTTTTACATGGGGGTTTGGTCCCAAGGTCCATCACTTGTTCAAGCTAACTCTATTGAAAGATAGAGAGAAACAAAGGTCCACCACTTGTCCAAGCTAGGATCCATTGAAACATGGAGAGAGGGATGCTCCACCATTTGTCGAAGCTAACATTAGTGAAACATGGGGGGTTTACGTTCAAGGTCCACCACTTGTTCAAGCTATTATCACTAGTAGCATGAGTGGTTTTGTGTCAAGATTCACCACTTTTTCACTCTATGTCATTATATTAAGAATATCTGGGTGTTAAGGTCCACCACTTGTCCAACCTATAAGGCTATATCTTAAAGGTTGTTCTTTCTCACCACTTGGAGTGACCATGATAGGTTTTACATTGGGGTTTGGTTCCAAGGTCCACCACTTGTCCAAGATAACTCTATTGAAACATATAGAGAAACAAAGGTCCACCACTTGTCCAAGCTAGGGTCCATTGAAACATGGAGAGAAGGATGCTCCACCATTTGTCCAAGATAGGCTCCATTGAAACATGAAGAGAAGCAAGATGCACCATGTCTCCAAGATGCTAGGCTCCATCGAAATACTTTAAATCCACGATATTTCATACATGGGGGGTTTACATTCAAGTCCACAACTTGTCCAACCTATTATCGCTAGTAGCATGAGTGGTTTGCTCTTAAGATTCACCACTTTTCCACTCTATGTCATTATATTAAGAATATCTGGGTGTTAAGGTCCACCACTTGTCCAACCTATAAGGCTATATGTTAAAGGTTATTCTTTCTCACCACTTGGAGTGACCATTATAGGTTTTACATGGGGGTTTGGTTCCAAGGTCCACCACTTGTCCAAGCTAACTCTATTCAAACATAGAGAGAAGCAAAGGTCCACCACTTGTCCAAGCTAGGCTTCATTGAAACATGGAGAGAAGGATGCTCCACCATTTTTCCAAGATAGGCTCCATTGAAACATGACGAGAAGCAAGATGCACCATGTCTCCAAGATGCTAGGGCTCCATCGAAATACCTTAGACCCATGATATTTCGTAGATGAGGGGTTTACATTCAATGTCCACCACTTGTCCATGCTATTATTGCTAGTAGCATGAGTGGTTTGGTCTCAAGATTCACTAGTTTTCCACTCTATGTCAATATATTAAGAATATCTGGTTGTTAAGGTCCACCACTTGTCCAACCTGTAAGGCTACATCTTAAAGGTTATTCTTTCTTACCACTTGAAGTGACCATGATAGGTTTTACATGGGGTTTGGTCCCAAGGTCCATCACTTGTTCAAGCTAACTCTATTGAAACATAGACAGAAACAAAGGTCCACTACTTGTCCAAGCTAGGATCCATTGAAACATGGAGAGAGGGATGCTCCACCATTTGTCGAAGCTAAAATTAGTGAAACATGGGGGGTTTATGTTCAAGGTCCACCACTTGTTCAAGCTATTATCACTAGTAGCATGAGTGGTTTTGTGTCAAGATTCACCACTTTTTCACTCTATGTCATTATATTAAGAATATCTGGGTGTTAAGGTCCACCACTTGTCCAACCTATAAGGCTATATCTTAAAGGTTGTTCTTTCTCACCACTTGGAGTGACCATGATAGGTTTTACATTGGGGTTTGGTTCCAAGGTCCACCACTTGTCCAAGATAACTCTATTGAAACATATAGAGAAACAAAGGTCCACCACTTGTACAAGCTAGGGTCCATTGAAACATGGAGAGAAGGATGCTCCACCATTTGTCCAAGATAGGCTCCATTGAAACATGAAGAGAAGCAAGATGCACCATGTCTCCAAGATGATAGGCTCCATCGAAATACCTTAAATCCACGATATTTCATACATGGGGGGTTTACATTCAAGTCCACAACTTGTCCAACCTATTATCGCTAGTAGAATGAGTGGTTTGCTCTTAAGATTCACCACTTTTCCACTCTATGTCATTATATTAAGAATATCTGGGTGTTAAAGTCCACCACTTGTCCAACCTATAAGGCTATATCTTAAAGGTTATGCTTTCTCACCAATTGGAGTGACCAATTAGCTAACTCTATTGAAATATGTGGGGTTTATGTTCAAGGTCCACCACTTCTCCAAGCTATTATCGCTAGTAGCATGAGTGGTTTTGTCTCAAGATTCACCACTTTTTCACTCTATGTCATTATATTAAGAATATTTGGGTGTTAAGGTCCACCACTTGTCCAACCTATAACGCTATATCTCAAAGGTTATTCTTTCTCACCACTTGGAGTGACAATGATAGGTTTTACATGGGGGTTTTGTTCCAAGGTCCACCAATTGTCCAAGCTAACTATATTGAATCATAGAGAGAAGCAAAGGTCCACCACTTGTCCAAGCGAGGGTCCATTGAAACATGGAGAGAAGGATGCTCCACCATTTGTCGAAGCTAACTCTATTAAAACATGGGGGGTTTACGTTCAAGGTCCACCACTTGTCCAAGCTAACTCTATTGAATCAAAGAGAGAAGCAAAGGTCCACCACTTGTCCGAGCTAGGATCCATTGAAACATGGAGAGAAGGATGCTCCACCATTTGTCGAAGCTAACTCTATTGAAACATGGGGGGTTTACGTTCAAGGTCCACCACTTGTCCAAGCTATTATCACTAGTAGCATGAGTGGTTTTGTCTCAGGATTCACCACTTTTTCACTCTATGTCATTATATTAAGAATATTTGGGTGTTAAGGTCCACCAGTTGTCCAACCTATAAGGCTATATCTTAAAGGTTGTTCTTTCTCACCACTTGGAGTGACCATGAATATAGGTTTTACATGGGGGTTTGCTTCCAAGGTCCACCACTTGTCCAAGCTAACTCTATTGAATCATAGAGAGAAGCAAAGGTCCACCACTTGTCCAAGCTAGGGTCCATTGAAACATGGAGAGAAGGATGCTCTACCATTTGTCCAAGATAGGCTCCATTGAAACATGAAGAGAAGCAAGTTGCACCATGTCTCCAAGACGCTAGGCTCCATCGAAATACCTTAAACCCATGATATTTCGTACATAGGGGGTTTACATTCAAGGTCCACCACTTGTCCAGCCTATTATCTCTAGTAGCATGAGTGGTTTGGTCTCAAAATTCACCACTTTTTCACTCTATGTCATTATATTAAGAAGGTCTGGGTGTTAAGGTTGACCACTTGTCCAACCTATAAGGGTATTCTTTCTCACTACTTGAAATGTCCATGATATGTTTTACATGGGGGTTTGGTTCCAAGGTGCACCACTTATCCAAGCTAACTCTATTCTTCTCATAGAGAGAGGCAAAGGTTCACCACTTGTCCAAGTTAGGCTCCATTAAAACATGGAGAGAAGGTTGCTCCACCATTTGTCCAAGATAGGCTTCATTTAAACATGACGAGAAGCAAGCCGCACAATGTCTCCAAGATGCTAGGCTGTATCGAAATACCTTAAACCCACAATATTTCGTGGATGAGGGGTTCACATTCAAGGTCCACCACTTGTCCAAGCTATTATTGCTAGGAGCATGAGTGGTTTGGTCTCAAGATTCACCACTTTTCCACTCTATTTCATTATATTAAGAATATCTGGGTGTTAAGGTCCACCACTTGTCCAACCTATAAGGCTACATCTTAAAGGTTATTCTTTCTTACCACTTGGAGGGACCATGATAGGTTTTACATGGGGGTTTTGTCCCAAGGTCCACCACTTGTCCAAGCTAGGCTCCATTGAAACATGGAGAGAAGGATGCTTCACCATTTGTCAAAGCTAACTCTATTGAAACAAGGGGGGTTTGCGTTCAAGGTCTACCACTTGTCCAAGTTATTATCGCTAGTATCATGAGTGGTTGTTTCTCAAAATTCACCACTTTTTCACTCTATGTCATTATATTAAGAATATTTGGGTGTTAAGGTCCACACTTGTCCAACCTATAAGGCTATATCTTAAAGGTTATTCTTGATCACCACTTGGAGTGACCATGATAGGTTTTAGATGGGGGTTTGGTTCCAAGGTCCACCACTTGTCCAAGCTAGCGTCCATTGAAACTTGGAAAGAAGGATGCTCTACCATTTGTCCAAGATAGGCTCCATTGAAACATGAAGAGAAGCAAGCTGCACCATGTCTCCAAGATGCTAGGCTCCATCGAAACACCTTAAACCCACGATATCTCGTAGATGGGGGGTTTACTTTCAAGGTCCACCACTTGTCCAAACTATTATCGCTAGTAGCATGAGTGGTTTGGTCTCAAGATTCACTAGTTTTCCACTCTATGTCATTATATTAAGAATATCTATGTGTTAAGGTCCACCACTTGTCCAACCTATAAGGCTATATCTTAAAGGTTATGCTTTCTCACCAATTGGAGTGACCATTATAGGTTTTACATGGGGGTGTGGTTCCATGGTCCACCACTTGTCCAAGCTAACTCTATTGAAACATAGAGAGAAGCAAAGGTCCACCACTTGTCCAAGTTAGGTTCCATTGAAACATGGAGAGAAGGATGCTCCACCATTTGTCCAAGAGAGGCTCCATTAAAACATGAAGAGAAGCAAGCTGCACCATGTCTCCAAGATGCTTGGATCCATTGAAATACCTTAAACCCACGATATTTCGTACATGGGGGGTTTACATTCAAGGTCCACCACTTGTCCAAGCTATTATCCTTAGGAGCATGAGTGGTTTGGTCTCAAGATTCACCACTTTTCCACTCTATATCATTATATTAAGAAGATCTGGGTTTTAAGGTCGACCACTTTTCCAACCTATAAGGCTATATCTTAAAGGGTATTCTTTCTCACCACTTGGAATGACCACGGTATGTTTTACATGGGGGTTTGGTTCCAAGGTCCACCACTTGTCCAAGCTAACTCTATGGAAACATAGAGAGAATCAAAGGTCCACCACTTGTACAAGCTAGGCTCCATTGAAACATGGAGAGAAGGATGATTCACCATTTGTCGAAAATAGGCTTCATTGAAACATGAAGAGAAGCAAGTTGCACCATGTCTCCAAGATGCTAGGATCCATTGAAATACCTTAAACCCAAGATATTTTTTACATGTGGGGTTTAAATTCAAGGTCAACCACTTGTCCAAGCTATTATCCCTAGTAGCATGAGTGGTTTGGTCTCAAGATTCACCACTTTTTCACTATGTCATTATATTAAGAAGATTAGGGTGTTAAGGTCAACTACTTGTCCAACCTATAAGGGTATATCTTAAAGGGTAATCTTTGTCACCACTTGGAATGGCCATGATAGGTTTTACATTAGGGTTTGTTTCCAAGGTCCACCACTTGTCCAAGCTAACTCTATTGGAACATAGAGAGAAGCAAAGGTCCACCACTTGTCCAAGCTAGGGTCCATTGAAACATGGAGAGACTCGGATGCTCCACCATTTGTCGAAGCTAACTCTATTGAAACATGAGGGGTTTACGTGCAAGGTCCGCCACTTGTCCAAGCTATTATCACTAGTAGCATGAGTGTTTTTGTCTCAACCTTCACCACTTTTTCACTCTATGTCATTATATTAAGAATAACTAGGTGTTAAGGTCCACCACTTGTCCAGCCTATAAGGCTATATCTTAAAGGTTGTTCTTTCTCACCACTTGGAGTGACCATGATAGGTTTTACATTAGGGTTTGGTTCCAAGGTCCACCACTTGTCCAAGCTAACTCTATTGAAACATAGAGAGAAGCAAAGGTCCACTACTTGTCCAAGCTAGGGTCCATTTAGCAATGGAGAGAAGGATGCTCCACCATTTGTCCAAGATAGGCTCCATTGAAACATGAAGAGAAGCAAGCTGCACCATGTCTCCAAGATGTTAGGCTCCATCGAAATACCTTAAACCCACGATATTTCGTAGATGAGGGGTTTACATTACAGGTCCACCACTTGTTCTAGCTATTATTGCTAGTAGCATGAGTGGTTTGGTCTCAAGATTCACCACTTTGCCACTCTATGTCATTATATTAAGAATATCTGGGTGTTAAGGTCCACCACTTGTCCAACCTATAAGGCTACATCTTAAAGGTTATTCTTTCTTACCACTTGGAGTGACCATGATAGTTTTTACATAGGGGTTTGGTCCCAAGGTCCACCACTTGTCCAAGCTAGGCGCCATTGAAACATGGAGAGAAGGATGCTCCACCATTTGTCGAAGCTATCTCTATTGAAACATGGGGGGTTTACGTTCAAGGTTCGCCACTTGTGAAGCTATTATCGCTAGTAGCATGAGTGGTTTTGTCTCAAGATTCACCACTTTTTCACTCTATGTCATTATATTAAGAATAATTGGGTGTTAAGGTCCACCACTTGTCCAAGATAGTCTCCATTGAAACATGAAGAGAAGCAAGCTGCACCATGTCTCCAAGATGCTAGGCACCATCAAAATACCTTAAACCCACGATATTTCGTAGATGAGGGGTTTACTTTCAAGGTCCACCACTTGTCCAAGCAATTATCGCTAGTAGCATGAGTGGTTTGGTGTAAAGATTCACCAGTTTTCCACTCTATGTCATTATATTAAGAATATCTGGGTGTTAAGGTGCACCACTTGTCCAACCTATAAGGCTATATCTTAAAGGTTATTCTTTCTCACCACTTGGAGTGACCATTATAGGTTTTACATGGGGGTTTAGTGCCAAGGTCCACCACTTGTCCAAGCTAACTCTATTGAAACATAGAGAGAAGCAAAGGTCCACCACTTGTCCAAGCTAGGCTCCATTGGAACATGGAGAGAAGGATGCTCCACCATTTGTCCAAGAGAGGCTCCATTGAAACATGAAGAGAAGTAAGCTGCACCATGTCTCCAAGATGCTAGGATCCATTGAAATACCTTAAACCCACGATATTTCGTACATGGGGGGTTTACATTCAAGGTCCACCACTTGTCCAAGCTATTATCCTTAGTAGCATGAGTGGTTTGGTCTCAAGATTCACCACTTTTCCACTCTATATCATTATATTAAGAAGATCTGAGTTTTAAGGTCGACCACTGTTCCATCCTATAAGGCTACATCTTAAAGGGTATTCTTTCTCACCACTTGGAATGACCATGATATGTTTTACATGGGGGTTTGGTTCCAAGGTCCACCACTGGTCCAAGCTAACTCTATGGAAACATAGAGAGAAGCAAAGGTCCACCACTTGTACAAGCTAGGCTCCATTGAAACATGGAGAGAAGGATGATTCACCATTTGTCCAAGAGAGGCTCCATTGAAACATGAAGAGAAGCAAGTTGCACCATGTGTCCAAGATGCTAGGATCCATTGAAATACCTTAACACTAGGTTGGTAATGGGACACTTTTATGTCCTGGGACACTTTTATGTCCTGTTAAGTGACCATTTTCCTTGAATTATGTCAAGAGTTTCAAAATGGATTTTGAGGTGCTATCTATCTAGAAAGTTGTCTCATGAGCTGAAAAAAACTCGACATTTTTTTGGAATATCAATTCCATCTTTAACTTTGTCCTTGCACAACATTTCACAACCTAAACTGTGTGAAAAAACGGGTCCTGTTTTTGGCTTTTTTCAACTTTTTGCAACTATACCACTCTAGAATTCATGTTTGTGAGGTCTATAATGCTAGAGAACTATCTTTAGTAGTCCTCAACATGTCGTAATGCTTCTAGGGAGAAATAAATATTAAAGTTGTAAGTTATGACCAAATTACAAAAATTGTCAAATCCTATTTTTTAGCCAATTTTAGCTCTTCTATGATTTTTTTGGTGGATTTCATGATATCCAAATGCATTTTTGATTTTCTATGTCGCATATTGTAACATAAAGCTAATATTCCTTGAGTTTTGGGACACCTAATACCCTATTTTGCATAGTAAACAATGATGGTTGATTTTTTCAATTATAGAAGAAAACGAAACATTCTAGTATATCAAGTATAGCTTTTTCAATATTGTTAGTTTCTTGTGACAACTACATGCATTTTGTAGGCAGTAACCATATCTAGTCATAAGGATCAAATTTGGCTAGATATTGAATAGTTTCTATGGGATTCTACAACTCATAATGTTGAACCCAGTTTTTTCATGTTTGTTGTATTTAGCACTTCATCTTTGTCCCCAAGATTCCCCTTGGTAAGAGATGTATTATTCTTTTGACATGCTCCATGGCTCCTTATGAACATAAAGGACAATAGGGAACTAAGAAAACATGCATATATTATCTGTATTTAGCGTGGCTATAGAAACTATGATGATAGGTTTGCAGAATGGTAAAAATTCAACTTTTTGGTACCTATTTATTTTGGCAAAACAAAAAATAGTGAGTGAGAAGCAATCATATGTTCTGATCACCAACCCATTGAAGTTAACTAGGGAATTTATCTCAAGTCCTATAAAAATCCCTAATCTTATCTTTATGCAACAAAATGTAAGAAATGACTGTTTTGATGAAAATGCACCGGTCCATCAACTTTGGAGGCTTGGTGTGACCAAAAGATGAGAAATTTTACAAGTTTCTTATTTTTTCCATGAGTAGTAGGCCTTGAACTATAACCTCATCAAAGGATTTTACAAAATGAGGATCTACTATGGTTTTGGAGGTTTTTTTCAAAACCCTGAAAGGACACTTTTATGTCCTGTTAGGTTACCAACCTAGTGTTAAACCCATGATATTTTTTACATGTGGGGTTTAAATTCAAGGTCAACCACTTGTCCAAGCTATTATCCCTAGTAGCATGAGTGGTTTGCTCTCAAGATTCAACACTTTTCCACTCTATGTCATTATATTAAGAAGATCAGGGTGTTAAGGTCGACCACTTGTCCAACCTATAAGGGTATATCTTAAAGGGTATTCTTTGTCACCACTTGGAATGACCATGATAGGTTTTACATTAGGGTTTGGTTCCAAGGTCCACCACTTGTCCAAGCTAACTCTATTGGAACATAGAGAGTAGCAAAGGTCCACCACTTGTCCAAGCTAGGGTCCATTGAAACATGGAGAGAAGGATGCTCCACCATTTGTCAAAGCTAACTCTATTGAAACATGAGGGGTTTACGTGCAAGGTCCACCACTTTTCCAAGCTATTATCCCTAGTAGCATGAGTGGTTTGGTCTCAAGATTCACCACTTTTTCACTCTATGTCATTATATTAAGAATATCTGGGTGTTAAGGTCCACCACTTGTCCAGCCTATAAGGCTATATCTTAAAGGTTGTTCTTTCTCACCACTTGGAGTGACCATGATAGGTTTTACATTAGGGTTTGGTTCCAAGGTCCACCACTTGTCCAAGCTAACTCTATTGAAACATAGAGAGAAGCAAAGGTCCACCACTTGTCCAAGCTAGGGTCCATTGAAACATGGAGAGAAGGATGCTCCACCATTTGTCCAAGATAGGCTCTATTGAAACATGAAGAGAAGCAAGCTGCACCATGTCTCCAAGATGCTAGGCTCCATCAAAATACCTTAAACCCACGATATTTTGTAGATGAGGGGTTTACATTACGGGTCCACCACTTGTCCTAGCTATTATTGCTAGTAGCATGAGTGGTTAGGTCTCAAGATTCACCACTGTTACAGTCTATGTCATTATATTAAGAATTTCTGGGTGTTAAGGTCCACCACTTGTCCAACCTTTAAGGCTACATCTTAAAGGTTATTCTTTCTTACCACTTGGAGTGACCATGATAGGTTTTACATGGGGGTTTGTTTCCAAGGTCCACCACTTATCGCAGTTAACTCTATTCTTCTCATAGAGAGAAGCAAAGGTCCACCACTTGTCCAAGCTAGGCTCCATTGAAACATGGAGAGAAGGATGCTCCACCATTTGTCGAAGCTAACATTAGTGAAACATGGGGGGTTTACGTTCAAGGTCCACCACTTGTTCAAGCTATTATCACTAGTAGCATGAGTGGTTTTGTCTCAAGATTCACCACTTTTTCACTCTATGTCATTATATTAAGAATATCTGGGTGTTAAGGTCCACCACTTGTCCAACCTATAAGGCTATATCTTAAAGGTTGTTCTTTCTCACCACTTGGAGTGACCATGATAGGTTTTACATGGGGGTTTGGTTCCAAGGTCCACCACTTGTCCAAGCTAACTCTATTGAATCATAGAGAGAAGCAAAGGTCCACCACTTGTCCAAGCTAGGGTCCATTGAAACATGGAGAGAAGGATGCTCCACCATTTGTCCAAGATAGGATCCATTGAAACATGAAGAGAAGCAAGTTGCACCCTGTCTCCAAGATGCTAGGCTCCATCAAAATACCTTAAACCCACGATATTTTGTAGATGGGGGGTTTACTTTCAAGGTCCACCACTTGTCCAAGCTATTATCGCTAGTAGCATGAGTGGTTTGGTCTCAAGATTCACCAGTTTTCCACTCTATGTCATTATATTAAGAATATCTGGGTGTTAAGGTCCACCACTTGTCCAACCTATAAGGTTATATCTTAAAGGTTATTCTTTCTCACCACTTGGAGTGACCATTATAGGTTTTACATGGGGGTTTGGTGCCAAGGTCCACCACTTGTCCAAGCTAACTGTATTGAAACATAGAGAGAAGCAAAGGTCTACCACTTGTCCAAGCTAGGCTCCATTGAAACATGGAGAGAAGGATGCTGCACCATTTGTCCAAGATAGGCTCCATTGAAACATGAGGAGAAGCAAGCTGCACCATGTCTCCAAGATGCTAGGCTCCATTGAAATACCTTAAACCCACGATATTTCGTACATGGTGGGTTTACATTCAAGGTCCACCACTTGTCCAAGCTATTATCCTTAGTAGCATGAGTGGTTTGGTCTCAAGATTCACCACTTTTCCACTCTATGTCGTTATATTAATAAGGTTTGGGTGGTAAGTTCCACCACTTGGCCAACCTATAAGGCTATATCTTAAATGATATTTTTTCTCACCACTTGGGAATGTGCATGATATGTTTTACATTGTGTTTTGTTCCAAGTTCCACCACTTGTCCAAGCTAGATCTATTACATATATATTATACATACAATATTCAACTAGATTCCCTACCTATCTTGTCTAGTAGCATGGATGCTCTGGCTTTAACGTCCACCACTTGTCCAACCTATACTCTCTTATGTAAGGGAGATCTCCCTATAAATTCAAAACCTTCCCCCCTAAATTTAAAATTCAAAATCTTATCGCCCAAATTTAAAATATCCCTCCCAAATTTTAAATATCTCGCCTAAATTTTAAAATATTCTGCCCAAATTTTAAAATTCAAACTTTTTAATAAAATTTAAATTTTACCACTTAAATTTAAAATATTCCACGCGAAATTGATTTTAAATTCAAGTTTACCACAAAAAGATATCATTATCCCACCTAAATTCAATTATGCAAACCTCAAATCATTATATTGTACATAAATTCAAACAAATTCAAATTAGCAAGCCTAAACTGATATTAGTTTGCATATATATGAATTTATCACACCTAAATTATGTCACCACGTTAGAGAGAGTGGTTAGAGAATTTGAACAAGGTCCACCACTTGTCCAACCTAGATACCAAGAAGGATTGAGTGTACAAGGTATTGTTTGGAGGTCCTTATAGTCCACTGGTCTCAAGGTCCACCACTTGTGGTAAGGGTCACCAAAAAGTGTATATATTCATCCAAAGAAATACACGTATTTTTGGTCTACATGTACTAGTTTCAACCATTTATGTTCATTAGGTGTATCACTAAACAACACTACTTTTGTTGAGAAATAGAAGTTACAATCATATCTACAAATGGATTAGAGGAAAATCAGCTCAGCATACATCCAGAACTCACTACAAGAATCGACTTTAACAGATCACGCAAGTAAGTCTTCCATTCAAGTTTACTAGTATTACAATGTGTTAGTTATTTGTGATATTTATGTATGTATATATACTATGTGTGCATATCGTAATTAAGTGTAATTATGTATCTGCATTATGTATGAGTATAACAATGAAATAAAACAAATATACATACATACACATAGATAACACAGACGCACACATACATGAGCATGTATTTTCAAGAGAGAGATAGCAATGTAACATTTAATGGCCTAAAATCTTATGTGTAGCGGAAATTAGCATGAACATAGTGGGCATTTCATTAAAATAGATTCCTAATGAGAATTACAAGAGTGCTTGGGTGGAGAGAGAGAGCAACAAAAAGCATAACACCTAGTTAGATAGCATCGACAATACTTTCAAAAGAGAGAGAAATTAAGCTATTGACAACAGTTGAGGACCGGATTTGCATGGAGCCGGTCCCCCCTCCAAAAGGCTTTGTATTATGGTTTCTCCCATCAAGAGAGATATTGTACAATACAATTCTTTGTGTTCCTTCAAGACTAGCTAGTGCAATGAAGATGGAAGCTTCATACACCAAGCAAAACACTTAATCAAACACAACTTGAATTATCACCGTTCTCAGACCCAAGACCTCACACACCTTCGAAGATGGTGAGAGCTAGCAGGGTATGAGAGTAGATTGAGAGGAAAAAGGAGTATCTTACGAGAAAGATGTACATCTCCTCACATAATCACTCATATTAGCATAGCTTAGCTTAGTAATTAGCTTGGTAGAGGAGATGAGCATGCATTGAAGCTTGGCTCTTGGTTGGATTTGCATCCACATGCCAAGAGAGTGTTGATGTAGGCTTCTATCTCACAAGCTTGGAGTAGGTGATGAGCTCTCCATTAAATCTTGGGAGGAGATAGAGTATTCTTCCTTCACACATGGTCAAGTGTGTGTGTGTGTGTGTCAATGCCAAGCAAAAATCAGCCCTCTCTCTCTCTCTTGGGCGAGCCCTAGCTGCTAATTAGGTCTGGCTTTTGCCTCATTGGACCTCCCCAGGTCAAGCCAATAGGAATTAAACAGCATAAGTGATAGCCTTCAGACATGTGTCCCCCTTTCCCCTTTTGTGAGAGCTTTAGATAATTAAATAATTAAACAAAACTCTCATTGGACCCCTTTGTCTCCTGGCCAATAGGAATCAGGCAAGCCATGAGGCTTCTGAATGCTCATTGGACCCTTTGGGAGACTACCCAATAGTCTTCTAGGAGACTTATTTCTCATTGGTTTCTTTTATTAAATGTTTTTAACTTAATTAAACTACATTTACTCTAGCTTAATTCTCATTGGTCCACTTCAAGGGTCTTCCAATAGGAACTGGGCACACCTTGTGGGCATCTGGCCTAGGGAGCTGACATGTGTCCCTCATTCCCTTTGTGTAAAGGGAGCCTGTGTGTGTGTGTGGCTTTCTCTCTCATCCCCTAGCTTTGGGGCTCACCCCCTCCCATGTAGGGATGTGCAAAGACTTTTAGGGCACACACAAAACATCCAATTTTCCCTAGGTTTGACCTTTGGACTCAACCTTTGAATTTTGGAACCTTAGCATTTTGGAAGTCTTAATGGGCTGAACCTTAGGGTCTTTTTGGCCCATTGTTTCACATGGCTCTTTTGCAGATGGCCCCCCCTTTGGATCCCTATTTTCCCTCCTTTGGATCCCTACTGTGGCCGGTCTGCTAGCTTAACCAATATTCTAGCTTTTTTCTCCCTTGGCACTTCCCCACATTAAATGATCAGTTTAATATGAGAAAATCATTTAGGAGAATTAGATATTGATTATTATGACATTACCTCTCTCTTGAAATCATAGTCGTCCTCGACTATGGTGTAGAGAAGATAAAGCATATGCATGAGTCCTTTTCTTTAGCGGGTAGAGGATCCCTATGTTACCCTACGACATCATTCCATAATGGATGACTAGTCCATTTGGCGCTTGAGAGCCTGAGGCTGCCGCAAGCATGTCTGCACATTAGTCCTATCAGTCTTCCATAGTAGAGTGACAAGCTCTACTTGGTGTTCGGGAGACGTCGTCTCCGCAAACTTGATCTAAGCATGCATACTACTTCATTTTTGTGCACAAATAAAGAAAAAGAGAGTCTTATAAGACAAAAATTTTGTTCATTTTTAACATTTTGTACATTTGCTTACTCTTGGGAAGCATTGTAAGCATTGACAAGGCTTAGGTTATCCTTTAATTGTATGCCTTGCATCCATCTAGCATCTTCAAAAGGATAATTCTTAAACTTAATAAGATATCGTCGGATAGTCTTACCGCCTCTTAATACCTTGTCTTCATGTCGGAGAATGGACTCGGGCTGCAGCACCTCCTCGTGGTCCTCGATCTCCGGTGGGTCTTCAATAGTTGGTTCTTGAGGTGGCTCTCCTTTGTAAGGCTTTAATAGGCTCACATGAAAAGCATTGTGTATGAGCCAATGATTGGGCAACTTAAGTTGATAGGCCATCTCATTGATTGGCCTAAGAATCTGGAAGGGACCATAATACCTTTTTGCTAGTTTAGCATAGTACTTTTGGTGGCCCGTAGGATTCTTGCCCGTCGTGTGCCTTAATCGAGCCTTGGGAAACTTTAACAAGACCCAATCGTTTTCTTTAAAGGCTTGGGCTCTTCTGTGCTTGTCAGCAGCAGCCTTTTGCCTTTGCTGTGAGATAGAGATAGCATCCTTAATCTTTTGGAAAGATTCTTGTAGGTCTCGGCTATACTCATCTGCAGCGAAGATCTTCCCATGTACCTTAAGTAGCAAGGGACTTTTTGATCTTCCCTCAATTACCTCGAAAGGTGCTTTTCCTGTGGAAGTATGTACAGTGTTATTGTAAGCATACTCTACTAAGGGTAAGTACTTCTCCCATTGGGATCTTTGATCTACTTCCGTTACATAGGCTTTTAGTAGATCAAGAATGGTTAGGTTAGCTATTTCACTTTGGCCATCAGTTTGTGGATGATAGGCCGAAGAGAAGTTTAGCCTTGTTCCTAAATTCTCAAAGAGACCCTTCCAGAAATTACTGGTCATTCTAGGATCTCTATCCGACACTATGGACATTGGCAAGCCATGGTACTTGAAAATTTGTGAAATGAAGAGGGTTGCCATTTGATGGGCTTTGATAGTCTTTTTGATAGGTATAAAATGAGCTTGTTTACTGAACCTGTCTACTATCGTCCATATTCCCGTATTCCCATGGATAGACTTAGGCAATCCAAAGATAAAATCCATGGATATGCTCTCCCAAGGTGAATTAGGGATTGGCAAGGGTTGAAGCAATCCAAGTTGCTTCCCTCTATCAAATTTTGTCTTTTGACATACCACACATTTGGAAACATACTCGTGTATGTTCACTTTCATGGTAGGCCAATAGAAATATGTTTCAATTCCCTTTAGGGTAGACTGAATCCCTCTATGCCCCGCATATGGGGGAGCATGAGATTCATACATTACTTTCTCATGTAGTGAGTTAGTAACGCATAGTCTATTGCCATAGAGAAGATAACCATCTTGTAAAGTAAATGGTTCTTCTTTCTTCCCTAATGCAAGGGCTGAAATCACATCTCTAAAATCGGGATCAATAGCATACTCATCTATCATTGAAGATAGATCATTGTGAGTTGCTATGGAAACCGCATTCACTCTCGGTCATCTTGAGAGTGCATCGGCTACTTGATTATGCTTGCCAGCAATGTGAGCAATATGAAAATGAAATTGCGAAAGGAAATTTGCCCACCTCATTTGTTTGTCGGAAAGCTTGGTCTGTGTCATGAAGTACTTAAGACTTTGGTGATCCGTTCGCAGAATGAAAGGAGTCCCTAATAAATAGTGCTTCCATGAGTCTAAGGCATGTAGAACTGTAAGGAGTTCTTTTTCGTATATGCCTAGAGCTTGCTCAACAGGGTCGAGCCTTCGACTCTCATAGCCTATGGCGTGCCCTTCTTGGAGCAGAACAGCCCCAAGGCAATCACCACAAGCATCACATTGGACCTCAAATGGTTTTGAGAGATCCGGTAGTGTAAGCACAGGTTGAGAGATAAGCTTTTCTTTAAGCTTTTCGAAAGCATTGTTCTCCTTAGCAGACCACGTATACCTAACATTTTTCTTTGTTAGGTCATGTAATGGTCCCGCAATTCGTGAGAACTTTTCTATGAAGCGTCTATAGTATGCACACATACCTATAAAGCTTCTTAGTTCATGAAGATTCCTTGGTTTAGGCCATCCTTTTATTACCTCTAACTTGGATGGATCCATTTGGATTCCATCTTGAGAGATAATGTGACCTAAATATTGAATCTCTTGCAAGAAAAATTCACTTTTCTTTCGATTAACATAAAGTTTATTCTCTCTTAAAACTTGAAATATTACCTGGAGGTGTTGCTTGTGTTCCTCCAATGAATTAGAGTAGATGATAATATCATCAAAGAACACTCCAGTGAAGGTTCGATGAGGCCTGAACAGCTTCTCCATCAAGCGGTTGAATGTGGCTGGTGCATTGGTCAAGCCAAAAGGCATGACAATGTATTCGTAAAGACCAAATGTAGTACGAAATGCGGTCTTTACAATGTCTTGATCAACTATCCTTATTTGATGATAGCCACTTTTTAGGTCAATCCTACTGAAGTAGGTCGATCCTTGTAGCTTATCAAATAGGTCTTCTACCCTTGGAACGGGAAACCTATTCTTGATAGTGATCCTATTTAGTGCTCTATAGTCGACACACATACGATATGTGCCGTCTTTCTTTTGCACTAATAGCACAGGTGAGCAAAATGGAGATGAGCTAGGCCTAACCATGCCCTTCTCAACTAACTCATGCACTTGCCGCATAATCTCCTCTTGTTGAGCTTGAGAAACTCTATAAGGAGGTTTGTTAGGCGGTGAACTTCCTGGAAGAAGTTCAATTGCATGGTCGTCATTACCTCGTTTAGGAGGTAGCTCACAAGGGATGTCGTCAATAAAAACATCTTGAAACCCCTTGAGAAAATTGGATAACTCTAATTCCTTTTGGTTGCTTTTATTTTCTTTTGCTAAAGCATTAGGTTCATTTTGAGAATCTTTAACAAAAATCATGTACACGGAAATAGAGCTCTTTATTGACTTGTTGAAAGCTGGTGTATGTACAATGGGGATGGTGTTACCCATCTCCTTAGCATCTATATACATGTCCTTTTCCCTGAACTTAAAGGAGATTCTCCTTTCAGGAAATTTAACATCGGCAGCCAGGCGGTCAAACCATGGTGCCCCTAGGATTACATCCTCATGCTTGAGAGGAGAGATAAAGAAGTCCTCTTTGTCCACATAGCCTTGGACATGAAGCCTCAATTTCCCGATTAAGGGAGTGACTGAAGCTTCTTGCCCCTTGAAGGCACTGTCTGCGGGTAGGATATCTCCCATCTCGTAGGATTGTATGCCTAGCTTGGTGGCTAACTCCATAGATATGAAATTGTGAGTAGAACCAGGGTCAAAGAGAATAAAAGCATCATGTTCTCTTACCTTTCCCCAAGCATGGCATAGAGGAGATACTTTGTGGTGAGTTTGGTGAATCTCCTCCTCTTGGATTTCAACCAAAGAAGCTCTAGGAGGATCTTGGCGGTTGTTCTTTTGGGGACAAGCGCGGTACGCATGCCCTTGTTCGCCGCACTTGAAACACCGGTTATCTTTACGATAACGCTCAAGCTCTTCAGGAGAGAGTTTATTCTTTCCTTTGTAAACTCCCTTCTCTTTAGCTTTGTTGGAAGTGCCCTTAGGAGACTTTTGGACATTGTCCTTCCCCTTAGGCTCATTGGAACCCTTGTTTTCCGGGGGCTTATTATTTCTTTTACCCCCCGTTTGGAAATTGATTCGCGAGGCCACCATAGTATGGTGTATTACCGCCGATATGGTACGTGGCCTTTGGGAGTTGACATACTCCGCCATTTCTTCGGTTAAGCCTGCACAAAATTGTTGCTTTTGCTCTCCAAAATCCAACTTTTTGAAGACAGTGGCTTTGAGTTGTAGGTCCCAAAACTTGTCTACATATTTGTGGATAGATTCATTGGGAGAGAGCTTTAAGCTTCGCCATTCGGTGAGTACTTTGTCTTTGGCATCGGTGGCCAAAAACTGCTTCATAATGGAAGCTCTTAAAGCCTTCCATGTTCGTGGAGCTTCACCGTTGGCTCGTAGGCTAGACCACCATTGTCTGGCGGACTTTTGAAAGTGCATAGCTACATGGCGTAGCTTAGAGGACTCCGTGAAGCCCTCATCTCCAAACGCCGCATCGAATTGCTGGATAAAGGCCAAAACTTTGTCTGTAGCACCGAAGGTGCCATCATAGGTAAGGAAAGAGATGCTCTTCCCTCCCTCTTTGAATTTCTTCAGCTTGGACGACCTCTTCCATGCGGCATAGGATTTCCTATGGCCTCTTCTTTTTGATGGTTCAAAAGTTGCACCATCACTTTCTTCAGAAGATGAAGAATTTGAAGAAGGTGGAGAAGAGGGTGACCTCTTTCTCGCCTTTTTCTTGTCTTGATCTTTGTCGTCTTCACCATAGCTTTCATAAGAGGAAGAGGATGAAGAAGATGGAGAAGAGGGTGTCCTCTTTCTCGCCTTTTTCTTCTCTTGCTTTTTATCATCCCTCTTTGAATTATGGCGTGGAGAAGAGTGTGATGGTCTTCTCCGCTTTGGTGGTGATGGAGAGCGTTTAGCCCGCCGTCTTCGTGGAGCCATCTCCGCCGAGGTGGCGGGAGACTCGCTTCTTTCTCGTTCCTTCGGTGGAGGCTCTTGAGTTCTCCTTTGGGAAGGAGATGCATCATCAAGAAGTAAGTTCTTGAGCCCTTCATATGGATTCTCTTCTTCTTCCCGAATCAGAGAGAGACCTCTTTTGGTAGTCTCACAAGGAGGCTTCCTAGGTGTTCTCTCGTCATGGTGATGAGCTTGGAGAATCCCGTGAGCACGGAGCTACCGTTGCACTTCACTTTGGAGAGATGGATTGCCCATGGCTTGTTGAAGCCTAGAAACAAGATAGTTAACAAGCATTGAAGCATCATTAGTAGCTTGCTCATGAGCAAAATCAAAGTTATCAACATTAATTTCACTCTCTTTACTATTGTCAGCCATTCTAACAACTTTTAGGTGTAAACTTTTTAGGTGTACTTTGGCACTTCAAGCCCTAGTTGCTACTCCTCTTTACCCCTTTAGAAAAAGCACTCAAGCTACTGTACCCGCGGCTCGAATACCATTAATTGCAAGGAATAGAAGAGAGGGTCTTTCGACACCAAAACAACACCGGCTCCTGTCAAGCTTCTAATAGCTCAATAGTGGTTAAGCCGTAGGCAAGCCCCGTAGGACTCCACTATTAAGACCATAGCTCTCGACGGTGATGCCCCGTTAACTGCACAGAGGCAGGCGCACTGCAAGGCTGAAAAATCCCTATTCTACTTACTCACAGGCAATTAATAATACCAACCATTTGTAGCTAGCTTGAGGACCTCCCTTCTTGAGCAAGAAAAGAGAAACCTTGAGCTCTGATACCAATGTAACATTTAATGGCCTAAAATCTTATGTGTAGCGGAAATTAGCATGAACATAGTGGGCATTTCATTAAAATAGATTCCTAATGAGAATTACAAGAGTGCTTGGGTGGAGAGAGAGAGCAACAAAAAGCATAACACCTAGTTAGATAGCATCGACAATACTTTCAAAAGAGAGAGAAATTAAGCTATTGACAACAGTTGAGGACCGGATTTGCATGGAGCCGGTCCCCCCTCCAAAAGGCTTTGTATTATGGTTTCTCCCATCAAGAGAGACATTGTACAATACAATTCTTTGTGTTCCTTCAAGACTAGCTAGGGCAATGAAGATGGAAGCTTCATACACCAAGCAAAACACTTAATCAAACACAACTTGAATTATCCCCGTTCTCAGACCCAAGACCTCACACACCTTCGAAGATGGTGAGAGCTAGCAGGGTATGAGAGTAGATTGAGAGGAAAAAGGAGTATCTTATGAGAAAGATGTACATCTCCTCACATAATCACTCATATTAGCATAGCTTAGCTTAGTAATTAGCTTGGTAGAGGAGATGAGCATGCATTGAAGCTTGGCTCTTGGTTGGATTTGCATCCACATGCCAAGAGAGTGTTGATGTAGGCTTCTATCTCACAAGCTTGGAGTAGGTGATGAGCTCTCCATTAAAGCTTGGGAGGAGATAGAGTATTCTTCCTTCACACATGGTCAAGTGTGTGTGTGTGTGTGTGTCAATGCCAAGCAAAAATCAGCCCTCTCTCTCTCTTGGGCGAGCCCTAGCTGCTAATTAGGTCTGGCTTTTGCCTCATTGGACCTCCCCAGGTCAAGCCAATAGGAATTAAACAGCATAAGTGATAGCCTTCAGACATGTGTCCCCCTTTCCCCTTTTGTGAGAGCTTTAGATAATTAACTAATTAAACAAAACTCTCATTGGACCCCTTTGTCTCCTGGCCAATAGGAATCAGGCAAGCCATGAGGCTTCTGAATGCTCATTGGACCCTTTGGGAGACTGCCCAATAGTCTTCTAGGAGACTTATTTCTCATTGGTTTCTTTTATTAAATGTTTTTAACTTAATTAAACTACATTTACTCTAGCTTAATTCTCATTGGTCCACTTCAAGGGTCTTCCAATAGGAACTGGGCACACCTTGTGGGCATCTGGCCTAGGGAGCTGACATGTGTCCCTCATTCCCTTTGTGTAAAGGGAGCCTGTGTGTGTGTGTGTGGCTTTCTCTCTCATCCCCTAGCTTTGGGGCTCGCCCCCTCCCATGTAGGGATGTGCAAAGACTTTTAGGGCACACACAAAACATCCAATTTTCCCTAGGGTTGACCTTTGGACTCAACCTTTGAATTTTGGAACCTTATCATTTTGGAAGTCTTAATGGGCTGAACCTTAGGGTCTTTTTGGCCCATTGTTTCACATGGCTCTTTTGCAGATGGCCCCCCCTTTGGATCCCTATTTTCCCTCCTTTGGATCCCTACTGTGGCCGGTCTGCTAGCTTAACCAATATTCTAGCTTTTTTCTCCCTTGGCACTTCCCCACATTAAATGATCAGTTTAATATGAGAAAATCATTTAGGAGAATTAGATATTGATTATTATGACAGCAAGATATAGAGATAGATAGATAGATAGAGAGAGAGAGAGAGATAACAGATTTCACTGTGTTTATGTATGTGGAAGAGAGGAAGACGATGTATGGGAATATGTGCACGTTTTTTCAAGAGAGAGACAACAAGATAACATATTTCACTGTGGTTATGTATGTGGAAGAGAGGAAGACGATGTGTGGGAATATGTGCATGTATTTTCAAGAGAGAGACAGCAAGATAACAAATTTCATTGTGGTTATGTATGTGGAAGAGAGGAAGACGATGTGTGGGAATATGTGTATGTGTGCGGGAATCCTTTTAAACTATGTATCTCTGTCTTTTGACGAGAGAGTGTGTGTGCAAGAAAGAGTTACAGAGAACCATCTTCTGTATATGGAGAAAGACAGAGAGTGAGAGAGAGAGAAATACATGTTTTTTCTCTATTCGTGAGGTGTGCAATGTCTCTTGAGAAGAAGCTATGCCCGATCCTGCCCTTCTAGAAAGCGTTGCGTACGATGCTGTTTCTTTATCTTGTGCGGGAACTGTCAATCCTGTGAGCTCCACCTGTGCGTTGTGTACGATGCCTGGTTTGCTCCTCTACGCGCACGTATACTCCAACTGTGTGCGATCCGTGTGCAATTTCTGTGTGTTTGGTGCTCACCTGCTTTCTCTGTGTGCGTTGCTCGTGCGCTCTCTCTGTGCCTAATCTTGATAGGGTTTATTAGAATGCCACGTATGCTACAAGTCCATGTTTAAAAAAAACAAAAGCAGTATAAAACATTAACCAATTCACATGGCCAAAATTAAAGAATTCATGGTTGAAAATATGTAAAACATGCGTAACTCTATACTAGGAATTCACTGCCGCCCCTTGACCCCGCCCGGGGCGCTGCCCTGGACCCCGCCCGGAACAATATCCCAAAATCAGCCTCCCAAGCCCCGCCATCGAGAGCGCTATATTCCACATCCCCATCAAGAGCGCTACCCCCAAACCTCATGTGGAAGCGCTGCCTCGTCAGATGCACCTCATTGTGGCATTGCCCTAAGACCCCGCATCTGGAGTGCTAAATGGGAACATTCTTCATTAGTGAAATTTTGACATAAATTATATTTAGCATATACTTAAATATAATACAAATATTAACATATTAACTATACTAATAATTTACTATAGCAGTTCTAGATTATGTCCCATACTATATTTAAGGTGCCAAAGGTTTGGCCTTATGGTCCTAGATTTAGCCAAGTGGTCAACACATACAGGACCAAGTGCACACTGTGCCACAAAACTTGGCCACCACTTCACTTGCCAAAGTTTAGGCCACATGGTCAATCCTAAGTTTCCAATGTTCTTATTATGTCATAAGAGACAACACTTCTTTTTTGTCACCTTTTGCCTCATGGAAAACCTAGGCTTGTTTTCACATACTCAGGCACTTCAAGCCATAATAAATTTTCATTACTCTTCGGCAACCCTTTTGTTCAAGTCTTTGAAAAAACGTTGTTTAAGGCCACCCTAAACCATTTTCATTTAGGGGTGTCTAAAACTAGCTTTTTGGCAATTCAAGAAGAAAATGGTCAAAGTTTTATACTTAGTTTTAACCACTTGACCAATTCAAATATTGGAAAGCAAGGTCTTGTAATAATTTTCTTTGGACATCACACATTAAAACTAGGTCCCTCACTTGTCCAAGCTATGCTCTAATACAATAAAGGGCTTTTGGTTTCAAGATGCACCACTTTCCCAAACTTGACTCCATTAAAGAAGCTAGCTCTACTTAGACATTTAATAGCAAGGTCCTATAGCAGTTCACATTGAAAATTTTCCATGACAGCTAGGTCCACCACTTATCTAAGCTATGCTCTAATAGAGTAAGGGGGTTTTGGTTTCAAGATCCACCACTTGTCCAAACTTGATTTGGGAAGCAAGGTCCTATAATAGTTTGCTTTGGACATTCACCATTACAACTAAGTCCACCACTTCTCCAAGCTATGTTCTAATACACTAAGGAGGTTTTGGTTTCAAGGAGAACCACTTGTATGACTCTGTTTTTGGAAGTAAGGTCTTTACATAGTTCACCTTGGACCTTGGACATTGGATACCCCCCACTTGTCCAAGCTATCCTCTATGTATAGCCAAAGGGTTTGGGTTTCAAGATTCACCACTTTTCCAACCTTTCTTCCATTAAAGAAAGGAGGGGCATTATAACTAGGTCCACCACTTGTCCAAGCTATGCTCTGATATAGAAAGGGGATTTTCGTTTCAAGGTCCACCACGTGTTCAACCTTGCAAGACTCAAGGGATACTTGGACATTGGAAAGCATAGTCCTATAGTAGTTGATAGGTGGCAGTGGGTATTACAACTAGGTACAACCTATGCTCTCATATAGAAAAGAGGCTTTGGTTTCAAGGTCCACCACTTGTCCAACCTTGCTTCCATTAAAGAAATGAGGGGCTACGTAAACATTGGCAAGCAAGGTAGCAAGGTACTAAGGTATTTCACCTTGGATATTGGGCATTATAACTAGTTCCACCACTTGTCCAAGCTATGCTTTGATATAGAAAGGGGATTTTTGTTTCAAGGTCCACCATGTGTTCAACCTTGCAAGACTCAAGGGATACTTGGACATTGGAAAGCATAGTCCTATAGTAGTTGATAGGTGGCAGTGGGTATTACAACTAGGTCCAACCTATGCTCTCATATAGAAAAGAGGCTTTGGTTTCAAGGTCCACCACTTGTCCAACCTTGCTTCCATTAAAGAAATGAGGGGCTACGTAAACATTCGCAAGCAAGGTAGCAAGGTAGCAAGGTCCTAAGGTATTTCTCCTTGGATATTGGGCATTATAACTAGGTCCACCACTTGTCCAAGCTATGGTCTGATATAGAAAGGGGATTTTTGTTTCAAGGTCCACCACGTGTTCAACCTTGCAAGACTCAAGGGATACTTGGTCATTGGAAAGCATAGTCCTATAGTAGTTGATAGGTGGCAGTGGGTATTATAACTAGGTCCAACCTATGCTCTAATATAGTAAAGAGGCTTTGGTTTCAAGGTCCACCACTTGTCCAACCTTGCTTCCATTAAAGAAATGAGGGGCTACGTAAACATTGGCAAGCAAGGTAGCAAGGTCCTAAGGTATTTCACCTTGGATATTGGGCATTATAACTAGGTCCACCACTTTTCCAAGCTATGCTCTGATATAGAAAGGGGATTTTCGTTTCAAGGTCCACCACGTGTTCAACCTTGCAAGACTCAACGTATACTTGGACATTGGAAAGCATAGTCCTATAGTAGTTGATAGGTGGCAGTGGGTAATTTTCCATTGTTTCAAATGTTCTCTTGTTTTAGAAAGCCAAAAATCTTGCACAAGTGGTAAAATATGTTGCATCTCACGTGTACATGATTGCTTTTGAATGTTAACATTTGATTTTTTTATTTTATTTTTTTTGAAGCAAAACTCAATTGTGAGTGAATTAAGTTGAACAGCCCAAAAAATTACAATGTCTTGTCATGCTCATGTTAAGCCATGACAATATCGAGGGAACATAATTACATCGGCTATTAGGGCAGCCACCCCTACCAACCCACCCCCTCATCCTTGATACACAAGGTCCATAATCTTGTCATTCTGAGATCTTTTATCCGGCTTGGGAATGGGAGAAGAGCATACTCCCACCTACGCATTTTTGTTTTGATTTTTCGAAGCACCCACTCAAATCTTTGCTTGTGAGTTACGTTCACCCCCAAGGGGGCTCCCAAATGTCTAAAGATATTCCCTTTTGTGACAATCTCCCCTGACCAGACAGAAGGGTCAAATGAGTCATTTTTTGATAGGAGATCAGCCTTGACTTCTCTATATTACATTGGGACCCCGAAGCTACTGAGAATATTTTTACAATCTCCATAGCTTTTCTGATGACCTGGGGGCACACCTTCAAGAAGAGGAGAGAATCGTCTGCAAAAAGTTTTGCTAGGAGTTGGCTATTTCCTGATAAGGCAAGGCCTTGCAACTCCCCTCGTTCCACACTAGCTTCGAGCATCGTGATTAGAGGATGTGATTCTATGGTGAAAAGTAGGGGGCTAGAGGGCATCCCTGCTTAATAGACCTTTTGACCTCAAAAGAGCCCACAATTCTATCGTTGAATAGGAGCTCTGACTGGGTTCCAGCCCCCATTACACGTACTAGCCGACATAGGCGAGGCCCAAAGCCCAGAGCTTCCATGATGGCTTCTATATATGTCCATGTTATTCTGTCATAAGCCTTGTCCAGGTCCAACTGCAGCAGAATGCACTCTTGCTTTGTGACAGTTGCGTATTTGATGCCCACCATTGCTGCCAAGATGTTATCGTAAATGGACCTTCCTTTGATGAACCCATGTTGATGGGGAGAGATGATCTTGGTTAGTAAGGGAGCTAGTCTGAGGGCTACTGCTTTAGCTATAATTTTGTAGGCCACTGACATCATCATTATAGGGCACCAATGTTTCAATTTAGAATAGCAGATCTATTTTGGGATGGGTTTGATAGGCCCTCTCTTTACACTTATCTCCAACGGCCCTTCGACCATGGCTTAATTGGCCAATCTTGTGATTGGGGTCTTGAGATCATTCCAAAATTCTCTATAGAATTCCACCGTCATCCCATCCCAACCAGGGGACTTTTCCTTGCCAAGGGCTTGCAATGCTAGTGAACATTCGTCTTCGGAGAATGCCCATTCCAACCTATTAGATTATGAGCGGGGAATTTCCTTCTTGACACTCTGAAGTAAGGTCCCTCTGGCTTCTTCCACTTCTTGGGACTGGGTCTCTGGCCGTCCAATGATTTGAATGAGATAGCTCAACATCAGACCAGCCATTTCATCCTGGTTATGAGCTGTTGTCCCTTTCTCATCATCGAGCGAGCGGACGTGGCCCAGGCTCTTCTTGATTTTTAAAGCCCTAAAAAACTGAGCTTGATTGGAGGCTCAAGTTGAAGAAAATTCTCCCTAGAGAGAAGCCTTCAACTGCTCATTAGCAAGGTTAGATTTGTCTTGAGCCATCGTTTGTGCTCCTCCTCAGTAGCATGCCCATTGGTGTTTATGGAGGTAAGCAATTGTACCTCCGTTGTAAGATGCATAAGGTGTACCTCTCTAGCTTTCTTGATTCGGGGGCTCGAGGTTTTGATTGCTTTTTGGATGCTCCGAGCAAAGAGGTTCCACACATTGTGTTTGTGGAGGTGGACATGTTTTTTGAGCTTACCCAGTGCTTTCTTGGTTAGATTCCTGAAAAGAGGGTCTTTGAATAGGTGTGCCCCTGTTACTAACAATTTTTTCTCACCTCTCGGGGTCTGCTCCTCCTCTTTATTCTTCTTAAAATGTATGTGCAGAGGAATGTGATCCGAAGGCTTTTTGTTGGGACTACCTTCATCTCCATCAACGCCGGTATCTAGTCAGCTTGGTGGGAACAATAGCATATGTCTAGCCTGGAGGCAGTGCAGGCGTATTGGAGGCTTGTGTAGGTGAAACCAAGCGTGCTGTTCCATGGGCCAACTTCCCATAAGTCGATCATTGCCCACTTTTTGCACAAACTTTTCCATTTAGACCTTTCTGAGCCAGCCAGCATACTGGAGGATCCTGTTCTATCCCTGCTCTTTTCTACCATATTAAAGTCACCAACCAACAGCCACTCCCCTTCAATAGGAGTATCTCTAAGATGCATCCATAGTATAGCTCTATCTCTTGCATTGCAAGGGCTGTACACATTCACAATGGTGAAGGGATGCCCTTCCCATCTGATTCTAATCCCCAGGATTCTGTCGGATGGGTGGTTAAGAACCAACTTCGACTCCAATTCTCTGTCCGCAATGCTGAGGACGCCACTGAAACCATTACTTCCTTCTCCATAGAATACCAGTTTCTTTCCTAGCACCTGATTTCTCTTGCTATGGGCATCTAAGTGGTGTTCCTAGATGGCCCAACAGTACTGTCTTCTCCTTTTTTACTTCCTCCCAGAATAGGGTACTCTTCTTACGAATTTTCAACCCCTTTACGTTCCAAGATTGGATAGTGAGAGACTCAATCATTAATGAGGGGTTCATTGGTATAGAGGAACGAGTTCTTCAGCATCTGAATCATCCCCCCCCCCCCCCCCCCCCCCCCCCCCCCCTTCTCCTTGGTCTCAAGAGAACCCGGGGGTTCCAAGTCAGGGGATTTCTTTTCTTGTAGTGCTGCAAATGGATTGTGCAGTGGGACAATGAACCCCCCTCCTTTCGAAGGGGTGGAGGATAAATTAGATCCTTTCACCTCAAGTGTTCTCACGACTTGAAGCCCTTTGGAGTCTTGCCACTGCCTTCACTCTTTTGGCTCTTTTCAGACCAGGGACTTGGACAGCCGTCGTCGTTGTCACTGTCGTAAATTTGGGGGTAGCAACGAAAGTAATGATCTTATTATTATTGCCTGCACCTTCGGAAGTTCGTTGTATGGGAATTGATTCCTTCACAATCTTTTCCTGCATCTTAATATCCATTTTCTTACATACCATATCTCCTTTATCCATCCTTGCATTTGTCCCTTCGTTACTGCCTCCTTGCTTCTCCAGCCCTTCCATTAGGGATTCCATTTTATTGGGGGCCTGTGCTATCGGAGCTGCTGTATCATTAGACTTCAAGGGGCAATCCTTGGTGAAGTGTCCAAACTTGTTGCATTTAAAACATGCCCCAAAGTATGTTCCAAAGTTTAGCGGAATAGTAACAAGTCCAGCTCTGACATTGATAAGCTCTGACATTGATAACCATGCTCTTAGGTGACGTTTTAGAGTCATGAAGGTTTGTTGAAGTTAAGAGGGGATGAGAGTTATGGGAATACGTCTGAATGACTGTCTAGAAATCACATGTCATTTTTTTATGTTTTAATATAAAATTGCATTTTCCATTATATACACATAATCACAAATGCTATAAAATTGTATTTTTCATTGTTTCAAATGTTTGCCTAACTCTCTTCTTTTCTCTATCTTGTTTTAGAAAGCCAAAAAATTTCTCACAAGTGGTAAAATATGTTGCACCTCACATATTATAATTGCTTTCAAATTTTAACAATTGGATTAAAAAAAAATCAAGGTGAAGAGTCATGAAGGCCTATTGAAAGGTAAGAGGGGATGAGAGTTATGGGGAATATGTCTGAATGAGTGTCTACAATCACATGTCATTTTTCTTAGGTTTTAATAAAAAACTGTATTTTCCATTATAGACACATAATTAATGTAAGGTGTTCTTAATGGCTTTAAAATAAAAAATCACTACCTACATAGTGTAAGTGCGTAGTGCAAAGACACTTTCAAGACAAGAAAACACTAAAGGGACAGACACTTTAAAGACAAGAAACACTAAAGGGAAATAAAGGAGGAGAGAAACTTAAATGTGCCAATGTGAAGTAGACAACCTTTTTATATGGACACAAAAAGTCTTTTGACTTTCCACCTTCATGGGTCTTCTCTTTTCTCTTTTTTTTTTCTATAAAACTCACAATTGTGAGTGAATTCTATTAGCAACCCTAAAGAATTACAGATTTTTGTCATGCTCATGCCAAGCCATGATGTCACCCAGTCGAGTTACATCGGCTGAAAGGGGGGCCACCCCACGGTAAAGACAAGACACTTGGCTAGACATGGAGCAAATCTCCCATACATGTAACCATGTGGGTCTGACATTCAACATCCATAGCCCTATTCCACTCATTAGAGTTCCTTCATTTTCCATTGGCAACGATCGCTTCCTTGCTTTCTTGAATGATCTTTGTGAACCTGGTTGTTTTGATGGTGTTCTCAAAGAGTCGATACTTGTTGGCCATCCACACGTGTTTGAAGTAACAAAATATAACAATTTGTGTACTGATAAGAATTGGTTGTCTCTTAAACACCTTTCCACCTATGAGAATATCATTCTTGTAGAATCCAATCTTCCATTTATTTTGAACCCATTTGCATATCTTTCCTGCTAGGCCACAAGATCATCGGGCATTCCTTGAACAAGTGAGGGAGATCCTCACTCACAGTTCTACATTTTGATCATCTATCTAGTCTATACCTCTGATAAGGACCTTTACCCCAGTGGGTAATTCTCCCCAAAGTCCTTCCATAAAAAAACCTTCATCCTGTGCGGCCATTGTGGGCACCAAATGTTCTTCACAATCATCACCCATCTTGATTCTAGCCATTTCTTCCCCACTCCTTGTTTAGGGGGGAGAACCAATTCTTCAAGACCACGAGGGTGTTGTAGACATCCTGGGTATGCGGTTTAAGGAAGTGTCTATCCGTGGGACACCACCATGCTTTCCACTAAAACCTAGACTTGCAGGTTGTTAGGCACCATCTATCAAGCTGTTCTAAGACTCTATACTCCAGAAATCTTTCAGTCCCATTGAGAAGGAATTGGGAGGATATCTAGTCCAAACCTTTCTAACCTCTATTGTGGCTGTTCCAAAATTAGCCAACTCGTCAGAGTCCTTTGTTATTGATCTTTCTAGCCACTTCCCTCTCAAAAGGGTTCAACAAGACACTTCCCGCCTTTGACAACCAAGGGGACCAATGAAAAATTGAGTGGTGAAAGTACCTAGTTATCTCTCCCCATTCTAAGGCCTATGTTACTTTGTTGCACTTTTGAACTAGATCGCCTGTTGTGCCCCCCAAGTTTCAAGTTAGACCACTAGGGGGGCAAGCAACTTGTGTATCTCCAACCCTTTTCACTCACCACCTTGCGAGCATAGTGAATGCTATTTTTGGATTTTCCAGACAGATTTAAGGAAAGGAGAACTAGGATATTTCAATAGATGCAAAGCAAGGCTATTCCTCCAGATGTAATAACATACGCTTTCATCTTGAAGGAAATAGGCAAGCCACTGATATGAGCAAAATAATTTACGATGATATTGTTAGTTACGAGCAGTTGAAAAGAGACGTCGTACTTGGCCCTGCCTTGGTTGGGATGTATGTATATTGGTGCTTCATCAACAAGCACAAAAAGTGCTTGATGAGCTCTCTCTTTGGAACGCCTTTCCTTGCAATTGACTTGTTGTGGGATATGCAACATAGGGGTAGGTCAAGGAAGCTTTGGACTATTCAGAGGAATTAAAGTGAGGGTGTCTTTCTAGATGCAATAACCTATGCTTGCATATTCAAAGCATGTAAGATCACACAAGGCATTGATATGGTGAAAGGATTCACAATGATATTGTTAGTCAAGGGCACGATGTTGTACCTGGGAATGCCTTGGTCCACATGTATGCCAACTATGGGTGTACTTTCTAAACCACAAAAAGTGATTGAGAATCTTCATGTCATGAGATCATCGCTTAGAATGCATTGATTGTGGGACTAACTTAATAGGAGCAAGGCCACCAAATTTTGGGCCGCTTTCAACCAATGCAAAGCAAGGGCATCTTTCCAAATGCAATCACCTACACTGGCATCTTTTTGGGGGTCATCATAGTATCGCTCTAATTGCAACCCATGACCAACAAAATTATTAATTCATGGATCGGTAACCCAGCTAGTTCTTTTGGGCTTGAGCATCATCAGATGCATCCAAATAGAGGATTCAAGAGAATAAACGGGAACAAGGGTTAGAATATAGACATGTGTTTATGGGTCTGTCTTAATATGGGGCCAAGGTTAAAAGGGGTCCAAATGAGATATGGTATGTTAAAGATCAATGCTACCTAATGGAGATTAAAGACCATAGGGTTAGCTTCATTAAAGACCTCCAAAATTTAGTGTTCAAAAGTCCTTTGAACTTAGGCAAGCTAGGGCTGATGACCTTGAGGTAGGAATCCTACCCAAGCATGAGGTTCTTGTTGACGGCTTGCTAAGTGTTAGTGGGAACCTTACCCAAAAGCTTGAGGTGTTTCTCACATGCTTAAATGACTAAAGTTCTTGAAGTATTCAATTCAAAGATAACTCTCAAGAGGCATGAATGTGTCAATGCTTGATTGACTAAGTCCTTGAAGTATTCAATTCAACCAAATGACTTAATAAGCATCAAAGAGACATGCTCAAATGATCCTCCACATGTGGCCCTCATGATGTGTTTGAATGCTATTGGATAGGTCAAATGAGAATTTAGATACATAAAAATAAATAATTAAGTTCTTTCTCTCAAAAAGGAAAAAGAGGACACATGTCCAAATGAAATAATAAAATAATACGAGAGAGAGAGAGAGAGGTGTGGACCAAGCATGAGAGGGGGGTATACTCTCCCACACACACACACACATTATCTCATTGTGTGGAGTGCAAAATGAAAGAGCTCCATCTCCTTCTCCAAGCTTGTTGAGAAGTGGAGAGTCTACACCAACACTCTTGGCTATGGAATGAAAATCCAACCAAGAGCCATTCTTCAATGCTTAAGCTTGCCATATTCCTCATCTTCATTACTATGCTATTATGCTATGCTAAGCAAGAAGAGTGATGATAAGTGAGGAACTATTTCTTTCTCCTATGGATGATTCTTCTTCCTCTTCCCTACCCTCATTCTCCGCTAGCTCTCTCCACCTTCGGAGGTGTTTGAGGCCTTGGGACTGAGGCTTGGGATAGTTAATTCTTTTTGCAAATTTTATGTTAAGCTCGTTATGCATGAAGCTTTACATCTTCATATCATCACCAAGGTCACAAGGAACACAAAGATTGTATTGTAACAAGTCTCTCTTGAGGGGAGAATCTATAGTACAAATGCCTTTTGGAGGGGAGACCGGGAGGGGGGACCGGGTCCAAGTAAATCCGGTCCTCAAATATTGTAATGTTTTCTAATACTCTCTCTCTTGCAAAAGTATTGTTCATGCCAAGTCAATTAAGTACTATTTTTATGTTGCTACCATCAATTAAGTTCACCCTCCATGTTCTCAAAGTAATCTCACAAAAAAGCTCACTCTATTTCTCTTAATTCCGCTATTCTCAAAGTTCATAGGCCATTTCCATTACACTTGAACAAAAGCTCCACACGCAAGGGTGAATGGTACGTGAATCTCATTAAAACTATCCACATATGAGCACACAATAGGGTTCATACTCCAATCACAAGATCAAGAGTGCACACACACTTCACTAATCAACCTAATTAGAGATGCTAAATTTTACAAATTGAGTACTCATAGAATGTTAGGAGTCATTCATCAAAGCAAGAAGTCATTACCACACACCCAAATCTAGAATAATGAAGAGGGTAAAACTACTTCATGGCAGTAATGAAACAATATTAATGAGATAAGTAGAGATTAGATTAATTAAGAAAGAGCTTATCCAATTACAAAGGATTAGCACTAGCCTTCTAAGCATGGGCATTAAGATCAATGCTAAGTTATCCAAAAGTGATACTAAGGAATGGGCTCTCAAGAATGAATCCTCTTTGCATAAAAGAGCTTCTTATAAAGGTATGGACTTCAAGACTTTATCTATCAAGTAAATTAGGCTCACCTCCATAGGATATACAAATGTAAGCCTAAAACTATACAAGACTAATAAGAAAAATTGTAGCATGTCCTCCTATGCTTAGTGCATCCTTGGTCCATGTGTTAGCCACTACTAACATTCTCCCCTCCTAATTTGGTGCACGTCCTTGTGTGCCGTTGAAGCAGAGCAAGTGACATGATGAACCTGTCAAGGCATAAAGGAATTTGTAACCATCAAAAGGCCAACAAATAGAAATAGACATGAAGTGCAATGAAAGATCATGCAAAGTGAATTTGGCTTCCAAAAGCTAAGTTGCATTGTATTGTATACGATGTACATATAATAGGCTTTAAACGGACGTATTATACGACACATATCTTTATTCGGTTGTATTATATGGTGCCACATCAGCAAAAACACCATCTTGTATAATTTCTTAGTAGTTCAATCGAAATATATTTTGATCAAAATATAGTCCTTTATATACATGAAAATTGATTGTTTTCCTCATTCTATTTGAGCTCTCGTCCCCCTTGTCTCATCTTTAGGTGAGCTTTAACATATCAAAAAAAATTATTTATAAATTTAGTAATCAATTATCAATTTAAGTAAAAAGCTAGAGGTTGTGGCAAAAAGTTAAATTAGTTAAATGTAGTATAAGTGTTTTTTAAAGGTTATGGAGTTTTGAGTTTAAAATTTACCTGCTTTGTGTGAAGTATATCTCACATTTAGAGGTAAATTAAGTAGAGTAGTTAGTGATTGCTTGCCTTGTGTATAGAAAACTCACACTTGGAAGTTATTTAAGATAGTTAAAGTCGGTAGGTATTTGCTTTGTGTTGAACTATGTTCACACTTAGAAGTAACTTAAGTTAGATAGTTAAAGTTAGTAGTTACTTGCTTTGTGTTGAACTATGTTCATACATGGAAGTAACTTATATTAAATTTATCTAATGGTTGTCTTTTATGTGTAGAGTAATACTCACACTGGAGGCAATTTAGGTAGATTAATTAATAATCTCTTGCTTTGTGTAGAGGTATTATCACACCTAGAAGAGATTTAGATAAGTAGTGAATTATGATTGCCTACCATGTGTAGAGTTACACATGTGTAGAGTTACACATAGATAAGTAGTGAATTATGATTGCCTACACATGTGTAGAGTTACCATGTGTAGAGTTACACTCAAACTTGGAGGTAATTTAGGTAGGATATTTAAGGGTGAAAGCATGAATAGGTGGAATGATATTTAAGCTATTAGATAGCAAATCACAAAAACAATCTTGTGGAAAAAAGAATACAAACTAAATAAAATTGATAAGTGATTGCACTTCTACATTTTATTCTTTAAGAGCTATCCATTGACATATATCATGATAGAAATTTTATGTGAATTCATGTCTAATTGTAGGCCAAAGTTTTTGATAGTAGGTGTCCATGGACACAGCTATTTGAGCCACCATTCCATGCTTTCACCCTTAAAGATATCTTGCTTTGTGTAGAGTTTACTCACACTTGAAAGTTATTGAGATAGATTAAGTGATTTTTTATCATGATTCAGGTATAGAGTGAAATCTTACTACTTGAATTTTTTTTTTCAGTATTTAGAATTTAAAAAGGTTGAAAATCTATGTTTTTTTGAAAACGATAGCGAGTATAGTAATGCAAATGGTATGAGAGTTTGATTTTAGATGTATATTTAGTAGATATTGTTATCTGAGTTTACAAATCTTAAGAAGATGGTGAAAGGATATGAGTGGAGCTATGTAAAGGAATTGGTCAGTGGAAAGACTACATCAAAATTGAGGTGTAAGACCCGCGGCCATCATTTTAGCGAAAATGCACACATGATAAAAGAACATGTGTTCAAAATTCCTAGAAATGTGGTAGCTTGCAAAGCCCCCCTAGAGGTATTGAAGAAAAATTTCCTGAGTGGGCGCTTAGGGCAAAGATAGTACATCTTGAGGGAAAAAAAAGGGCGGTCCTCAAATCATGGCTCCATCTATGGATAGGGACATGGAGATGACACTCGATAATGATCAAAACCCTCCATCGACCCCTACTTTCAATCAAGGAGGGTGTCATTCATCATTTGTTGGGGCTTGTAGCTCTAATCCCACCGTAAGCTCTGCTAGCATATAAGCCAAAGTGAAGCATGGACTGGAGGAGAACCTGCACCAAGCAATTCTACTTTGCATCAAGCATTTGATAAACAATGGTTGCTTGTACTCCATGTTAAGTGGATGCAAGTATTTTTTGCATGTGGAATTCCTTTTAACGTCATTCAAAATCCTATCTTCAAAGATGCTTTAATGAGCACAACAAAGAAGGGTTTAGATAAAGTGAAAGCTACATCAAAGAATATTTTAAAGTGCACAAATCTTGATTATGTGCCACAGTATGAATGCAAAATCGTTCTAGATGGTTGGACAGATTATCAAAAGAAACCATTGATTGATGTGATGTTGATTTTGTTACCATATACATGTGGTAGTGATGTGTGTGAACACACTAGGACCGCCGGGGCATTTTTTCCCTCTTTAGGAGGTTTTTTCCCCCGTGCATTGTATATACGCCCATCACTCTAGGGCCATCTATCTTTCCATTGCACACTAAGTAATACACTCTCTATTGTGTGCCTTGAGCTTCCTTCGTCTTCTCCAAGCTGTGTGTGTTTTCTTGCAACCCTAATTCCAACAATTGGTATCAAAATAGGTTGCATCCTCCCGAGCTTAGTCGTCAGCTACTCCAACACATGTGCTCACTTTCTCCGATTTCAATGAGCTTTGGGCTCATATTTTTTATTGAACTCATTTCGACCTCCATTTCCACTATAGTCAGGTCTACACATGCAATTTCATCACTTTGTGTAGAATTTTTGTCAGCGTCAATTTCTGCATTCATGTCCCATACAGTCTATTGCAGGTTGTGCTATATAGTACATGCTGGTCTCACTCAGTTTCTTCTAATTTTGGGCAGTTTTCACATCAGGTGCATGCATTTTCAATGGCTGACAACAACACAAATGTGTACAAGATGTTTGCTACTGAGGATAGATTAGATGGCGACAGTTTTCCTATGTAGGCTTACATGATGCGACATGTTCTTGTGTCAAAGGGCATCTGGAATATTGTGCAGGGCATTGATGTATGTCCTGGTTCTGAGGATGTAGGCTATGTTGAGGATGTGGCAGGTCTTGCTGCAAGGATTGCTGCTGTTAGAGTTGTTTTGCCTACGGCAGAACAAGCTCGTTGGGATGTAAAGGATGCGCACCATTACTCCTCACATTCATTCAACGAAATTTGCAAAATAGGCTTGGGATATTTTGGCCGGTCTTTATGCAAGCTGCAATGAGGCAAAAATTGCATTGCTGCGTAAAGAGCTAGAGTCAAAGATTATGCATGAGGAAGATGATATGGACACTTTCCTTGCTAGTGTCAAGGATATCAATGAGCAACTTATTTTTGCAGGTGAAGTCATTTCAGACAGTTTCCTTGTGCAAACTATTCTTGATGCCTTGCCAGACTTTTGCTAGTACTTGGAGACTTATGACCCAAGGAATCCTTAAGTTGTTGCATTGTGCATGTTGCTGTTGCAAGACTCACTTTCCAGAAAAAATAGGACTAGATAGCATGCAAGTAAACAGGCTTTTATTGCTTCTCAAAGAAAGGGTGGTGATAGCAATGCAGCCACTTCTTATGGTTCTCCTGCGAGTGAAAAATCACATGTTCCTAATGCTTCTTCTGGCTGAAATTCGTTTGGAAATTCTGGTGATAAGGGCAAAAAGAAGATGCGTTGCCATTATTGTAAAGTTAAGGATCACTTGATCAAGTAGTGTCCTAAGTTGAAGGCCAAAGAGGCTAAGAGGAAAGAGGGTGTTTCCACTGCAAATGCTGGTTCCACTACAAATGCAGCCATTGTTGAGTCTTTTGTGAAAGGAGACTGTGATGCTGATGTTGATGCAGAATGGGCTTTTAGTGCAGAGTGTACCTATAATCCTGTTGTCCATGATGCATGCATGATAGTTGCTGCAGATTCACATGTGTGGTATTTTGACAGTGGTGCTACAAAGCGCATTACCTCACATCGTGATTTGTTCACCTCTCTCGAGTCTGTCCCTCATGGGAATTCAATCACTTGTGCCAACAATGCCTCTTATCCGGTTCAGGGAGTTAAAAAGATTGTGCTTATTGCTGCAAATGGCAGTTCTTTCATACTTGTTGATGCACTTTATGTACCTAGGATCAAGAAGAATCTCTTGTTTATCTGCACTTGCTAGACTTGGACTTGTAGTCAAATTTGTCAATGATAGATGTACATTTCATGATCTCAGTTTTGGTGATAAAATTGTTGCATCTGGCCTTTTGTACCGTGGGCTGTATAAGGTCACTTTGTATGACAAGTGTGGACAAAATTTTGTAGATACAGTCGCAAATTCAAGGGTTGTTTTAGATGCAAAATTGTGGCATGCACGTTTTGAGCATCTGAATTTTACCAGTTTGCTACGTTTGCAAAAATCTAATAAAGTTGCTTCTTTGCCGCCTCTTGAAGCACCTGTCAAACATGTTTGTGAAGGCTGTATTTTGGGTAAAATGTAGCGTGCTAAGTTTCCAAAGGATGGGTCAATTTGTGCTACATGCAGATTGGAACTTGTGCATAGTGATGTTTGTGGGCCTATGCAAACTCCATCCTTGGGAAATTACAGGTACTTCATGACTTTCATTGATGACTACTCCAAGCATGCATGGGTATATCTGCTCAAAGCTAAGTCCAAAGTGTTCATGTGCTTCAAGCAATTTCTTGCTATGGCTGAAAATGTCTCGAACTGTATTATGGGCACCCTCCATTCTAATCGAGGGAGGTTGTCTCATGAATTTAATGCATTTCTCGCTAGTCGTGGGATAAAACACCAACATATAGTTCCGTATAGACTCATCAAAATGGTGTTTCTGAGAGGAAAAAAAGGTCTCTTACGAAAATGGCAAGATGTATGGTCAAGAGTCAAGCTGTACCACATTTGTTTTTGCCTTGAGGCTGTCATGTGTGCCACTAATGTACTCAACAGGTGTCCTACAAAAGCATTGCAGTCTATGACTCCATATGAAGCATGGCATGATAGAAAGCCATCTATTGAGCACATGCATGTTTTTGGCTGTTTGGCTTATGGTTTATTGCCACAAGCGCAGTGCGCAAAATTGGATGATAAGGTTGTGAAATGTATTTTTATTAGTTATAGTGCTGAAAGAAAAGGTTACAGGTTGCACCATCCGCAAACAATATGTATTTTGGTCTCAAGTGATGTTGTGTTTGTGGAAGATTCTGTTCAGCCTTGGCTATCATGTACTAGAGACAATAATGTAGGCTCACAGGACATTTATGACACTTTATTGCCTCTTTTCAGTGGTGGACGGTACGAATGTAAATTCCAATGAGGCAAATCTACATTCTATGGGGGTTTCTGAAAATGTTACAGGTCAACCTATTACTGATGTAGATGTACATGATGTACTTGATGTAAGGTCCCTTCCTAAACTCTAGAGCCATTCAGAACTTTTTCAACCTAAAAAATAATTTAGAAAAAGCAAGACCGACAAAGAAGTCATGCGAACAACGAGACTTTACTCCAAAATGAAAAGACAAGGATATTTCGGATAAGAAATTACGTCATCCCTATATTTTTCCAAAAAGATTAAGATTATTTTTATACTTCTTCGTCAAAAAACACGTGGGAACTGATCTAGATCAAGAACTGGGAGAAAAGGGGACTAACTTGATTGAAAGATAAAGTTAAGAGATAAGAATAAAGAAGAAAATTGGGGTCCAATAGGATTTAAGAAGAAAAAAGGGGTCCAATAGCATTTGAGAATAGAATTGGGGTCCAATAGCATTTGAGAAGAGAATTGGTGTCCAATAGGAATTAAGAAGAGAATTGGGGAGTCAAATAGCATTTGAGAAGAGAAATGGGGTCCAATAGCAATTGAGAAGAGATTGGGGTCCAATAGGATTTGAGAAGAGAATTGGGGTCCAATAGGAATTGAGAAAATAATACCCACCATTTCCTATATAAGCACCCCCTCTCCTTTGTAATTTTACACACATTATTGCTAAGCTACTTGCATACTTGCCATGTTCAAGATTATGCTTAATGCCAAACCCTTAAGGGTTTTGTGAAGAAGCTCCTCTCTCCGTCCTCTTCATCCTAAATCCCTTTCCTTCCTCCTTGAGCCTCACATCTCTTCAAGCAGGACTTCAACCCCACTTCCCTCTTGTTTAGATGAGGTAATCTTCATTCCTAGTAGGATTAGTTAATCCATGTGTTTTTACTACTAGGAAGGTTTATGTGCATCATTTTAGGCTTTAGCTTTAATGAAACCCTCGCAATTAGGGTCAAGTGATAAGAGTATCTATGCATCATAAAGTTAAGCTTCAAAGGTAGATTTGCTCTCGTAAGCTAAGCTTCAATGGTAACTTTGCACTTAGATGTAAGCTTTAGTGACTACCTTGAATTTTTAGGTTTAAGCTTTAATGGAAACCTCACAATTAGGGTCAAGTGATAAGAGTATCTATGCATCATAAAATTAAGCGTCAAAGGTAGATTTGCTCTCATAAGATAAGCTTTAATGGTAACTTTGCACTTAGATGTAAGCTATAGTGACTACCTTGCATTTTTAGGTTTAAACTTTAATGGAAACCTCGTAATTAGGGTCAAAAGATAAGAGTATCTATGCATCATAAAGTTAAGCTTCAAAGGTAGATTTGCTCTCGTAAGTTAAGCTTTAATGATAACTTTGCACTTAGATGTAAGCTTTAGTGACTACCTTGCATTTTTAGGTTTAAGTTTTAATGAAAACCTCGCAAATAGGGTCAAGTGATAAGAGTATCTATGCATCATAAAATTAAGCTTCAAAGGTAGATTTGCTCTCGTAAACTAAGCTTTAATGGTAACTTTGCACTTAGATGTAAGCTTTAGTGGCTACCCTGTATTTTAGGTTTAAGCTTTAATGGAAACCTCGCAATTAGGGTTAAGTGCTAAGAGTATCTATGCATCATTAAGTTAAGTTTCAAAGGTAGATTTGCACTCTTAAGCTAAGCATTAATGGTAACTTTGCACTTAGGTGTAAGCTTTAGTGACTACCTTGTATTTTAGGTTTAAGCTTTATTGGAAAGCTCAAAGACTCATAAATTATAGGACGACCTTCTAGCTTCCTAAAATGGAAAGCTAGGCACCATAAGAAAAGAGTAGTTATCTAAACTCAATAGAAGTAGTTCAATTTTTGGTCTTGAAGAGTATTTCTAAAGTTGTCAATTTCAAGTTTGTTTGCAAATACGGGATAGGCGAGATAGGGGATAACTTCCCAAAATTGACCTCCGTGTTCTTTTGAACCGAAAACCCTACAAGCTTCCATGGAGATGCCCCATGGATGGCAAAGGATTACAAAAACCTGCGACAAAACGAAGATTGAACTTAAAAAGTTGGCATTTTCGAAGAGACATTAACCATCAAATGCCTATGGCAAAAACTCGCTTGTATTTTCTAAATAAACTTGGCTGGTAGATAATTAAGGAAAGTAGGAATTAAGGTTGATAAATGAATGAACCTGGAAATTACCAACTAGGAGTTAAAAAGGAATCTCGAAAGGTGATAGGACCCATTGCAAAACATAGATTTAACTAGGAATTTTGAAGATTGTCTGGAAATGACCGGAAACCAAGATGGATCTTCTTCGGGTCAATTTGATTGAAAGGCCGGCCCATTGAGAGGATTCTCTTGGGGAACTTGACGAAGATTGGCTCTTTTCAGCAGCGTAACTAGAAAGTTGTTATACCTAGGTCATTCATGCTCGAGGGATAGGGGATGAATGGGTTTGTTTTACTTTTGCTCGACCGGGTGAAGTACACCCGGTATCTTATTGAAAATCGGCCATAATCCGGGTATGGCCTGATGCCAATAGTTGGATGAAAAGGTCATACTCAGGGAGGATGATGTGAATTTAATTAAGGAAATTTGTTCAACTTGGTTGCTTAAAAAGGATATGGAAAGGCTAGGAATATAGGGGCTATCATGTGCATCTGTCACCAGATGGTGCTATACCTCTCGAAATAAAATGCTTAGGAAGGAATGATTAAATTACTTGATGATCCTTTTCCAAACACTTAATTCTAGAAAATCTTGTGAAGGTGTTGCCATTTTGATGGCTTGTAACCGATCTTGGCCTGAATGGGGACGCAAGATGAATTGGTTCAAACTAAATGTGTTGCATGATTAGTTAGAAAACTAGTTACAAGCTAATTATAGCAAATAAAGAAAAGGAAATGAATTAAAATTTTTTAAATAAAGATCTGGTGGGAATAACTAGATGAATTTCCCTGAACGAGGGTATGCAACAGATTGCATGCTGCTTGTTGTTTGATGATGTCTGATAGACTACTGTCTTCCTGATTTTGTAGTAGTTAAGTACTACCTCGGGAAGGGATTTTCATGAAATGGTTCGGTGGGTGGGTGGATCCGGAGGGTCAGATGGCCGGATGTTGATTTAAAATTTTTATGTTAAAAGCTAGGACTACGTGGGAAAAAAATGGGTAATTGGGACGAGCGAGACCAGGTAGGATTGTAAAAATCCCTCTTCTTAGGGGAAAGTGATAATTGCCGTGCCTGCTTGTCAGGAAAAAGGGGTTATTTCCATGAACCAAGGAAGAACAAGAAAGCAAGAGTAGACCCTCAAGTTAAAGATCAAGAGAATCAAGACTAAGGACCACGATTTTGGGTGCGGAAAGCTGTCAAGGACAGATTGATTATGAGGAGCATGATAGAATCGTTGAATGAAGGGATGTACCCCCTTGGGTTGGCATTCGAGATAGACGAGAGTCCTAACTGAGTGTCGGTCCCAAGTGGGAGGGATACCTACAGATAGATCTACGTTATTCCCTGGATTGGACTGGAGGACTGAGGGAGGTGAGTAGGGTTGAGTCTGGGTATGGCCCTCACAAGTGGTATCAGAGCCTAATTTTGAATCTTGGACCTTGGAATTTAGAATTTTGGAATTTTGGATTAATACATGAGGGAAAAACAACTCAGTCTATTTTACACCCAGATTTCAATAATATATTACAAAATAAAGTCTTGATGTTCCAATAAATTATTCAAAATTTTTCAAGATAGCTTGGGATTTGCCAGAAGAAATCCAGCGGCTTATCTATGAGAGGATGGAAACTGCCATGTTAAAGCAAAGGCTCGCTATGTTGGAACATTTTAGGGAGCTCTTACTTCCAGAAACCTATATTTGTCCCTGGGATTTAAGCAAGCGGGGAGTGTGAGTAAAGTTCAAAATGAACGATATAGAAATTTGTGAAAGAATAGGTAATGCAGTTGTGCAAAGATGCATGGAAGTGGCATAAACGAATGAAGACTCATGCACTTGTGCGAAGACACATGAAAGTGGCATGGATAAAATTTTTATTAAGCTTTACTTATCATTCTCCCTTAAGCTTAGTAATAAGGGGCAAGATTGGGTAAGGTAGCTACCACATGGAGAATTAATTTTTGGAACATTGACTGAAAGATAATTTTGACTAATAATGAAGAAATTCAAGAAGTTCTTGTGATTAGCCATAGATAAAGCTATAAGTAAATATAGCAAGACTCGTTTTGAAATTACTAATGGCTTGGAATATTCAAGAAGAAGAAGTTTATAAGATAGTCCTAAAAGAATGGGTCTAGCCGAACCAGAGAGCACGTTAGTCATGTTGAGACACCTTATCAAACTTTTCTCTCCTAAGAAAAATGCCATTCCTACTAAGAAATGGAGAACATGTGGGTCGCTCGACTGGAGTTACACAGTTAATGGAAAACACATACAACTATGGAATAATTTACGGATTGCAATGATGAGAGAAAGCTAGGATTGGGACCAAAGAGATATGGTATGGTCCAATCTTATTTCCAGATTTTGAAAGTAAACTTCTACTTATAGCATCTCAAATCAAATAGGAAAAGACAGTAAAGGAGACGGCTTAAAAACTCACAAGGAATCAAGATGGGAAAGTGTAATAGATAAATATTGCAGACATTTAAACTCCGAAGAAGAATAAGAAAACAAACTTATGAGTTAGCCAAGAACTCAAAGTTGGAATTTTTACTCAAGATTATCATAGACAGAAGACCCTTTGCTGAAAGCACTAAATAGAGATATCCTTAAGAATTTAATTAAAGAGGAGAGACTGACATTTCAAGACAAAGAAGTACGGACAATACTCAAATTTTTCAAAAAAGGGTTATTTCTTCAATTAAAGCCAAAAAAGATTACAAGGGAGGCAAGAAGTAATTACAGAGAGAGGCAAGAAAGTTTACAACTCATGAAGATCCTCTAATATATGGTCACATAACCAAGTATCACAAGCGCCACACAGGTTAGGACGCTCACCCTCTGGAATGGTTCAAGAAAAAAAAGCTTGAGCAATTTCTCGGGTATGAGCTGAGAAAAGAAAAGGACCTCTAAGAGGAAGACTCCAGATGGTATCAAGGCAAATCTTGGAATGGGAGATAAACTGCACAAGCAAGAACAACCTTGCAGAGAACCCAGGATCTCATGTCCTTTTGACGCAATAGTATCGAGAGAAAAATCCTAGAGCCTCTGTAACCATAGCAAGTTGAGTATTGTTGCGGAAATGGTCTCTACCCTAGAGAGTCACTCTTGTGAGATGTCGCCATGTCTTCCATATCGTCTAGCCGACACAAGAATTTGGCTGAGGAAAGAGGAGATCTTTGTATCGCTCTAAGAATTGTCTTTTAACTACCTCATTTACATTTGTAAGTGAGAGATGCACACATGAAGAATCAAGTCTTCTTGCCAAGACGCCATCAGCTAAGAAAATGACTAAGTTACAAGAGAGTGAAGATCGCAAAAATAAGAGGATAACAAGTGATGATAAAGAAGGGATTACCAGTAGCTTATAAAGAGGAAGTAGCGTATCGAAGAAGCCACAAATGCGATGAGTTATTCAAGAAGATAGCTTATTAAGAAAGATTTCCCATGACTCCAATATTATATTAGCAGATTTTTGGGGATGAAGAAGTGTAAGAGAGAAGTCAAGGTAAAAGCGTTAACAAGAAGTTAAGTTGCAAGACGTATCCAAGAAGTTTCATCAATTACATATTTTATTCGAGTTGAAGAAAACTCTTTCTTTTTTTTTGTTGGGGAGAGATGCTGCCTTCAATAGACTCAAGACCCCTTGACCAACAGTCGTGTCCTCATCAACCTTGACTAATTCAATCCTTAGATCTTCTTTACCCGAAGAATTTCAACAAGAAATTTAGGTAGACCCTATTTTAGACCTCTTCTGCAAGAGATTCAAGTCAGAACCTGAGGGAACAGTTAACTGACTACACCTTAGCAGAAGGTCTTCTTTATTACCTGGAAAGCTTCAGCCCCTAGATATTCCTCAGATGAAGTGGGAATGTCTGAGTATGGACTTTGTTACAAGTCTTCCAAAGACAACGGGAAACTATGATTCTATTGTTTGTCATAGTAGATAAGCTCACTAAGGTGGCTCATCTAATTTCAGTCAAGCAGACAACCACCGTCATCGACATAGCCCAAGTATTTATCAACAAGGTAGTAAGATTGCATGGAATCCCTGCAAGAATCATCACTGATCGGGATGTCAAATTTACTTCTAAGTTTTGACAAGCCATGTTTCGATCTCTGGGTACCCAATTGAATCTCAGCTCAGCAGATCATCCGGAAACTGATGGTTAAACTGAGCGAGTGAATCAAGTCATTGAAGATTTGCTTCGAGCATACTACAGCCAACAGCCCCAGAAATGGATCAAGTTTCTTCCCCTAGTTGAGTTTTCTTATAACTCTTCTCACCATCACAGCCTCGGAATGTCACCCTTTAAAGCCTTATATGGTCAGGAATGTTTAGTCCCTCTTCGATTAGCCGACCCATCTCTTCATGTTCATGCCGCTAAGTCTACCCTGTAAGAGATGGATCATCAACTTCTAGTCATTAGAGACAACCTGAAGAGAGATAGTGATAGACAAAAGAGCTACGCTGATCTTCACCGCTTCGCTAGAAGCTTTAGCAAATATGAACAAGTTTTCCTCGGAGTCAAACCCAAACACAGCTCCGTAAAGCTAGGAAAATTCCGTAGGCTTGCATTCAGATATTCTAAACCTTTTGGAATCAAATCAATATCTCCTTTTTTTATCCAAACCCTTGACCATATTTTTGGTTGGTTCTTCGAAACAACTTCTAATTATTCTTCAAGATATCGATGGTACTTTTTATGCGGATGTAATCAATCGTCATATTTATGGAATTCAAGCATCTCTAGTCAGTCAATTCTTTTGAGATTTAAATCGTCTATGGTGTTTTACAAGTCTAATTGTTATGATACATGGAATATTTGATTACCAAGTAAAAGATGAGGCAGTAAGCTATAGACAAAAGAGAAAAAAAGGATGGACAAAATAAATCGGGTACACAAGGGAGGAGAAATTGCAAGATTAATTGAAAGATTAGTATGAAATCCTTTAACTGTCAAGAACATGGTATTAGTTGGATGATATCAATAGAGAAATGAGTCAACTCTCAAAACGAAAAAAGGTTAAAGTTTAGGTAAGAATGGTAAGTGTATTAAGGCTAGACAGAGAGCGAAATGAAGAAATGATCTTCAGACGTAACAAGAGAAACACAATCCAGTCACACCAAAGGAAAAAATACCTAGTTGAGTAAGATCATACTCAGTAATTAAAGTAACCCCGAGTCCTTAAGACTTCTTTATGATTAAGACTTTTGAGTCAGCGCTAAAAAAATGGAAGAGAATTGTATTATTCAAGGTCCATACCAGCTTCACTGTCCTTTAATCTAAATACCCTAAAGTTAATGACCATCTTTAATCATAAGTTGACCAAAGATTGAGTCTATCTACTCTCTAAAGCATGTGCCGAGTTGAGGATAACTCTTTCTTTTTGTTGGGGAGTTTATAAGGTCCCTCGCTAAACCCTAGAGCCATTCAGAACTTTCTCAACCTAGAAAATAATTTAGAAAAAGCGAGACTGACAAAGAAGTCATGCGGACAACGATACTTTACTCGAGAATGAAAAGACAAGGATATTTCGGATAAGAAATTATATCATCCCTATATTTTTCCAAAAAGATTAAGATTATTTTTATACTTCTTCGTCAAAAGCCGCGTGGGAACTGATCTAGATGGAGAACTGGGAGAAAAGGGGACTAACTTGATTGAAAGATAAAGTTAAGAGATAAGAATTAAGAAGAAAATTGGGGTCCAATAGGAATTAAGAAGAGAATTGGGGTTCAATAGCATTTGAGAAGAGAATTGGGGTCTAATAGGAATTAAGAAGAGAATTGGGATCCAATAGCATTTGAGAAGGGAAATGGGGTTCAATAGCACTTGAGAAGAGAATTGGGGTCCAATAGGATTTGAGAAGAGAATTGGGGTCCAATAGGGATTGAGAAAAGAATACCCACCATTTCCTATATAAGCACCCCCCTCTCCTTTCTAATTTTATACACATTATTGCTAAGCTACTTGCATACTTGCCATGCTCAAGATTATGCTTAAGTAAATCAAGGTCTCCATTAAACCTTGCTCTTGCTCTCTCCCTCTCTTGAAGGCCAAACCCTTGAGGGTTTTGTGAAGAAGCTCCTCTCTCCTTCCTCTTCATCCTAAATTCCTTTCCTTCCTCCTTGAGCCTCACATCTCTTCAAGAAGGACTTCAACTCCACTTCCCTCTTTTTTAAAGGAGGTAATCTTCATTTCTAGTAGGATTAATTAATCCATGTGTTTTTTTTACTAGGAAGGTTTATGTGCATCATTTTAGGTTTAAGCTTTAATGGAAACCTTGCAATTAGGGTCAAGTGATAAGAGTATCTTTGCATCATAAAGCTAAGCTTCAAAGGTAGATTTGCTCTTGTAAGCTAAGCTTTAATGGTAGCTTGTACTTAGATGTAAGCTTTAGTGACTACCTTGCATTTTTAGGTTTAAGCTTTAATTGAAATCTCGCAATTAGGGTCAAGTGATAAGAGTATCCATGCATCATAAAGTTAAGCTTCAAAGGTAGATTTGCTCTCATAAGCTGAGCTTTAATGGTAACTTTGCACTTAGATGTAAGCTTTAGTGACTACCTTGCATTTTTAGGTTTAAGCTTTAATGAAAACCTCACAATTAGGGTCAAGTGATAAGAGTATCTATACATCATAAAGTTAAGATTCAAAGGTAGATTTGCTCTCGTAAACTAAGCTTTAATGGTACCTTTGCACTTAGATGTACACTTTAGTGACTACCTTGCATTTTTAGGTTTAAGCTTTAATGGTGAGGCGGTCCGGGGCGGGCAACAAGAAGAGCGGCCTCTAAACACCCTTCGAGGCTTCCGTGCTGCTCAATTGGGGCTGGGGCAAGCACATCAGAGACAACAACCCGCAGCCAGAAACCAAACAAGAAAAGGGGCACCACCTAGTTGTAGATGCGAACTAGGACGCACGTGATATCTCCTTGTACTCAAATGAACAAAGAGAGGGGAATACAAGATAGCCACACCCACCAAACACAAACATTTACCACGCCAGAGAGAGGTAAAACGCACAAATCAACTTGAACAACTCAGTCTTAGTCTTAAAGACTAGATACACACAAAGCTTGATGAGAAATAGAGAGACAACACAAAACTTGACCTTGTTGCCAATACACAAATTTTCTTAGGGTGACGGGAGCCCTCTCACCGAGCACCCTCTTACAATTCACCTTTTAGGAAAACAATTCAACAAGCCCTCAAACCACCAAGCATGAAATGGCACAACAAACTTCAAGGACAATATACCTTCAACCACCTGATGAGCCAACTTATCAAGTCAATTTGGAGAGAAGAGTCGTAGTTGCAGCATACAATTGCACCCAAAACTATAAATCTTATTTATGCACAAGAGTAGGCTACAAGTGTGGTGAAGAGTATGGCATACACTCCACTCCTCTAGATGGCATAACTAACTTCAAGCTTCTCCATGCACCTATGTGTAATGATAGAATAGATCACTCACGATGCACACACTCTACACAACTAGGCTTGAAGAGTGGTGTGTTATGTGTTAAGAATGGTGTGGTGTAGTGTGATCATGTGATCATTTACAAGGGAGAGAAGGGCTCTATTTATAGGTTTTAGAAGCCCTGATTAGGATTAGACCTAATCAAGTTTATTTGAAGAGGAAAATTTGGGAGTGCCTACTCTAGTAGATTGAGTGAATAATTTGGGAGTGCCTACTCTAGTAGAGGGTGCATTTTACAATAAGGTTAGTGGTTAGTAGTTAGTAATTATCACTAAAAAATATTTACAAAATCATTCACCAAATGGTGAGATATATGATGAGAAAAGTTAGAGAAGGGATGAGCTTGTAAAGAGAGGTTGAAGCTTGGAGAAGTTGACATTCACCTCTTTACAGCACCGGTAGAAGAAGCGGTCAGCATGACGAAGTAGCGCGTGTCGATGAAGCTATGTTATATTCAAACCTTGGAAAATTCATGATAAAAGCCTTTATTTGCAGAGGTTATCCTTGGATTTTTGCTGATTTTTTGAAGTTCTTTACAAAGCTGAAGAGGGTATGGTAATATGGACATATATGTAGAGAGAAAGGGGGACACATAGGGTGTAGAAATGGAGGATGAAGGCTATGGAGGTGTGAGAGATGTGGCAATGGTGAAGAGGGTGAATTAGGACATGGGAGTTGGAGGTTTGGGAGTGGGAAGGAGAGGGAGGAGTGTGTGTAAAAGAGGAAAATGATAAAGTGGAAGAGGGAGTGTGGCTGCATACCATGGGCAAACTGGGGTCCACCAATAAAATCATAGCTCATAGCTCGTAGCTCAAAAACATATGAAAAAATTTGAGGTGAAAGTTCAGCTCACGAGCTACAACTTTTGTTTGTATCATCTTTCCAAATTCAGGGAGCATGTGATCTTTAAAAATTCAGCAAAACCGACTGTCTTTTCCACTGCACAAGGTCCTTGTGAGGTCCTTCTTTGGATGATTCTTTTGAATACCTCCAAGAGTGAGCTCCCCATGGTGCATCCATGCATTCCACATACCCTTGACCTTATTTGGTAGGTCTATAATTGAAGATATTGTTGAGATCATGATATAAATGAATAGTACAACTAAGAAAATCAAATATTGAGGGGTCTAAAAAACTATGTACATGTCAAATATGAATAATATAGGTGGAAAAATTATAAAGGGGTCAAAATAAATCTCTCTCATTATAAGTCTATCATAAAAAGATGAATAATTTTGGTGGTCTAATTTATGAGAGTAATAGGGAATAGATGTAGGAAGGAAAAAATCACAATAGTGAGAAAATATACACATAAATAGAACTAGTTTTTTTTGGATTTTTGTTGGGATGGAGTTACACCAAAAATAAGAGAAGCTTGCATGAAATTATTTTTATATGGAATAAAGAGTATGCAAAATGGTAAGAAAAATTATGGTAATGGTGAGTCAATGTACATAGCATAAATAACACACACCTAAGTATAAATATTTAAATAAATATCAAAATAATTATGAAAAATCCTTTTATTTAGGCCCTATATACAATAAAATATTTACACACAAATGGGCCATAATATACTTATATATTTTTTATTTTTTTATTTTATTTTTGGCTCAACTAGCCCAGTGACTAGCTAATTGAGGGTTTTTAAGAAAATATGGAGAAAGTCCCTAACTCACACACGCCTATGTACAGTGAAATGGTAGGGATAACCAAAATTTTTGAGTGATTTGATAGGGTGAGGTAGCTTACTATGGAAATTATGGAAAGCCGAAAAACGGCTATCATTAGTCCCCCCTTTAGATAATGGTACATTCATGTACCATTTATCCGACCATACAACCTGTAGATTGTGTAACGTCTGTCTTTGTCTGCTCTCATCTTTGAAGAACCTTTGTTGTATGATTAAAAACCTTGTGTGATATAGAAGGTTCTCAGAGCCAATAGCAGGATGTAATGAAGTGACAGAGTAAACCTCCTCCATTGAGAAAGTTTCCATAAGCACTCCCCAGGATAAAAGATCGTGAAAGATCTGTCCGAAAGAGAGATGTATGGTATGGAAACACTTACTGATTTCGGTTAAAGAAACTTGTAGATTCTATTGTTGTCCATCATTGCATCTATCACTATGAATGTGATATAAAAGATTGGTTGCTCTTCCTCCTGTGTAAAGTTGATATATCTGCTAGGATCTTCAAGAGCTTGTATGAGCAAATTCCTGAACTGTAGCTCATAAAATTCATTCAACCTGGGTAGGCTCATCAAGTCAAAAATTCTATGACCTTCATGATTTAGGAAAGCTTGATCCATGCTTCCAACTACTATTGGAAGATATTGCAAATAGTTTACCATATAAGTAGATAATAGACGAAGGTTTCTATTGCTTCCAACACATTGGAAGAGAATAGATTTTGGTACTGATTGATGAAATATCCACATGTAGCAATCAACAAGTTTTTCATCTATGATGAAGACCAGAAGCATCACAATGTGCGACCTCCATACACCAAAGAACCAAATGTAGAAGGTTTGGAAACATCTGTTCATCACCAAGTTTTCATGTCCTCTTTCACTTAAGAAGGTATGGTGTCCCCGATGAAAGGTATATGTGAAGAGAGGAAAAGTTGACTTTAAAGAGGTGAAACCCAATGTGAAGATGATTGGGGCTTCAAAAGCCTTTGGATTTTCTTGCTAAGAGATTGTCCCATGAATGAAGAGCCACCCACTAAAACACCATTGGAGAGAATGATACCCTTCTGACAGTTTCCTTTTATGATTTTATTTTTTACTACTCTCCCATGTTCTTCATCTCCTTCTAAGCCCCCCCTTTGGCAAGGTTGTAACTCCTCACATTGTACCACCTCAAAGGTTGATGGATTACTGCTTTATTTTGTGAAAACTTTGGCTTCTTGCATGATAGGTTCCTCCATGATTAATATACATGGGTCATACCAATGCTTTTCAACATCCTCAAACACTTCTTGAAGATTATCCTCACATGGATTCAACTTGCACTCTTCTACTTTGTTTTGGAGTTGGCATTCCATGTACACAATCATCTCTTTATGATCAATGTGTTCTATGATCTCCCCACGTATGATTTCATCTTCTTCTTCACTCTCTTCTTTTAGACAAAATACACTCTCAGAAAATTCCATAAGATCAAGGTTACCTTCAAGGTCTTCATTCTCCATAGAGTCATGTTGCACAAAAGCTTCATTTGCTCGGACTAGAAATTGATCCTCTGCCAAAAGGTTGGATGTATCCATTATTGAATCATCAATGCCATTTGAGATATCTTGTGTAGATTTTGGCATGCTTGTGATAAAGGTAGAAGAAAGAGATTCCACATTTGAATCTTGGCCACACACTTTAGCACTTGAATAATCAGTTGGCATGTAAGTAACTTCTTCAACATTTGTCGGAGTAGAAGGAGACAAGTATGGCAAAGGAGATGACTCCTTGATAGAAAACTTTCATGATGGTTGGTTCTTCCAGCATGATGGAAACCATTTTTGATGTAGAAGTACTTGTGAAACTTCCTTCGGGCAATAGCGACCGCTTCTTCAAAGGTAGAGGGTCCACTACAAGTAACCTTAGTCTTTAGGAAAGGAGAAAAACCCAAAATAAATTGCTCCATTTTTACATAATCTGAAAATGTAGAACTAAACCCATATCCTCCCCATTGACGAGAAAAAATATCCTCATAAGCATAGCAGTCTTCACCATGTTGTTGAAGTCTCCCTAATGAAGCCCATGCTTTCTCCGTTGTTGGAAATTTAGTGAATCTGGTCTTCAAAGCTTTGGAAATTTGGGTATACCCATCTTCAATATGAGAAGACATACTCCAAAACCATTGCTCAGCGTTGCCTCTAAGGCATAGCAATAGAAAATCCCCTTTTTCAATGTCATCCCTTTTACCAAGGATACGAAAAACCATTCTAAAATCAGCAAGAAAATCATCAACATCTTCTTCTAGGTTTCCGAAGAAGATTGGGATATCATCAAAGGTATAGCGTGTCATAGTCTCTCAATGCTAGAACCACACAAAGATTAGTTCCAAACAATCATTTTCTCTCATGACATTAACTAACTACACAAAGTTTTGAAAGGTCTTTCAACATGAATTCTAGATTCTTATGTGAAAATGTTTTTTCCTTTCTTATGTTATGCTAATCCAAACCATATTCTAGATCAATTTTTGTTGCCTTGAAATTCAACTCGGTCATACAAGTTTTCATGATTCATATAATCTACTTGATTATGCTAAAATTCAAGCATGCATGCAATACAACAATAATAAGCACAAAGTCAATCCTCCGTGGGGGCACCAATTTGAGGCGGTCCGGGGCGGGCAACAAGAAGAGCGGTCTCTAAACACCCTTTGAGGCTCCCGTGCTGCTCAATTGGGGCTGGGGCAAGCACAATCAGAGACAACAACAACCCACAGCCAGAAACCAAACAAGAAAAGGGGCACCACCTAGTTGTAGATGCGAACTAGGACGCACGTGATATCTCCTTGTACTCAAACGCACAAAGAGAGGGGAATGCAAGATAGCCACACCCACCAAACACAAACATTCACCACGCCAGAGAGAGGTAAAATGCACAAATCAACTTGAGCAACTCAGTCTTAGCCTTAAAGACTAGATACATACAAAGCTTCATGAGAAATAGAGAGACAACACAAAACTTGACCTTGTTGCCAATACACAAATTGTCTTAGGGTCACGGGAGCCCTCTTACCGAGCACCCTCCTACAATTCACCTTTTAGGCAAACAATTCAACAAGCCCTCAAACCACCAAGCATGAAATGGCACAACAAACTTCAAGGACAATATACCTTCAACCATCTGATGAGCCAACTTATCAAGTCAATTTGGAGAGAAGAGTCGTAGTTGCAGCATACAATTGCACCCAAAACTATAAATCTTATTTATGCACAAGAGTAGGCTACAAGTGTGGTGAAGAGTATGGCATACACTCCACTCCTCTAGATGGCATAACTAACTTCAAGCTTCTCCATGCACCTATGTGTAATGATAGAATAGATCACTCACGATGCACACACTCTACACAACTAGGCTTGAAGAGTAGTGTGTTATGTGTTAAGAATGGTGTGGTGTAGTGTGATCATGTGATCATTTACAAGGGAGAGAAGGGCTCTATTTATAGGTTTTAGAAGCCCTGATTAGGATTAGACCTAATCAAGTTTATTTGAAGGAATAAAAGATTATGCAATTTTTTTATTTTTTTATTTAATGAGGGTGGGTCTCTCTTGTCCTTTGAGTCACATGGATGTGGGCTCAAGGGAAGAGAATTATTGAGGATGATAGGAGAGAGGATTGAGTGAATAATTTGGGAGTGCCTACAGTAGTAGAGGGTGCATTTTACAGTAAGGTTAGTGGTTAGTAGTTAGTAATTATCACTAAAAAATATTTACAAAATCATTCACCAAATGGTGAGATATATGATGAGAAAAGTTAGAGAAGGGATGAGCTTGTAAAGAGAGGTTGAAGCTTGGAGAAGTTGACATTCACCTCTTTACAGCACCGGTAGAAGAAGCGGTCAGCATGACGAAGTAGCGCGTGTCGATGAAGCTATGTTATATTCAAACCTTGGAAAATTCATGATAAAAGCCTTTATTTGCAGAGGTTATCCTTGGATTTTTGCTGATTTTTTGAAGTTCTTTACAAAGCTGAAGAGGGTATGGTAATATGGACATATATGTAGAGAGAAAGGGGGACACATAGGGTGTAGAAATGGAGGATGAAGGCTATGGAGGTGTGAGAGATGTGGCAATGGTGAAGAGGGTGAATTAGGACATGGGAGTTGGAGGTTTGGGAGTGGGAAGGAGAGGGAGGAGTGTGTGTAAAAGAGGAAAATGATAAAGTGGAAGAGGGAGTGTGGCTGCATACCATGGGCAAACTGGGGTCCACCAATAAAATCATAGCTCATAGCTCGTAGCTCAAAAACATATGAAAAAATTTGAGGTGAAAGTTCAGCTCACGAGCTACAACTTTTGTTTGTATCATCTTTCCAAATTCAGGGAGCATGTGATCTTTAAAAATTCAGCAAAACCGACTGTCTTTTCCACTGCACAAGGTCCTTGTGAGGTCCTTCTTTGGATGATTCTTTTGAATACCTCCAAGAGTGAGCTCCCCATGGTGCATCCATGCATTCCACATACCCTTGACCTTATTTGGTAGGTCTATAATTGAAGATATTGTTGAGATCATGATATAAATGAATAGTACAACTAAGAAAATCAAATATTGAGGGGTCTAAAAAACTATGTACATGTCAAATATGAATAATATAGGTGGAAAAATTATAAAGGGGTCAAAATAAATCTCTCTCATTATAAGTCTATCATAAAAAGATGAATAATTTTGGTGGTCTAATTTATGAGAGTAATAGGGAATAGATGTAGGAAGGAAAAAATCACAATAGTGAGAAAATATACACATAAATAGAACTAGTTTTTTTTGGATTTTTGTTGGGATGGAGTTACACCAAAAATAAGAGAAGCTTGCATGAAATTATTTTTATATGGAATAAAGAGTATGCAAAATGGTAAGAAAAATTATGGTAATGGTGAGTCAATGTACATAGCATAAATAACACACACCTAAGTATAAATATTTAAATAAATATCAAAATAATTATGAAAAATCCTTTTATTTAGGCCCTATATACAATAAAATATTTACACACAAATGGGCCATAATATACTTATATATTTTTTATTTTTTTATTTTATTTTTGGCTCAACTAGCCCAGTGACTAGCTAATTGAGGGTTTTTAAGAAAATATGGAGAAAGTCCCTAACTCACACACGCCTATGTACAGTGAAATGGTAGGGAAAACCAAAATTTTTGAGTGATTTGATAGGGTGAGGTAGCTTACTATGGCAATTATGGAAAGCCGAAAAACGGCTATCAATGGAAACCTCGCAATTAGGGTCGTGATAATAGTATCTATGCATCATAAAATTAAGCTTCAAAGGTATATTTGCTCTCGTAAGCTAAGCTTTAATGGTAACTTTGCACTTAGATGTAAGCTTTAGTGACTACCTTATATTTTAGGTTTAAGCTTTAATGGAAACCTCGCAATTAGGGTTAAGTGCTAAGAGTATCTATGCATCATTAAGTTAAGTTTCAAAGGTAGATTTACACTCTTAAGCTAATCATTAATGGTAACTTTGCACTTAGGTGTAAGCTTTAGTGACTACCTTGTATTTTAGGTTTAAGCTTTAATGGAAAGCTCGAAGACTCATAAATTATAGGACGACCTTCTAGCTTCCTAAAGGGGGTTTTATTTTTGCGAGCTTTCAGTTTTGAGCTTTTACAATTGGAACTGTTTTTTCGAGCTTTTAAACCCAAATTTTACACCAATGATATCTTTAAATATCATTGTATAGTGAAAAAACTCAAAACCTTACAATACAATCCTTCAACTACTAAACACTTTTAAGAAATATGGAACCATGTCTATGCTTATGCAAAATGAAACTTTATAAAAAGCACCATTTGTATGTATTTTTGAGGCTGTACTGAAAACGTGGGCTCCCACATGGGATTTCTTTCACATAAACTCTTATTTCCATCACTTTAATGATTTTGTTATCTCACAAAAATCAACACACAAGCCAATGGTGTCAACATAATCTAACTACAAAAGAAAGCTCCAATCAAAGTCATCTCCACATCATGTGGCGGTCATGTACCAAACAAACACAAATGAAATATCCAAATGAAATGTATGGAGCATACCAAAATGCCATGTCAATGTCATATGGCTGCCATGTACATAAAAACATAAATCAAAACATGAAGATGTGTATTGTCAGAATAGAGTTTCCTCAACCAAATGTGCATCCGCAATCAACATTTCACAGGTCCACATGCAATATCGGTCAAACATATTTCAGAGAGCACATGATCTAGCTCTAGACACATGCAATGCCTCATATCTTTCGCAGAAGCTCGGCCCAAACCACCACACCCTGCAAACAAGTCCAAAACAAAGTCATGAGGCTCACTAAATGTTGCCAGGAACCACGTGACCATATAAAAAATAAATAAGAAATCGAATGCAAACACATATATACCATAACATTCACTAGTATCATACTTTGGACTAGTCTTACCGAAAGAACAAAGAAGACTGCTCTGCCCCGCCTCTAAGAATAACACCATCAATCTCAATGGGGAAGACTACATTATCTATCATGTAGCTACAATCTAGAAACAATCTCTCGGCAATTTTCTCCCCTGCCTCTCTATCATAGTGTGGCACAGGATGGCCAATACGATACCAAAGACACATGGTAAGATCAAGTACCTGCATGAATAAAAAACTCAAAGAATGAATGGCATAGCTACAATGTTTTTAGTTAGGAAAATAAACTATGAAACTAAGTTTGTTATCTTACCGCCTCTCTAATGAGTGGATGCCGATATGCCTTCTTATTACACATGTACGTAAGAGCACAAGTCCTACCCTAGTTATATCTGCAATAAAATATCCAATATTCTCGGCCATGCACATGGTCACTAGAAACCCCTCATCGGCCAAAAACTCACGAGCAACATCCATGCACCCTGTCACTAGACCCCTATAAAATGTGTTCTACTTGGGAACACTCATGCCCTCTACAAAAGCGAATGATGACATGTAAGCATACAACCATATTTAGTTGTAGGTACTAGTCCAAAGAAAAGTTACTTACCCAATGGGATTGGTCCTAGACCATCCACAAGCAAACTTGTAGGAAAATCTGCAAAGATAAGCCTAGCAACCTCATGACATGGCACACCATCTTTGCTATATAGATTTGTATTCTGTGTCACAAAAAATTTGTTGATGCTATAAGAAAACCAAACATGAATTATGTTCAAAATCATAGAACAATGCAAGAAGAAAATGCAAATAAGTAAGCACTATGAAAATCTACCTATCAAGGGCAAACTTATCAATTTGTGATATATCCACAAGCAAAACATCTACAATAGTTTCGTAATGGAACCTTGCAAGCATTATCCAAATTAGCTTTGAATTAGGAAATATGGAAGACAGATATGCTAATAATTTTCTTAAACTTACCAACAGATCGTGTGATCGGCCTTCTCTCCCAAGTCTCTCGCCCAAGTGAAGACTCTGCAACAAACGAAGTAGTGTGCACCAATGAGGATGTAGTGGGCACATTAGAAGAGGGTGCCATATGGGGTATAGTGGTTCCCAAAGAGGCATGTCCGGCTCTGCAGATGGCACAATGGGAGGCATTGAAGAAGGAGTGGTTTTCCTTGATGTACTTGGAGGCTCCATTTTCCCTTTACCCTTCTTGAGTACATTGCTTGCTAGTGGAGTACCTTGAGAGCCACTCTCAATGGTGTTTTGAGTAACTCCTTGAGAAACGGGAGGGAGAGACTCTTCTTGTGTCTCCTGTAAGTACTCATCACTCTCATTTTGAAACCCTTCACTCAACAACCATATAATACAATATCACATAAATTAGTACTAAAGTAAGACATATACATTCTCAAAATAAAAGAGCCACTAGTGTTAAGATACTTACTCTTACGTAATTCCAACTCTTGCTTTGGAATAACTCCCAGTGGATAATCCAACCACCAAGGACAAACCTTGGTTTCCCATGTTGTTAGATTCCTTTCAATCAAAGAGGGAGAGAACATTGTATTCTCATCACGTACATCAATCTACTCTCTAGTGAAAAATGGGGCTTCATTCAATTCCTGCGCCTCAACACATTGCATAACCCATCTACACAAGTTTTAGAGCATCATCCACTTTGAAAAGCATATAAACGCAATGGCATAATAAATGTCATGTATCCAAAAAAAAAAATTTTAGAGTCTCCTTTGTATGGAGAATATTTTTTCAAAATAAACCATAAACCCTATGTTGGGCTCCCACAAGGGATTTAAGTGTTTTCAACATAGACATTATACACATGCATATTGTCAAAAGAACCATCCACCCCATATCCAGGGCTTCCATAGGGAATTTAAGGATTTTTTGTAAACACAAAATGAAATTTCATCATTCTCAAAATGACCCATTGTCACCAAACCATGACAAAAAAATGAAATGCTCTTTTTTTGCAAAGAGTGCAAGTGGAAGATGCAAATCTGTAAATCACTCTCTTAGCCGACAACACAAGCTCCGACATCTTCTCACTAGAGTCGGAAGACTTCACCGCATCCATGAGATAAATAAAAGCCTACATACATAGTAACAATCAAAAAGCACACTCAACTTGATCTTGTGTAAATTAAAACATGTCTATATTCTTTTAAAACAATGGTCAAACATCTACCTGCAAATATGATTCTTCATGCTCATCTTGTAGAATAGGTCAAAATAATTAGGAAGTTGTGGACCTTCTACTTGCATCCTTTCAATCATAAGTGTAGCCTCCCCATGCAAGTGAGCCCAATAAGTCTCCTTTTTCATGTAACTTCTAAAAAGCTTGTAATCACCAAAATGAAGATATTGTGGATCCTTAGACTTAGTGAGGCTCATGAGGTGCAAAATTATCTTCTTTCTACAAGCAATAAGAACAACATACCACTTAATCATATAGAAAAACAAAATGGAATGAATACAATTAAAAATGAGAAACTAATAGCTTCAATACCTCTCAGGAGTGATTTTAGAGCTTGTCAAACAATAGAGCTTATCTCTAGTGATCTTTAGCATTCCAGGTTCATCCCATTTAATGCTAAAAATCAACTTGAAGAACTCATCACCATTAAGAGGATTGGCGATCGACAAGTACTTGTAGCCCCTATCTTTCAACCGTTTCTCTTCTACCTTTGTGGCCTTGTCCGGTCTCTTCTTCTTCTCAACATCATTTAGTCCAAGTGCATCTAGCTTTGCTCTTTCTTTGGACGTAAATGCAGTGAACTCATCCTAATACAAAACACTATATTGAAACCATCATTTAGTCCAAGTGCATCTAGGTTTGCTCTTTCTTTGGACGTAAATGCAGTGAACTCATCCTAATACAAAACACTGTATTGAAACCATAATAAAATTTTACATTAATTACCCAACATGTAGAGTAGGTATCACCTTCCGCACAAGTTGAGATATCAATTCACATGGAGTGTTGTACCATGGTGCAGTACCATGGTAATACCTTGCCTCCACAGTCATCTCCACCCTAGCCCATTCTCTCATATTATGTGTCAATTTTTGAAGGATTGAATCTTTATTTGCCATGCCAAATCTTTGAAACATATAAACTTCATGAGTGATGTTTGGCATGACATGTGCCCTGGAAATGCTGCAGAAAAATTGAAAACAAAGAGTTGAACACAAGCATTGCTTACAAAAAAATGAGAGTCAACATGCAATTAACAAACTTACGCATTGGAAGTGTCAAGTGCAAGAAGCAACTCTGCTTCTTTTTCTCTGGACAACTCAAGGAATTGGCAATGAACACTAACATGGTATTGACCATTGTCCGAGTACTCTATCACACACAAAAAAATCATCATTTGTAAAAACAAAGCTTTACAACAAAAGAGTGAAAAAGGTGAAAGATCTTACTATCTTTGATTCTCTTCCACCATGTTTTTAGCCTATGGTTTCCATCCCATACCAGAAACTTTTTTCCTTTGAGCTCGTGCCATTCTCTACCAAGTGATCTCTCGAACTCAGCATTTCTTTCCCGCCAAAGTGGTCCCCATTCCTCCAAATCCGCTGCGGTCACGGGAATGATATCTCCTCTAGAATCCCCAACGGACACAAGGAAATGCCCCATAGTTTCTAAATACCCAGCAGAATCAAATGAGGAAATGAGCCATTCTACATCATCTCTAGCAAACCTAACAGCCTCATGCACCCTGAGTCGACAAAGTGGAACCGGAGGAGGCAATGTCTTCTTATTTACATAAAACTGACTTAGAACATCTTTCATCAAGCAAAGTGAAATTTTCTTGCCTAGGTGTTTGGAATGCTTATTCTCCTCATCCCCTTCAGGATCACTATCTTCTTCATTGTCATGATGATCTTCAATGTGAACATTGGTCTCTGCATAGAGATAACAAGTGACAAACATTCAATTGTCCAAAAACATATGCAATTAGGATTAGATAGTGCAAAGTATTTAATTTACAGAAATTTTGCCAAAGTCTCATTTGTACGGAGACAACTTTTAAAAAAAAAAAACGCACACCCTATATAGGGCTCTCACATGAGATTTAAGGACCTTTTCTCCAACATAAACAAAAACAATACTTAATATTTTCTCTAGCAACTATCAATGGTATGTATATAAAAAATGGTTCACCCTTTCTTACTCTCCCACATGGTTATTAATTACCAAACTTTCCAAACGAAAAAAAACGTCCATCAAATTTAACAATCTACCATTGAAAAATTTATAATATAAACTACGTATTGACATAAAATTATAGCATACACTCATAATTTACCTATGATCTCTACGTCATCTTCGATGTTGTTGGAGTCTTCATCAACTTGAGCCTCATCATCAATAAAAACACACCTTTTGAGAATCCTGTTCTTTTTATTTGGTGGAGTGTCCAAATGTCGGACTCGTGATGATGCCTCCTGATCGGTAGCTCCCTTTGGTATACAACCGGACCTAAGCTTCATGCTCACTTGACGGTTGCTAAAAGGAGAGACTGGAGGTTTTCTTTTCTTGCTATCCCTCTTTGGTGCCATTATCACACAACACATATAATATAGTTTTTAGTTTATATAAGACCACATAAAAAATGCAAAAAAAGGGGGAGGCAGAGCTTCCCCATCATCCGCGTGTTGGGGAGCTCTACCTCCCCCCTTTTTTTGTAGATTTGGTGAGCTTTGTCAATGGTGTTGCTGGAAATAGTCTTTTGATTAAGTTTTTTGAAATGTTTTTCCCCCATCATCTGTGTCGACAAAAAAAGGGGAGGCAGAGCTCCCCCATCATCCGCGTGCGCGCGGATGATGGGGAAGCTTTTTTGAGTTTTTGATGTGTTTATTGAACAAATAATTTAGGTTTTATTTCAATAACCTCAAGAAAAAGCATTTCTCCTACAATACCGTTGACAAAGCTCACCAAATCAACAAAAAAAGGGGGAGGCAGAGCTCTGTAGATTTGGTGAGCTTTGTGCTATTTTCATTAATTTTGTGGAGTTAATCCCAAAATTTAATGACATCTATCTGATAGATTGTATGCTTTAATCCAAAATTTCCAAAAAAAGGGGGGGAGGGCAGAGCTCCCCCATCTTCCGAGCTCTGCCCTCCCCCCCTTTTTTTGGTAGTTTCTGATTAAAGCGTACAATTTATCAGATAGATTTGTTATGAACACCAAAATCATTTTTAATCAGAACTTGAATAAAGCCAGTCATCGTAAGAAGATAGACCGCAGAGAACCGTTCAACGCGGAAAAAAAGGGGGGCGCAGAGCCCGCCCATCATCCGCTCTGCGGTCTATCTTTCGGCGTCGCAACGACAATAGTGTGTGTGTGTGTGTGTGTGTGTGTGTGTGTGTGTGTGTGTGTGTGTGTGTGTGTGTGTGTGTGTGTGTGTGTGTGTGTGTGTGTGTGTGTGTGTGTGTGTGTGAGAGAGAGAGAGAGAGAGAGAGAGAGAGAGAGGCACCAACATGATGCGCGCACGATGGTCTTGGACTGTGTTAGCTCGAGCAGGTAGACGATTGGTTCTCAAAGTAGTAATGCTTCAAACTTAAGCTTTGACATTCACTATTTTTGACCTCTTTCTAGTCTTAAGCAAAGCGGCCAAAACCTAAGCTTTGACATTCACGATTCTTGGCCATTTTCAGCAAGCCGTAACTCCCAAATGCTTCAGAATTTGCCCGGGGCCAACTCACATGAATTTGTTTGCCTTGTCGAGCTTTTCAACAGTTGTGTGATACAAAAAATTCATATCCAGCTCAGTTTGGCTGAAAATTCACCTGCAAGTTGACAATTTCTACAAAAACAGCGCAAAACAGCATTTTCTCACTTTTTCCCTAATGTACAAGCTGAAACGAGCATCAAAATGAAGGAATCTGAAAAAACTTAAAGAAGCAATATTTTTCCTTGTAATGAGGACTACAATTCCTACATACAAAATGTTTCCAAATTTTGACCTTAGCATCCTCAAAACTAGCTCCCAACAGGTGTCCCGGGTCAAAATTTGAAACTTCATGAAAACGATTAGAATAAAGTCCTAGACTGTGGAAAATGGTGAAATGAACGATAAATATTATATAACATTACTATACTCTGTATTATGTACAATATATGTATAATCACAATATATATATATATATATATATATATATATACTATATTGTCTCTTTACGATATACTTTTTACTGTGTAAGTATAACATTATATACTATATAACGTACTGTAGTGCTACTGGAGTGGACTGGACTGGTATTGGACTAAACTTATCCTCGACTAGACTGGACTAGTACTGGTACTGTACTGCTACTGGACTGGACTTGATTGGTACTTGACTGGACTGGGACTGGACTGGTAATGGGTGAACTAGTACTCGATTGGTCTAGTACTGGACTAGATTGGACCGGACTACTACTAGATTGGACTTCATTGGTACTGGACTAGACTGATATTGGACTGGACTGGACTTGACTGGTACTGGGTGGACTAGTATTGGATTGGACTTGACTGGTACTGGACTGGACTGGTATTGTAATGGACTGGTATTGTAATGGACTGGTGGACTAGTACTGGACTAGACTATTACTGGACTAGACTGGGCTGGTACTGTACTAGTACTGGACTGGAATGGACTAGTACTGGACTAGACTAGACTTGTACTGTACTGCTACTGGACTGGACTGGACTTGATTGGTACTGGACTGGACTGGTACTGTACTGCTACTGGACTGGACTTGATTGGTACTGGACTGGACTGGTACTGGGTGGACTAGTGCTGGATTGGACTTGACTGGACTACACTGGACTGGACTAGTACTGGACTGGTACTAGTACTAGACTGGACTGGTACTAGTACTAGACTGGACTAGTACTGGACTAGTACTAGTACTGGACTGGACTAGTACTGGACTACACTGGACTCGACTAGTACTGGACTGGTACTAGTACTGGACTGGACTAGTACTGGACTGGACTAGTACTAGACTAGACTGGACTAGTATTGTACTGCTACTGGACTGGACTCGTACTGTAATGCTACTCGACTGGACTTGATTGTTGGTACTGGACTGGACTGGACTTAACTGGTATTGGGTGGACTAGTACTGGATTGGACTTGACTGGTACTGGACTGGACTGGTATTGTACTAGACTGGATTGGACTAGTACTGGACTAGACTAGACTACTACTAGACTGGACTTGATTGGTAGTGGACTGGACTGGTACTGTACTGCTACTAGACTAGACTGGCCCGATATTGGTGCTGGTATAATGTAATGTAACTATATATACTATATACTTAAATACCATATATTCTATATATACTATACTATGTCCATTTTAATTTTAAAGCGCTTAATTGGGAATATAAAAAACTATACTCTATACTATATATATATATACATATATTATAAATAATTTTTAAAACATCGTATATTTTATAACTCCTATGTTCATTTTTTTAATATGCGCGTATTTGAGGAGATTTTGAAAGCTCGATAGGTGAACAGATGGATTTGATCACATGCTGATTTAAATGTACCTTAATGGCTATGACTGTGCATATCTTAAAGAGTGAATATTCCAAATCTATTTAGAACAGGTTTCAATGAATGAATTAAATTTCGAACAGTTTTCAATGAACACAGCAATAACTTTTTGCAGCCGCATGCTTTTACACTTTCTTTGTACCTTATGCACATTCTCTTCCTTCTCTTTTCGTCAATTTTTTTACCTCAAGTATTATTCATCCCTGTCTGTCTCAAACATGACAGCTACAACTACAACAATGCTTTCATGGACGATTAATGGTGCTCATATGGATTATAGAGTCTCATTAGGAAATGGAGAGCTTCTACTTAGTGAATATTTTCTTCAAAGCCTATTGCCTCCTTCTATTCAGTTTGAAGGCTTGCAAGCAGTCGTTCAGACAGGGAGCTCTGAGTCTAAGGTCAATGGGTTGCCTAGATGGGATCATGAAGATCAAAAGCATTACCTTCTTGACCATTCTCTGTCCTCAGCTTACCACATTCTTCATTCAGATGGCTATGTTTATGTGGCTGACAGTTTAGAAACAAATGAAGAAGTCGGTGATTCTTCTATGTTCGCTACACCATGTAACAAAAGCTCAACTCCATCACATTTAAATGTTGATATTGATGAAGGTACAGACACAGTTGTTTTGGAGACAGTGGAACTAACCAGGTCACCAGGACCCTTTCAAGACACACAAGATGGGGTGGAGCATACAATGCAGGAGTATTCAAAGGATATATCCATCATTTCATGGATGAAAGACAAAGGTAAATCGTGCAGGTTGTCTAAACTTTTAGAGATTTGTGGAACTCCCAAAAAGGTTGACGAGCTCCCAAATTTTTATAATGGCAATGTTTGTTTCGAGCTTCCTCCAATTCACAACAATAAAAGGATGCTCGGTATGGAGCAGAAGTACGACGATCACCTTTGGTCTCGCCCAACATTGACCAACATGGCCATAGTTTGCACTGTGCGTTTGAGTTATTTTCTTGGAAGCCTTCAATGTTGCAGAGTGACATGCCCTTTTTACCTTGGTGAAAGGAAATACAATGATGCCTTCTTTCATGGACATCTGGACAGAAAAATCAGCATGGGCTATCTTGCTAGCGAAGGTAAATCTAAAATAACTTGCCACTATTGTGACAGAAGGGTCACTTGTTCAAATGTTTACAAGTGTATGATCTATTATGTGATGCCAAAGGAAACAACAATAACACGTTTGGTGATCCATCTGGGAGTGCATGACCACAATGTACAGCCAGGTACTAGAAGGGCAGCTCTTGAAAAAGTGCGCAATCTTGTTAAGACAGTTTTAAAGATTGAGAAGGGGGGTCCTAGAAAAGTACAGATGTTAGTTGCTCGTCAAATGCTATTTCAATCATTGACTAAAGAAGATGATTTAGAAGCCACTGATGTAGAGCTTAACCATTTTCTTGAGGAAATGATGCCCCTTGTTCAAAATAGGGGATTCAAAAGTATTTTGTCAAATGAGAAAGCTAAACAGGGTCAAGTTGTTGGTGATGGATACGACAATATACTATTGCTACAGAAACGGTGTGTTTTTCCATTCTTTCATGGAAGTCGTTTTCCAGGCAAAGGTGGACCTAACGACAAATGTTATGTATTCAAAATGTCCACAAAAGGACCTGCTTCTGGAGTTGAACTAGTCAATAGAATGAGGCGAGGAGGGATAGGAGATTTGAGTAGTGCTTGGGTGCACTTTGATCATAGTCATCGAATTGAAGGATGGGCAACTATGTCTTGCTTGGTTTATGATCTTGGGTAACTGAATTTATAAAAATATGTTAGATAGCATGCTTGATATAAGACACATGTTATTACTTATTTGTTCTATGTGTACAGCATGCGAGCATTGCAAGTGATTGCAATATGTGAATGTAAAGAAGAAGACGAAGAAACAAAAATCTTGTTTTGGAGAAATTTAAACACAGTTATGGAGAGGTGTGGGCATGAACCAACAGACTTTGTTGGATTTATGTTTGATGAAGCTGCGGCTAATTGGCTAGCAATACGAGTTGTATACAATGGTGGACGGCATAATGTAATGGAGGGAAGGGAGCGCTCGTGTCTTTTCCATTGGGAGCAGAGTCTACACAAACATACAAAAAAACATGTCGCTACAAATAGACAAAGCATCACATTGAAATGTGTGAAGCATGGCGCTTAGCAAAGACTACAAATGAGGCCTTCGTATAGCTTCCACAATACGAGAATGGTGGGTGAAATATGTGATAGGGGATAAAAAAAAGGCTTTAGAGAGATGGTTTAATTGGTGGGAGCAACGGATTGCCCATTGGGGAAGAGCTGAGACAATGGTATATCAATCATTTGTTTGGTTCTTATTAAATACTTGAAAACAGAGATTTACATTTATATGGTTTTAATTGTTTTGTATTTATAGGTCAGCAAGAGTCCATGGGAGAGAGCTGAAATTCCAAGTATAAACTTGTCAGAGAGCATCCATGCTAGTTGGCTGGCAGGTGAAGGTGGTAAACGTAAAATCTCACTTTATGTGCATATGTCAGTGATGTTTTGAATGCATATATCAATGTGTAAAAATATTGGGATACACCATAGGCAGATACATTGGAACTGGCCCTTCCATAGAAGCAATAATGACCAGTTCCAAATGCAAAGAATCTCCAAATCCAAATCATTTTACGAGTACATTAAAAGGCTTGGTTGCTGGTAGTCCTTTGTATGAGGAGCCTGTGATGGAAGGTGACAAAGAGACAGTACAACGGAAGAAGAAAACATGTGAAGTCGGTACAAGCTCACATAAACCTGGATATGTAATGGAAGCAAGACAAAGAAAAACCAGAGGGAGACCACGGAGTATACATTTTGATAGAGAGGATAATGAAGAAGTATATGTTGTCACTGACACTGAAGTAGGAGATAGCATTCCAGTGCAGCCTGGGGAGAATTCAGCAAGGTGTATTCAAGAGGTCCAAGTTGCCCATGAAGAGTGGGATTTACGAAGGATGCCAACCAATTGCATGAGGAAATGTTTTGGAATGGTAGGGAAGAAAAGTTGTGGTAGCAAATTACAAAGCCGTAATGTGGGAATGGTTACTCCTTGTTTTTGGTCTGAGAGAACTTTTAAAGACAAGACAATTGCACAGTGGATATGGTTCTGCAATTATGAAGTAGGCCACACACAAGAAGTACAGAGGCAAGTTAAATTCTCACCTGTCGTTCCTACTTTCTGGCAAGTGGATATTGGAACCAATTTATCAAAGGAAGAGAGTGACAGCTTGGTACAAAGTGGATTTCAATTTGCAGATTTTGCAACACCACTATGATGCATGAACAATACAAATGCTACTCTTACACAAGGAGGCTCTAGTAGTAGCAGGAAGCGTAAGTGGAGAAATGGTATTTCCAAAGAAGCGCAAAAGAGATTGGAGTCAGCTACAAGCATGGTTGCAACGTTCTTGGACGAGAAATTAGAAAGTGAACAACACATAGTTTTTCGAATATTGACAGAGAGTTGTTATGATGTACACATTAAGGTAGAACCTAGTTGCACCTGTCCGATTTTCAGAAGAGAGAATCTACACATAAAGCTTTTTTGGCATGTAAGCACATGTACTATGTGTATGTACATATTCTAGGGCTTCAACCAAAAGAGCACATGGTCATTCATCAGCCTGCACTAACTCCCACAGACCTTGCATTTGTATTAGGGCAAACCCGCAAGATAAAGCCTGTGATGTAGTGAGCCTAAATCTTAGAGATTGCCCTGTAGAGGTATGCATTGAAGTAGATTTCTCTTTTGTATTAGATGTGGAGTAGCTTTTCTAGACATATGAGACTTTATTTCTCCTTTTAGTAAGAGAAGCATGCTTTATGGTATCTATCTAGACAATTGTACAAGCTCAAAATTAGGGCTTTTGGAATCTTGTACATGTTTTTGGTGTGTATCGTTAAAAGAGACTCAAAATCTTAAGCCAATTTTTTGTGAGATTTATAAATCTTTTTGGTCGTGTATAATATTTTGATGTCTTTGTTTTGGATTAATTTTTTGTGTCGTTAGAAAAGGCTCTAAATCTAAAACCAAAAAGCTCGCAAAATTGGGTTTGATTGCAAAAGCTCGAAATTGAAAGCTCGCAAATAAAACGCACTCCTTCCTAAAATGGAAAGCTAGGCACCATAAGAAAAGAGTAGTTGTCTAAACTCGATAGAAGTAGTTCAATTTTTGGTATTGAAGAGTATTTCTAAAGTTGTCAATTTCAAGTTTGTTTGCCAATACGGGATGGGGAAGATAGGGGATAACTTCGCGGAATTGACCTGCGTGTTGTTTTGAACCGAAAACTCTACAAGCTTCCATGGAGATGCCCCATGGATGGCAAAGGATTGCAAAAACTTGGGAATCGACAAAACGGGGATTGAACTTAAAAAGTTGGCATTTGCGAAGAGACATTAACCATCAAATGCCTATGGCAAAAACTCGCTTGTATTTTCTAAATAAACTTGGCTGGTAGATAATTAAGGAAAGTAGGAATTAAGGTTGATAAATGAATGAACTTGGAAATTACCAACCAGGAGTTAAAAAGGAATCTCCAGAGGGGATAGGGATAGCCCATTGCAAAACATAGATTTAACTAGGAGTTTTGAAGATTGTCTCGAAATGATCGGAAATCAAGATGGATCTTCTTGGGGTCAATTTGATTGAAAGGCCGTCCCATTGAGAGGATTCTCTTGGAAACTTGATGGAGATTGGCCCTTTTCGGCTAGGGCAGCATAATCGGCAAGTTGTTATACCTAGGTCATTCATGCCCGAGGGATAAGGGATGAATGGGTTTGTTTTATTTTGCCCGGCCGGGTGAAGTTCCTGCGGTATCTTATTGGAAATTGGCCATAATCCGGGTATGTCCTGATGCCAATAGTTGGATGAGAAGGTCATACTCAGGGAGGATGATTTGAATTTAATTAAGGAAATTTGTTCGACTTGGTTGCTTAAAAAGAAACTAGAAAGGCTAGGAATATAGGGACTACCCTGTGCATCTGTCACCAGATGGTGCTATATCTCTCGAAATAAAATGCTTAGGAAGGAATGATTAAATTACTTGATGAGCCTTTCCCAAACACTTAATTCTGGAAAATCTTGTGAAGGTGTTGCCATTTTGATGGCTTGTAACCGATTATCTTGGCCTGAATGGGGAGGCAAGATGAATTGGTTCAAACTAAATGTGTTGCATGATTAGTTAGAAAACTAGTTACAAGCCAATTATAGCAGATAAAGAAAAGGAAATGAATTAAAATTTTCTAAATAAAGATCTGGTGGGAACAACCAGATGAATTTCCCTGAACGAGGGTATGCAACAGATTGCATGCTGCTTGTTGTTTGATGATGTCTGATAGACTACTATCTTCCTGATTTTGTAGTAGTTAAGTACTACCTCGGGAAGGGATTTTTATGAAATGGTTCGGTGGGTGGGCGGATCCGGAGGGTCAGATGGCCGGATGTTGATTTAAATTTTTTATGTTAAACGCTAGGACTAAGTGGGATAAAAATGGGTAATTGGGATGAGAGAGACTAGGTAGGATTGTAAAAATCCCTCTTCTTAAGGGAAAGTGATAACTATCGTGCCCGCTTGTTAGGAAAAAGGGGTTATTGCCATGAACCAAGGGAGAACAAGAAAGCAAGAGTAGACCCTCAAGTTAAAGATCAAGAGAATCAAGACTAAGGACCACGATTTTGGGTGCGGAAAGCTGTCAAGGACAGATTGATTATGAGGAGCATGATAGAATCGTTGAATGAAGGGAGTACCCCCTTGGGTTGGCATTCGAGATAGACCAGAGTCGTGTTTGAGTGCCGGTCCCAAGTGGGAGGGATACCTACAGATAGATCTATGTTATTCCCTGGAACGATCTGGAGGACTGAGGGAGGTGAGTAGGGTCGAGTCTCGGTATGGCTCTCACACTTGATGAGGAAAGGGCTGAAAATGAGCAGGCTAGAGGTATGCCAAAATGGCTGATACACACTTTGCGTGACTATAAATTGGATGCAACTTTGTCTAGTTGTACTCGTTCAGGTTCTCGTCATGCCTCTTATGCATCAGATTGTTATGCTTTGGCTGTGTCTAGCTTACACGATCATTGAGGAACCTCTGCCTTTTGGTGAAGCACAGAATTCAAAAAATTGGATGGCTACCATGCAATCAAAATATGATGCACTCATAGAAAATAACACATGGACTTTATGTGATTTGCCTCCTGGCAAAAAGGCCATTGGTACAAAGTTGGTTTACTAGTTGAAATGCAAGCCGGATCATTGAGGTTGATTGCCATAAGGCTCGACTTGTTGCAAAAGGCTATGCACAACAAAAAGGCATAGATTATGAAGAAGATTTTGCTCCCACTTGTCGTATGACTACTGTTCATTTTCTATGTGCATTGGCATCTCATTTTGGCTGGGATGTACATCAGTCAGACATTGTTATACTGCTTTCTTGAATGGTGACATGTTTGAGGAAGGTTATGTAACGCAGTATCGCGGTTTTGTCAAGAAATGACAAGAGGATAAGGTGTGCAAATGTAGCAAAGCTTTGTATGGGTTGAAGCAATATCCTCGTGCTTGGTATGAGAAGGCTGTCACTCATTTGGTCAAATGAGGCTTTCTTAACAGTCTAATAGAAATCACATTGTATGTAAAGCATGAGGGTGATGTACTTCTCATTGTGGTTCTTTATGTAAATGATTTGTTGATCACTGGACCAAATGAGAGACATAATTCTGAATTTAAGGATGATTTGAATGCTACTTTCAAGATGAAATATTTGGGGCTGTTGCATCATTACTTGGGTATTCAATTTAAGTAGTGTGATGGTGGTATTGCCGTGTGTTAGAAAAGTTACATAGAAGCATTGCTATGTAAGTTTGGACTTGAGGATTGCAAACCTATTTCCACTCCCATGGAAAAAGGTTTGAAATTGAGTCTTCATGATGCTGGTAATCCTACAGATGTCACTCTTTACCAGGCTGCTGTTGGATGCCTCATTTATGTATGCAACACGAGGCCAGATATTCAGTTTGCAATCTCATAGGTTAGCAGATTTATGCATAGCCCAAGGTCTAAGCATTGGTAGGATGTCAAGAGGATTTTCCACTACTTGAGTGGCACTTTACATCTTGGCTTGTTTTATCCCAAGGGGGGATCATTGCGGCCACACTTACATGCTTTTTCCGACTCAGATTGGGCTGGTTGTTTTGACACACGAGTGTCCACAAGTGGTTTTTGTTTCATGCTTGGCAGTTTATGTATATCATGGTTGAGCAAGAAGCAACCTAATGTGGCCGCTTTGAGTTGTGAGGCTTAGTACAAGGCAGTCTTCAGAGCTATGGTTGAGTGTGTATGGCTCAGGCACCTTATGGCTGATTTGGGTGTTCAACAAGACACTGCCACCACTATTTACACTGACAGTCAAAGCGCATTTGTAGTTGTAAAGAACCTAGTTTTTATGCTCGCACAAAGCACATTGAGGTGGATTACCACTATGTTAGGGAGAGGCTCTCAGCAGGAAAGATCAGCTTGGCTTATGTGCCAACACAATACAACCTTGCAGATCTTTTCACAAAGACATTGTTTCGTGAGAAGTTCAAAGCTTTCCACAAAGCTTTGGGCTTACTCCCCTTTGTGGACTAATCATGTCCTCAGGGCATGGCACTTCTCTTTACTTTTGTGCCAGCTCTCATTCACCGCATCACTCCAAGGGGGATTTGTTACCATATACATGTGGTAGTGATGTGTTGAACACACTAGGATTGTCGGGGCATTTTTTCCCTCTTTAGGAGGTTTTTTCCCCCGTGCATTGTATTTACACCCATCACTTTACGGCCATCTATCTTTCCATTGCACACTAAGTAATACACTCTATGTTGTGTGCTTTGAGCTTCCTTTTTCTTCTCCAAGCTGTGTGTGTTTTCCTGCAACCCTAATTCCAACAAATTTGTCCAAGAGGATCGAGCTTTCTTGAAGCGATCCACCCATCCCTCTGAAAGAGAAAACTAGAGGATATCTTGCTGGTGTATATGAGAGTTTGATTAGAAGAGTAGGGGGGCCTAAAAATGTGACAGCCATTGTCAAAGATAATGCATCTAGATAGAAAGCAGATAAAAAAGAAATTGAAGCAAAGTATCAAGAGATTACATGGGTCCCATGTGCTTCCCACACTTTGAATTCTCTCTTGAAGGACTTTGGAAAAGTTCCTTCTATTAAGAAAACTCTTCTAGAGGCAAACCACTTGGTGAAGTTTATAATAGAGCATTCATTTTCTTACGCTCTGTAACAAAGTCCCCAACCAAAAATTTACAATTTTTTTTTTACGACAGTGTATTACGTTCTCTTTACACTACAGCAGGTTAAAGCAGCCCTTATTGAAACATTGGCAGATAGAAGATGGGACATCTGGCTTGATAAATATCCCAAGTATGAACCTCCTACTCCCAAATGCTACCAGCTTGTGAACTCTCTTTTTTTCTGGAGAAATATAGATAAAATTTTTACTATCACAGAGCCCTTCACTCACCTGATATGATTAGTGGAAAAATAAGCCTCTATATTTGGACAAGTGTATTGGTACATGCATGAAGCCTCTCGCAAGTTAAAAGACTGTACATCTTATGCAGGAAAGGAGAAAGCCATGATGATTTCGTTTGTCAAAAGACAATGGGAGAAGCTGCACGCTCCTTTACATGGAGCATGGTCTGTCTTAGATCCCAAGTTCTAGATGCAATCTTCAAACAATGAAGTGATCAGTGATATCAAGAAAGTGGGTGCCTATTAGGCAACATGGATGGACAGGTGGCATACACATAGAAGATAGCCTATACGAGCAGAGAAGGGGATCCTTGGCATGTAGATATTATCAAGACAATGAGCACACTAGTTTGGTGGAAGGAGTATGGTGGAGAAAAAGTGGAACTTCAACATGTGGTTGTGAGAGTATTGGTTGTTGCCACCTCCAGTGGTAGCTGTGAAAGAAATCGGTCTTCATTTTCTTTTGTGCATACTAAAAAATGAAATCAAATTAGTCTAAAAGCAGCTACAGACTTAGTGTATGTATTTTGTAACATGCAATGTATGCATAAGCCATCAAAGTTAGCCACATGTGCTGCTGAAGAAAGACTCAAATGCTTTCAAGCACACGAAGCAATTGCAAATGAGCTCAACTTTGATGATGAAATGGAATGGAATCCGGAATACATTGATTCGGAACGTTCAATTATTGAAGAAATTGATGACATGGTGCTTGTGATTGAGGGGACGGATGAGCTATAAAGTTTGTACTATATTCACAATTAATTATGTGATTTGAAAGCTGTGTGAAATTTTGATTCACAATCTCTCTCTCTCTCTCTCTCTCTCTCTCTCTCTCTCTCTCTCTCTCTCTCTCTCTCTCTCTCTCTCTCTCTCTCTCTCGCATATTGTCTCTCTTTCTCTCCATCTTCTTTCTATCATTGTCGGAGAGAGAATAAGACTTACACAATTGCAACAACATCCGACATGTTCATTTTTTTTGACAAATGGAGATTTACATATCAAGAAGAGGTTTTAGTTACAAATCTTAAGATTTAAGATAGAAAAAGAGCTCATTATTATTTGGGAGATTTAATTTAGATAATGGGTTGGCACCTCCAGAAGATCAAATACATGAAATTTTGAATTGCTAGATGAATCTCTTGGACCAACATTGCCTATGTCTTCTTTGATTACAAGACGCTATCTTGCCTCGTACAATGCTATCTTTCTTTCCAGTTCTGCTATACAAGCGTGTAGCATGGCTGGGGTCTCTCCTCGACTTTCCAGATCCGTGCCTTGGGTTGCAAGCTGCTCAAAGACCACTATTTCCTCGGGCAAATATGTGTAACACCTTTTGTAAGGAGGGTCTTCTTGATTGGAATCTAGAGCATGAATCTTCTCGATCGGGCGTCCTTTGTCGATGCCTCCTGTAGTGGTACAATCATTCTAATCTACTTTGAGCTGCAATACATAATAACAATAGCATTGTTGCACAAAGTAAATTGCCACTTGACTATTATTTGGTGGCAATTTGTATACTTGGATAAATCTTAAAAGAATAATTCTCACAAGTACGTACAGTGTGTTGCAAATCTGAAACTTTTAAGGGAGAAGATGCCTTAGCATTTCCTCTAACTCAAAACAATGTATTGTGTAAAACAAAAGAGATAGCTTTGTTCAATAGATCTAGCTTGGATATGTGGTGGACCTTCAAACCAACCTAGGCTAAAACCTCCAGAACACAATGGAAAGTAGGTTGGACAAGTGGTGGACCTTTGCCCCAAACCATCCATGGTAGTAATCCTAGTAGTAGCTACACTCCATTTGCACATTTACCTTCAAACAATAGAGGTAGGAATTTTCAATAGAGCTAGCTTAAACAGTTGGTGGACCTTCAAACCACCTTGGGATAAAATCTCCATAACACAATGGTTAGTAGGTAAAAGTGGTGGATCTCTATCCCAAACCATCCATGGTAGTAAACATAATAGCTACACTCCATTCACACATTGAACTTCAAACAATAGAGATAGATTCTTTCAATAGATCTAGCTTGGATAGGTGGTGGACCTACAAACCTCCTTAGGCTAAAACCTCCATAACACAATGGATAGTAGGTTGGACAAGAGTTGGACCTCTAGCCAAAACCATCCACGCTATCAGAGTAGAGATCAGACTATTCAATAGAGCCAGTTTGGACAGGTTGTGGACCTTCAAACCACTTAGGGCTAAAACTTGCATAACAAAATGGCTAGTAGGTTGGACAAGTGATGGTCCTCTGGCCAAACCATACATGGTAGTAAACAAGGTAGTTACACTCCATTCACACAACATTGACCTTCAAACAATAGAGATAGCTTGGATAGGTGGTGGACCTTCAAACCACCTTGGGCTAGAACCTCAATAACACAATGGATAGTAGGTTGGACAAGTGTTAGACCTCTACCCCAAACCATCCACGCTATTAGAGTAGAGATATGACTATTCAATAGAGCTACCTTGGACAGGTGGTGGACCTTCAAACCACCTTGGGCTAAAACCTCCATAACACAAGGGTTAGTAGGCTGGCCAAGTGATAGACCTCTATCCCAAACCCTTCATGGTAGTAAACATAGTAGCTGGACTCCATTCACACTTTAACCTTCAAACATTAGTGATAGATTCTTTCAATAGAGCTAGCTTGGATAGGTGGTGGATCTTCAAACAACCTTGGGCTAAAACCTCCATAACGCAATGGTTAGTAGGTTGGAGAAAAGGTGGACCTCTGTCTCAAACCATCAATGGTAGTAAACATAGTAGCTCTACTCCATTCACACATTGACCTTCAAAGAATAGAGATAGATTTTTTCAATAGATCTAGCTTGGACAAGTGGTGGACCTTCACACCACCTTGGGCTAAAACCTCAATAACACAATGGATAGTAGGTTGGAAAAGTGCCGGGCCTCTACCCCAAACCATCCACATCATCAGACTAGAGATAGGACTATTCAATAGAGATAGCTTGGACAGGTCATGGACCTTCAAACCACCATGGGCTAAAACCTCAATAACACAATAGATAGTAGGTTGGACAAGTGGTGGACCTCTGCATCCATGGTAGGAAAAAAAGTAGCTACACTCCATTCACAAATTGACCTTGAAACAATAGAGATAGCTTCTTTCAAAGGAGCTAGCTTTGATAGGTGGTGGACCTTCAAAAAATCTTGGGCTAAAACCTCCATAACACAATAGATAGTAGGTTGGACAAGTGGTGGAGCTTTCCCCCAAACCATCCATGGAAATAAACAAAATAGCTACACTCCATTCACACAATGACTTTGAAACAATAGAGATAGCTTTGTTCAATAGATCTAGCTTGGATAGGTGGTGGATCTTGATAGTAGGTTGGACAAGTACTAGACCTCTATCCCAAACCATCCATGCTATTAGAGTAGAGATAGGTGGTGGATCTTGATAATAGGTTGGACAAGTACTAGAACTCTATCCCAAGCCATCCATGCTATTAGAGTAGAGATAGGAATATTCAATAGAGCTAGCTTGGAGAGGTGGTGGACCTTTAAACCACCTTGGGCTAAAACCTCCATAACACAATGGTTAGTAGATTGTCCAAGTGATGGACCTCTGTGCCAAACCCTCCATTGTAGTAAACATAGTAGCTAGACTCCATTTACACTTTAACCTTCAAACAATAGTGATAGATTCTTTCAATAGAGATATCTTGGATAGGTGATGGATCTTCAAACAACCTTGGGCTAAGATCTCTACAACGCAATGGTTAGTAGGTTGGACAAGTGGTGGACCTCTGTCCCAAACCATCAATGCTAGTAAACATAGTAGCTCTACCCATTCACACACTGACCTTCAAACAATAGAGATAGCTTCTTTCAATAGATCTAGCTTGGACATGTGATGGAGCTTCAAACCCTTCGGCTAAAACCTCAATAACACAATGGATAGTAGGGTGGAAAAGTGTTGGACCTCTACCCCAAACCATCCATGTTATCAGACTAGAGATATGATTATTCAATAAAGCTAGCTTGGACAGGTTGTGGACCTTCAAACCACCTTGGGCTAAAACCTTCATTACACAATGGTTAGTAGGTCGGACAAGTGGTAGACCTCTACCCCAAACCATCCATGGTAGTAAACGTAGTAGCTACACTCCATTCATAGATTGACCTTCAAACCACATAGGGCTAAAATCTCCATAACACAATGGATAGCAGATTGGACAAGCGGTGGACCTCTACCCCAAACCATCCATGGTAGTGAGCATAGTAGCTACACTCCATTCACACATTGACCTTAAAAGAATAGAGATAGCTTCATTCAGTAGAGCTAGCTTAAACAGATGGTGGACCTTCAAACCACCTTGGACTAAAAAAATTATAACACAAGGGATAGTAGGTTGGACAAGTGGTGGACGTCTGCCACACAGACCATCCATAATAGTAAACATAATAGCTACACTACATTCACACATTGACCTTAAAAAATAGAGATATGACTATTAAATAGAGCTAGATTTTGGACAGGTGGTGGACCTTCAAATCACCTTGGGCTAAACCCATCATAACACAAGGGATAGTAGGTAGTACAAGTTGTGGGCTTTTGCACAGGTGGTGGACCTTCAAATCACCTTGGGCTAAACCCATCATAACACAAGGGATAGTAGGTTGGACAAGTTGTGGACCTATGCCCCAAACCATCCATGGTAATAGAGATAGTAGCTACACTCCATTCACACATTGACCTTGAAACATTAGAGATAGCTTGAACAGGTGGTCCACCTTCAAACCACCCTGGGTTAAAATATCCATAACACAATGAATAGTAGGTTGGACAAGTGGTGGACCTTTGCCCCATACTATCCATGGTAATAAACATAGTAGTTACACTCCATTCACACATTGACCTTCAAATAATAGAGATAGCTTCTTTCAATAGAGCTAGCTTGGAGAGGTGGTGGACCTTCAAACAACCTTGGGCTAAAACCTCAATAACACAATGGATAGTAGGTTGGACAAGTGGGGGACCTCTGTCCCAAACCATCCATGGTAGTTAACAAAGTAGCTACACTCCATTCACGCATTGATCTTGAAACAATAGAGATAGCTTCTTTAAATGGAGCTAGCTTGAACAGGTGGTGGACCTTCAAATAATCTTGGGTTAAAACCTCCATAACACAATGGATAGTAGGTTGGACAAGTGGTGGAGCTTTTCCCCAAACCATCCATGGTAGTAAACAAAGTAGCTACACTCCATTCACACATTGAATTTGAAACAATAGAGATATCTTTGTGCAATTTATCTAGCTTGGACACGTGGTGGACCTTCAAACCAACCTGGGCTGAAACCTCAAGAACACAATGGATAGTAGGTTGGACAAGTGGTGGACCTCTGCCCCAAACCATCCATGATAGTAAATCTAGTAGCTACACTCCCTTCACAAATTGACCTTCAAAAAATAGATATGGGACTATTCAATAGAGCTAGCTTGGATAGATGGTAGACCTTTAAACCACCTTGGGCTAAAACCTCCATAACACAATGATTAGTAGGCTGTAAAGATAAGCCTTTATCCAAAGCTGTTAATTTTGAATAAAATATATAGCTACATTTTGGACACTCATATAATGAGAGGTACTTTTGTAATCCAACACGTTTTCCTTTTCTACAAATTTACAATTCCATGCCTAGTTAATCTCTCTCTTCTTCTATATTCAATTCTTCTCTCAGTACTGACCTTGATAGAAGCAAGGTCTACCACTTGTCCAAGTCAGTGCAAGGAAATGTCTATTGCTTTAAGTCTACCACAATTAGACTCCACTGAAGGTCCACCACCACACTTATTTGAATTAGCCTCCATGGAAGGTCCACCACTTGTCCAAGCTATATGGGGTTGTTTGAAGGTCTAACACACTTCTTGAGATTGGGATCTATGTATGGTTCACCTACCCATGCTAGCCTTGAAAGTATAAAATAAAGGGGATAGTACGAGGTCTAAAACTCATTAATTCAAGCTCTTAAGTCTAAGTTAGTGTTTTTTTTTCAATCTAAGGGTTCATCACTCAAAAATTATAAGATTATTCTTTACATTTAAACCTTTAATTCTTGAAGATGAACAGATGGACTCAAAAAATACTACATAAAACAAAACCTAACATTAGGAGTATCAAATCAACAAGAATAGATGTTAACATATACAAGAAGTTCAAAACTTACGTCCTTCCATTTCCAAGTAAGCCTCCATTGACAAAGGAGGTTGGTCTTCTTCTCCTTCTTCTTCTTGCAGAGAAATTTCTTCTCTGATTAGCACATCGTCAGCTAATTGCAAAGTAGGTTGTTGATCTTGAAGGCCAGCCTACTTTTCTATATCAGCATGGGCCTTAGCAAATTTGAGAATCCTGGTTGCTAAGGCTCCTTGATCTTGCACGCTCTCAACTAAGCAGATGACGTCTTTTTTTTATTGTAACCCTTCTTGTGCAACCAAAGAGCCATCCATCACTAAAGAGATCTACAAGCTTGCGAACTTCAAAACAGTATGTATGAATGTAGTGCTTGACGAAAACTCTTTTTTTGGCTTCCAAATATTGCAAGTTTGACATGCCTTCATTTTCTACTTGAAGCAAAGAACAATCAATTGGCATGGAATGTTGTTCTGATCTCCTTCTCAGGTCTTCAAATGCATTACCTTGTCTCGTGAAGGCAATAACCACAAGGAATTGAATTTCTCCTTTGCAAGCTACTGATGGAAAGTGATGCAAGGCACCACAACAATGGTAGCTCACATTATCCCCCATACTCTAGAATGAACATTGCAATTCTGTGAGTTTAGAGAAATCTATAAATGCAAGAAACACAAATCCAGGATCAATTCAGCCTCCAGAAATAGCCAATATCCCATCCAAAGCATTGCTAAATATCTCCTCACTCCACTGCAAGTTGTCTCCATATTATTTTGTCAAGTCAAAAATACATAAGCCAATAGGAATTTGGTTGTTGAAGTGGCGCTTCAAGTAGAGATTTCCTTCCATCTGTAGGTTCACCACGTAGATGGACCACGAAAAATCAAGAGACTCAATTTTCTCCTTGTGAAGGTGAATTTCCCATTGCATGTATTTAATAGCTTCATTCGGAAAAGACATTAAATCAAGAGGTTATGGCTATGCATGTGTTGAGACTATTGGTTGACTTGAATGATGAGACACATAGTTTATTGACTATGACTTTATTTGATGTTTTCAAGTATTTATATGGATAGAAGTCTTAATTACATGTGTTAATGTGACTTTTAATGGATCAAACCTCAATCAAGTAAATCATTGTTATTGTTAACTTTATGTGGCCTTCAATATTTATTTAAGTACCAATTTTTATTAAAGTGTAGGGTGTACAAGTTTGTCACAAAAGATTGTAGTCTAGACTAGTCTTGCCTTGTGTACCAATAGTTGCAAGGTTTTTAATAACATTGCCTCAATGGTTGGATTGTCACGTTTAAATAATTTATTGCTTTGACAAGTGTAGCAAACTTCGTGATTCCAAATTGCAAAGAAAGGCAATGTACCTTTTGCTAAGCTCTCTAGTGCTTTAAGAATTTGAAGCACATTGTTCCTAGTAAGCGTCGACCAAATTGCGACATTAAACCTCTGTAATATAGTCTTCAAGAATTGGATGCAACCTAGCCTAAGTATAATATACTGACTGACTGGTGGTGTGAGGACAGTTGAGGGGAACATTTCAATAGCAGACCATTTAAGTCCAAAATAATTGTGAGTATGGACTTCTCAACATCTGCACTAGATGAAGTAGCAAACAAATGGAAATGGCTCTTGAGCAGACATTATAGTCTCTTTTGAAGTAGGTTGTATTGTTGGAGTAGGCATTTGTTTATTCTCACTGTTGTAAGCTTGATCAAGGTGCACATCACCAAACTTTGGTATAGACGTATCATCCACCATGGGCTGTATTTTGGGTAAGATGCAGCGTTCTGAGTTTCCAAAGGATGGTTCAGTTCGGGCCACAAGCAGGTTGCAGCTTGTGCATAGTGATGTTTGTGGGCCCATGCAAACTCCGTCCTTGGGCAATTACCTGTACTTCGTGACTTTCATTGATGATTACTCCAAGCATGCATGCATATTTCTACTTAAAGCGAAGTCCAAAGTTTTTATGTGCTTCAAAAAATTTATGGCTATGGCTGAAAATGTCTCGAAATGTACTATGGGCACCCGTCGTTCCGGTCGAGGGGGGGAGTAGGTGTCTCATGAATTTAATGTATTTCTGGCTAGTTGTGGGATAAAACACCAATGTACAGTGCCTTATAAACCTCAGCAAAATGGTGTTGCTGAGAGGAAAAATAGGTCACTGATGGAAATGGCACGATGTATGGTCAAACGTCAAGCTTTGCCGCATTCTTTTTGGCTTGAGGCCATCATGTGTGCCACTTATGTACTTAACAGGTGTCCTACGAAAGCTTTGCAATCTATTACTCCATATGAAGCATGGCATGATAGAAAGCCTTCTATTGAGCACATGCATGTTTTTGGTTGTTTGGCATATGATTTGGTGCCACAAACACAACACAAAAAATTGGATGATAAGGCTGTCAAATGTATTTTTGTTGGCTATAGTGCTGAAAGCAAAGGTTACAGGTTATATCATCCACAAACAAAGCGTATTCTGGTTTCACAGGATGTAGTGTTTGTGGAAGATTCTGTTCAGCCCTTGCTGTCATGTACTAGAGACAATAATGTAAGCTCATAGGACATTTATGACACTTTGTTTCCTCTTTTCAGTGGTGGAAATTACGAATGTAATTTTCAATGAGGCAAATGTACAGCCTATGGGGGTTTCTGAAAATGTTACAGATCAGCCTATTACTGATGCAGATGTACATGATGTACTTGATGAGGAAAGGGTTGAAAATGAGCAGGCTAGAGGTATGCCAAAATGGCTGGTGCACACTTTGCGTGACAGTAAATTGGATGCACCTTTGTCTAGTGGTACTCGTTCAAGCTCTCGCCATGCATCTTATGCATCAGATTGTTATGCTTTGGATATGTCTAGCTTACATGATGTTGAGGGGCCTCTGTCTTTTGATGAAGCACAAAATTCAGAAAATTGGTTGGCTGCCATGCAATCAGAATATGATGCACTTATAGAAAATGACACATGGACTTTATGTGATTTACCTCTTGACAAAAAGGCCATTGGTACGAAGTGGGCTTACAAGTTGAAATGCAAGCCGGATGGTGAGATTGATCGCCATAAGGCTCGACTTGTTGCAAAGGGTTATGCACATAAAAAAGGCATAGATTATGAAGAGACTTTTGCTCCCACTTTTCGTATGACTACTGTGCATTTTCTATGTGCATTGGCATCTCATTGTGGTTGAGATGTACATCAATCAGACATTGTTACTGCTTTCTTGAATGGTGACATATTTGAGGAAGTTTATGTAACACAGCCTCGCGGTTTTAGACAAGAGGACAAAGTGTGCAGATGTAAGAAGGCTTTGTATGGGTTGAAGCAATCTCCTCGTGCTTGGTATGAGAAAGCTGACACTCATTTGGTTAAACAAGGCTTTCGTAACAGTCCAACAGAAAGCACATTGTATGTAAAGCGTGAGGGTGATGTACTTCTCATTGTGGTTCTTTATGTCGATGATTTGCTGATCACTGGACAACAGATTTATGCATAGATGAGGGTCTAAGCAATGGCAGGCTTCAAGAGGATTTTACGCTACCTTAGTGGCACTTTACATCTTGGCTTGCTTTATCCGAAGGGGGGATCATTGCCGCCAAACTTACATGCTTTTTCGGACTCAGATCGGGCTGGTTGTTTTGACATGTGAGTGTCCACAAGTGGTTTTTGTTTGATGCTTGGCAGTTCATGTATATCATGGTTGAGCAAGAAGCAACCTAATGTGGCCACTTTGAGTTGTGAGGCTAAGTACAGGGCAGTCTTCACAGCTACAGTTGAGTGTGTATGGCTCAGACGCCTTATGGATAATTTGGGTGTTGGATATGACACTGCCAACACTATCTACACTGACAATCAGAGCGCATTGGCAGTTGCGAGGAACCCAGTTTTTCATGCTCACACAAAGCACATTGAGGTGCATTACCACTATGTCAGGGAGAGGCTCTCAACAAGAGAGATCAGCTTGGCTTATGTGCCAACACAGGACAACCTTGCAGATCTTTTCACAAAGGAATTGTCTCGTGAGAAGCTTGAAGCTTTCAACAAAGCTTTGGGCTTACTACCCTTTGTGGACTGATCATGTCCTCAAGGCATGGCACTTCCCTTTACTCATGTGCCAGCTCTTGTTCACCGCATCACTCCAGGGGGGATTGGTTACCATATACATGTTGTAGTGATGTGTGCGAACACACTAGGACCGCCGGGGCATTTTTTCCCTCTTTAGGAGGTTTTTTCCCCCGAGCATTGTATATACGCCCATCACTCTAGGGCTATCGATCTTTCCATTGTATACTAAGTAACACACTCTCTATTGTGTGCCTTGAGCTTCCTTCGTCTCCTCCAAGCTGTGTGCGTTTCTCTGCAACCCTAATTCCAACAACAACTACATGGAATAATTATAATAATCATTTCAATAATGAATTGTCGGTACACACGACTTGTAGTCATAAAACATATCATGATATCATGAAACAACTCCTTGAGAAAATAATCATCTCAAAATAAGAAAGGATCAATACAAATAATTTGTAATCGCTATCAAAATACACCATGACATCATGAAGTAACTCTATAAATGAATAATCATCTCAATAATAAACGATCAATAAGAACGACTTCTAATCACATGAAAATGTACATTGTCATCATGCAACAACTCCATAATCACAATCTCAATAACAATTGATCATAAGAACTCATCATGAGTAAAAATCATAATGTTTTTCATGTTTTAGTTACAAATAATTTCTAAAAATATATCTCTTTGATAAATCATCAAAATTGTAACTCTTCAGCATCCATATATAAAGAATTGACATGAATCAATAAATCCTAACGCTTTAACATGAGTTATTGATGATACCAAATTATTAAAATTATAACTCTTTGATTTTTATAATTAAAAGAGAGAATAAATCATCAAAATAGAACTCTCTGATAAACCATCAAAATCACAACCATTGACATTCACAAAAAAGAGAAATAATATAAATTGTCAAAGCATAAGTATCAATCTCGAGTGAAGATTATAAAATAAATCATCAAAATTGTAAGTAACTACATAGGTCATTCAAGCATAACACTTTAATATCCACATAGAAGAATAAAAAGAATTATCCAAACATAATTTTTAAACATGAATCTTTGAATACAACACAAGTTATCAAAATTGTTGTTCTTTAATATCTATAATCATAACTCTTTATGAATCATTAAAACCATAATCCTTCAATGTCTACGATGGATACAACTCATTCTTTTCTTTCAAGTGAAACGTCATAAATATATATAATCTCTATCTAAAATATGATATAATGGATCTAATTCTCTCTACAACATCTCCATGGAACTCTCAATAGTTTCAATAAAAGAAAATCTTGATTTGATCTTTATCATAAATCATAAGAAATTGAAACAAAAAGCAAAATGGAAAAATTTCAAGTGATATTACTTTGATGTAGCTCGATGTACATGCATCAATATATATGTGATACACATAAAAAGTAATATAGAGATCAATTAGTTTATCTACTTCTTTCAATATATAAATCAAATTGAAGATGGTGTAATTCAATACGCTTAACTTTTAATATAATTTCTTTTAGACAAACCAAATTCCATATGATCCGTAAAAAGCAAATTTAAAAATCATGCAACAATAAACTTAACATGTATCAACATATAAATCTAATTGAATACAATGTAATTAACTTTTAATCTAAGCTCTTTTATACAATCAAATTGCATATGATGTATAACAAGTAAATCAAAGATTCATGACAAGAATTTTAACACAAATGGATTCAAAAATATAAAAGCTCTTACTTTTAATGGTTTCAATTAAAAACGTATTGAAAATAGTTAGTGATTCATTGTAAGCTACTTATAGTGTAGAATTTGACAAGTCTGTCATAATCAGCATCTTTGGAATGCCCCAAAATCTTAAGAATGACTCTCAAATACTAAAATTAGAGTTTTGAGCAAAAAGTTGTGATGATTTTATGTTTTGTTGAATTGGAGATTTTTTATGCACGCACATTGCGTAAATCCACGGGAGGTAAAAAATGCTCTATTCTTGTGAATAAAAAGCAACCACACTTTGATACCATGTTAAGAAGAACAGAGGGATGATGCACACAGAGTGCAATTCCAAAGTTTGTAGAATATGCACACAAGATGGTATATATAGAGAGAGGAACCAGGGATATATTTAGAGTAGCTTCACATATAAGCTCAACATTGGCACCCAATGCATTCTATCATGATTTAAAGGAGTCAAATTTTATAAGAAGCTCCTAGACTTTGAAAAACAAGTTGTAGACTCACAATCACTCTCAGCCTTGAACACTGCATCTATCGATTATTGGCTTTCTCTACTCATATTATCTCTAAAAGAGAAAGATAAACTCTTAGAAGATTTCTCTTTGTTTCTTTGCAATTTATTGATCATTGATGCACAAGATTGATTTGACCTAGATTTTTATTTCTCATCATTACCTACCATTGTAAATAAGCTCTATGTTATCAATGAAATCCTTGCTATTCACATAAAAATCAAACATCTAGAAAGCGTGGTAAACCGACTTCTTGATTTTGATCTATCGAAAGAGGATAAGAAAGAATCCTTTAAGTTTTTATTAGATTCTAGTTACCCACCCTCTGAAGGATCTGTTTCCAAAAATTTTCAGAGGTGGCGCCCATGTTAACCCCTAGACAAGTTGAATTAGATGCAACTTGACTTGAACACAAATTGTGAGATTATGAATCACTAAATCATTGTGCACCATTCACAATTTCATCTTTAGTTGTTCTCTATAGAATTTCTAATAAAATTGTGAAACAGTGCAAAACTCTAGCACTACATTCTAAACATCTTTTGTCCCAAGATGTTCTTTTTAAGCTTAAACAAATCAAGCTATCTGATGTGGATAGTAAGAATTATTTAAGTTCTTCTATCATTGCTTGAACAAAAGGAATCTCTCTCATGGACTAGGGAAAGGATCAAAAAAGGTTTTTAAAGAATTATTGAAACTCTTGTAGGCCCTTTCTCAAGTGCCAATGCAAAAGAGCTGACCCAAACTCAGGTTGTGCATCATCAATTATATGGTTTGACCAATTCCTTTGGTATATGTTCCAAAATTTGCCAAAGTATTTTCAATTCTTATCTAGACCAGCACAAGTCTATGGTTTTATAGCATGGGTAGCTTTTTTCCCTATGGATTTATGTCATGCAGTGATAGTATACTATCACTTTCATGAGCGTATGTTAGAATTTGCTAAAGGTTTAGTGTTGTATACACTCGGTGCGCCGCTACTTCAGAAGCTTCACAATACACCTATTTCCAACACCATTGAAACACTTCTCAAACCAGCAAAGGGCAAAGAGAAGTTAAATCGGAAGACTATACATATGCCAAGCAGTATGGTCCTCAACCAACAAAAAAGCAAGACAGTTTAGAGGATTTGAGGATAATGGAGACTCTTTGAAGACCTTGGAGTACGGCACTTTGGAAGAACTAGTATTCTCACTTACCATAAAAAACAATGGTCTTCTTCATTTAGAACGGAATAAATTCAAATCCAAAGGTTGATTTATTCATCAGATAAGACCATATTAGGTATTTTGGTAAAAATCTCACATTATGGGAATCTCCAAATCGACTAAATTCATGTAATTTGGGAATTTTCCACTTAAAGTGGGAAAAACTGAGGTGTGTGGTTAGTAAATAAAGTGAAAATCTCATAGGATTGTGGTGTTGATAAACACCAAAAGTCAAGAGGATGTACAACACATGGATTTGAATTATAACTACGAATTACATAAAACAAAGGAAGATACAAAAAAGATTTTGTTCACAAATTGACTAGTATAGTCACAATAGAAGCTCCACATAATTCTACTCCACATTTGATACCATATCTGAACTTTGATCCAAGTGTGGTTGATGTGCACGAGTGAGGCCTTCTTTGGCTTTTAGAGCATGCTTTTCTGGAATCTTTATTCTAGAAAATGGTCCTTCTTTGTTGGGTCTCCAGGACCAAACAATTGCATATACAGTTTCCCACACTTGTGGGTCCTTATAGTTGACAGCCCAATAACCCTTCCAACAATTACTGTAAGCTTGAGTATCTGTCATCCCACTTTTTCTCGCGCAAGGTGCCCAATATTGAATCAAGAGTTTTCTGTAGTTTGGTGATGTAGGCTCATTATCAATGTCAGATAAAGCCATTGCAAGCCACACTGGATAGATTTCTGTGTCACTCGGAACAAGCATAAGAAAGTCACCTTGGTGCACATCAAATATAGGGTCAAAATCTTCCCTTGGCCTATCTCGTTGAGGCCCACAAAAATGATCGTTCAACTCTTCAAGGCCTAGGAATCTTTCTGCTCCTTGTTGCAAATTCATTGTAGTGCTTTGTAGGTGAGAATATTCTTGAGTTTTTGGCCAAAACATTTCATACAAGACTCCCTCTGATATGATTGCTTTTCCAATCTCTTCAATTACCTTACTCCAATAATCTATCACGGGTCTATAATATCGCGGAATACTTGAACCATTCCCTAAATTTTTCCAAAATTTTATATAGTTCTTTAGCCCCAAAATGACTTCTTCGTGGGCCTTGACATACTCGGCCATTTGTACTAGAGGTGGATCTCCATGTGGTAACATTGGCTTGCCTTCTGTGTCTGTTTTCCAAAGGCGAATACTTCCACTCCAACTTGATACACCTACATGTGCCTTATATTGCATCATTGGTGTCTCATCCTGTATAAAGAACCTGAACTGAAGCGGTTTGGAATGTCCAACAAGTATGTCTTGTCCATCACAATATTGCTTGAAATCGGGGATCTTTGTGAGAAAAAATGGAGCTGGAGATGAAGATGAGCTGTTTCGTAATGTATCCATCAAATGTGGCAAAGTATAGGTTTGTGTAACTCTCAACTTCTCTGAAAACCTACTAAACATGGCGTCTATGTCCTCATGTGTATGCCCAACCATTAAAAATCCCAGCTGGATGGTTTTGAAAACACCCCTTGCAACAAGCATTGACAAATAGGCAAATAAGTATCGATTTTTGTTTTCCCCTGCACAATTATCCAATTGTAGCAACAAGTTCTCTGGCAACCTGTGAAATGTTGACCCCAATTCCTCTTCTACAATTTCTAACTGCACAATGGGCTCTTTTCCATCACTCAAGTTATGGTAGTCCAAAGCATCCCTTGAGTTCAAAGCATGTAGTAGTGAAATATTGCTCCTTGGAAGTCCATTTGTTACTAGATCACCAAGAGGATGCTTATCTATCCTCTCTAGGTTATGTAAACAATTAGCAATTGAGCCAATTGTAAGATTTGGATCAGCTGGCCACAAACCATTCAAGACAAAGTGTCCGTAATGACCTTCTCCATGTCCATGAGTGATCATGCCAATCAATGCCACCTGCAGATTATATCCTGAATCCACACCCTTAGGAATAATGCGTAATCTAGGAATGGCAGTCTTCTTTTGATCCATCTTATCATGGATTATGCATACATATTTTTGTGGTTGAGTTTCTGAATACGTGCGCCATGCATAATATAGGCTTCTGCAACTCTTTTGTTGTGCCATGTGAACTTCTCTCTCCCTCAAGAGAAGAGCTCTCTCTTCAAGAGAAGGTTTAGCTTCTAACCTTGCCTTGATTGAGCTACAAATATTGCACTTAGAGAACTCACTCGTCTTTGTTAAAGTGACATGCGGGTACTCTTTGTTCCAAATTCTACCAAAAGAAGATTGGGATAGCTTCTTCTCATAGCCCATTTGGTCAAGTGTCGTGTTGATTTCACATAAAATATCCACTTGTTTGTATGTTGATGGAATCACCAATTGAGTCTCTCTTGAGCCATCTAGCAGTGTTCTACTTCTATGTGGCATCTTCTCAGAGTTGTTTTCCACAAACTCATTTAGTAGTGCTCTTGCTAAACTAGTATGTTGAAGTCCCCTTCTCAATGTACATGTGTTCCCATGTACATATTGGCGCACACCATTTTCAAAGTTCTCCTTGTATCGATAAAATGATGTCTTTGGTATTCCATGTAGCTCATACCATGCTCTACAAAAACCAATAGAGCCATTTAGCTTGAATTGGTATCGTGACTTCTCATCTTTCTGATAACATATAGAAAGAACATCATAAACATAATTAGTGCATGATTTTTGAGACTCTCCCCAAAATTGTTGTCATAACCTTGTCACCATATCACGATCTGCAAACTGGCAACATTTTTGTGCACAACAATCAATGCATGATACCCTTTGAATTGATTTGTTTGAAAGGTAAAAAGTCAAAGCTGGTGTTGGTTTTGATTTTTGAGTCCTGTTCATGAAAGTGTATCGTCTCTTCCTTGACAACTGGACAACATTACTCCCATCAAGTTTTTTCCAACATTGTCATCGTTGGATACATCCTCATATGTAGCATGCATGCCATCAACAGGAACAAAGCGTTGTAATGGGCTCCCATTCAACATTGTTGTCTGCTTGATGGGCCACTTTAGCAAAGTGATGCTACGCACTTCAACCACATCATCAATGATTGCATTTTCTCTTTCAATACCCACACCCACACAATCATGACCAAGTTCCTGAAAGTTGACATAATCATGTGGAAATACATATAAGATGGTCCCTTCATTCATGGTTTGCATCATTGTGTCATCTTTTAAAAGGACCCTCTGATTTCTCCAAGACTCTCGAATCAATGCTTCAAATTCTGGGCTTGTCATAGGTATTGCATCTGTAACTAGAGGATCAGAATGATCATGTTCTTCATCACCATTGTAGCTTTCCTATGGATCAATTAAGTTCCCATTTAATACAAAAGATTGCAAAAGAAGCTTTGACCATTGAACAACACTCCATAATGAGCCTTGGAGAGATGAAGTATCCATTGTAGGAAAAGGTAGGACCACATCCTTCAAGCATTCCTCCACTAGTATGGAGACATTTCCTTGCCCTATCTTTGTACCACCACAAGTGGAATCTGGATCTATTCTACACACACAACCAATACCAACAATTTCATTGTCAAGTATCATATGTACTTTCTCCCCAGATTCGAAGTCCATCCTGTAAGTGAAAAAGATTACATTGTTAAATCCATAGTTATAGAAAAATACTCTTCAAACAAAAAATCATGCTACAACATGAAAAAGGTTTGAATAGGTTGGACAAGTGGTGAACCTTGAGACCAAATCCTCCTTGCTATATTAATGGAAGCAAGGCTGGACAAGTGGTGGACCTTGAAACCAAAGCCTCTTTGCTATATTAGAGCATAGGTTGGACCTAGTTGTAATACCCACTGCCACCTATCAACTACTATAGGACTATGCTTTCCAATGTCCAAGTATCCCTTGAGTCTTTCAAGGTTGAACACGTGGTGGACCTTGAAACGAAAATCACCTTTCTATATCAGAGCATATCTTGGACAAGTGGTGGACCTAGTTATAATGCCCAATATCCAAGGTGAAATACCTTAGGACCTTGCTACCTTGCTTGCCAATGTTTACGTAGCCCCTCATGTCTTTAATGGAAGCAAGGTTGGACAAGTGGTGGACCTTGAAACCAAAGCCTCTTTGCTATATTAGAGCATAGGTTGGACCTAGTTGTAATACCCACTGCCACCTATCAACTACTATAGGACTATGCTTTCCAATGTCCAAGTATCCCTTGAGTCTTTCAAGGTTGACCACGTGGTGGACCTTGAAACGAAAATCCCCTTTCTATATCAGAGCATACCTTGGACAAGTGGTGGACCTAGTTATAATGCCCAATATCCAAGGTGAAATACCTTAGGACCTTGCTACCTTGCTTGCCAATGTTTACATAGCCCCTCATTTCTTTAATGGAAGCAAGGTTGGACAAGTGGTAGACCTTGAAACCAAAGCCTCTTTGCTATATTAGAGCATAGGTTGGACCTAGTTGTAATTATAATTTTATAGCATTTGTGATTATGTGTGTATAATGGAAAATACAATTTTATATTAAAATGTAGCAAAAATGACATGTAATTGTAGACACTCATTCGCAAGTATTCCCCATAACTTCTTAACTTTAGCAGGCCTTCAACTCTTCACCATGTTTTGTTTTTAAATCCAATTGTTAAAACTCAAAAGCAATCATACACTTGTGCTAGATATTTTGGCTTTCTAAAAGAAGCCAAAGAAAAGAAGAGAGTTAGGCAAGCATTGGAAACAATGGAAAATAAAATTTTATAGAATTTGTGATTATGTGTATAATAGAAATACAATTTTACATTAAAATATAAAAAAATGACATATGATTGTAAATACTCATTCAGAGGTATTCCTCTTAACTTCAAGAGACCTTCGTGACTCTTCACCTTGTTTTTTTTTAATCCAATTGTTAAAATTTTGAAGCAAGCATATACATGTGAGGTGCAACATATTTTACCACTTGTGCGAGATTTTTCGGTTCTAAGACATGCCAGAGAAAAGAAGAAAGTTAGGCGAACATTGAAAGCTTCTTTTCTTTTCATTTCACTTTTTTAGAGTGTCGTTTCATTTCAGAGTCTTGTATAAATTGACATACTTTTCACATGAACCTTCATCTTGTTTATGGGTCTATAGGTAGTTAAATTCCCAAAAATCACGTTTTGTCCTAGCAATTTTGAAAGTAATTTTAAAAATGAAGAAAGAATGAAATACAAAAAATGTTTCTTACTACATTGATACCATGATGTGTGTATGTATATATGTATATACGTACACATATATACATATATGTTTATATGCATACACATAGAAATATATATACATATGTATCCTCTCTCTCTCTCTCTCTCTCTCTCTCTCTCTCTCTCTCTCTCTCACACACACACACACACACACGCGGGCGCGCGCACGTATGTGAATACATATACATAGACAAAATTCAAGATCTTCTCTTCCCTCTCTCTCTTACAATATGACACAAATGTATGTGTGTATATATGACATCCATAACTCATCCCTTTCTCCATCTCCTTTCCCAATTTCTCCAAGCATGGTAAATTGGTTTTACTATTATTCCTCTTTGGAGTACTAATTTTGAACAAAGATCATTGGTCAATCTCCATCCCCAAGTCTGGTAGATTGGTTAATACAATTCCCTTTTGAGTGTGAGGTATTGAGTTCAAGGTCTCTTGGGATTATCCCTATGATGTGAAAATTTCTTCTCTCTTCTTCGTCCCTCTTTCCCTCTTGTTAATTTGTTGCTCTCCCCATCAAAGGTATCTCTTTATCTATGTACACACACACACAAACACACCCCAAAGTACTAATAGAGCTAAAGCTTTGTGGACACAAAGATGCCTCTTCACTCAGACTTGACTACCTAGTACAAACCTAGACGTTGTACCATACCGGTTTTTTGGAAATAAAACCCATTCCCTTTGGGTTTTTTTCTCCCCCCCGCCCCCCTTACAAACAAACACCCCCCAATGGGGTCAGAGCTCTCCTTCATCACATTGAGGTCACTAGAGGTTTTTTTTAGGATTACATAAACCTTGACCTGTTGTAGGGTGCCAATCCATGGGACACCACCCCGAATGGGGTATCTGGCTCTTTTTAATTTTTTGTGACACCGTATTTGATGTCTTAAAAGCTTGATTTCATGCGTAGTAAGTGTTTTCGCACCCATCATCTTTCCCTCTCTACCTCACTGCTCTGATTCACTCGCCATCTCTGCACGCAGTGAGGTAGAGAGGGAAAGATGATGGGTGCGAAAACACTTACTACTCACTATATTGCACTTGCATGCAGTATAGTGAGTTTTTTTCCTGCCACCTCTCCCACTGTATCCCTATGTAGGGGGTCATGGAGGCTACCATTTCCAACCGAATGCCTTGGGAGTCAAGCGGAGTTCAAGATGATATCCTACATGCCGACGATCCCCAACATCCCCTGTAGTGGTGACTACTTTATATAAGAGGTGAGTTTGGCTCTGAGCCCCTCACTTAGCCTTGCCTTTGCATTGGTGTATGTGTATCTGTAAAGTGAGATTTGAGGGCTTTTTTCTCGTGGCCTACATACTGTCTAAACTATGGAGCTGGTGGCAAACAAGGGTTCTTCTCAGGTCCGCACTTTGCTAAAAATACTATTTACTGGTTATTCTTTCTGCTATTTTCAATTGCACCAAATAGTTGGTTAAATTTATTGTACACCAAAATGAAAATGGAGTGGTTTCCATGAGAAATTTATGGCTCGGTGGGCTTGCCTAGTAGGAGGCAACATGGGATGGTTTCAGAGGGTGTTATGCATGTTCTTTATTCTTTGCATTATGAGAAACCATGGAATCATTAAAAAAAAATTATGCTTGTTATAGGGCTAAAAAGCACCTAAGGCCTGGCTCTCGAAACTCTTGCCAAAATTATGTTGCATACTCTATATAAGTGTCATTGTTGGGGTGGCCTTTTGATGTGATGAAGCACGTTTAGGGCTTGTCCAAACTACTGCGCGGCATGCTGTTTAAAGGAAAAAGGTGGGAGGATTGGGTTTGATGCTTCAATGTATTATGGTCAAAAGCAACAAGTGCTCCTAGCCCCATAAGGCACCACTCCCCTTGTTAGAGGTGTTGTTACATATTGTAAATACCGTTCTTGTGGTGACATGCTCAACTCTATGTGAGATGGTGTTGTTTTTTATTAAAAAAAATTGTTTGGGTTTTTTTTTTTTTGAGTACAGGTCTTTTAAAAAAAGAGAGAAAGAGAAACCATATAGTGTAGCTGGCTAGTTCTTGTAGCAGGCTTTAAAGCATGACACAATCTATGATGGTATGGGGAATTGCTTACTTGATTTGTTCTTGATATTTTGTGTTGAATTACTAGGCATAAGATGCCTAGACCAAATAAAAAATAGTTTTTTTGGGGGGGATTGAGTCTGGTATTGGACTACTATGACTTTTTGATGGGAGATAGTAAGAGGATTGTCACTTGGTTGTCTACATTAGTTAAATACCTTGCAAGGTACTATAGGAATGACTTGGGGCTGATTATGGTTATGAAACACTTAAACCAGAAGGGCTCGTGTCCCTTTGATCAGAATGATTTATATGTTTATTTATGAGCTAATTATATAAAATCTATATATGATCCGTATATAACTATCATAAATGTAAAGGATTATGTCTTTGATTAGAAAATATACACACCTTATACATGTGCACTCTGGAAGTTTGTTTTAAGTTTAAAAATTGTAAGTTGGACATGGATAACAACGGATATACTCCAATAACACCTGTAAAATGCATTCAAGGCTAACATATATGTTTTCTTGTTTGATTGGATGTAGGTGAGGACTATCCTTGCTTGATATGTTTTGGCTTAAAGCAAATGACCGGCTTGAGAAACCTTATGGAACCTTTACTGTCTAAATCCAGATGTCCTTTGAACCTAAATGTCAATTTATGCTTTATTATTTAAGTAAAACAAGTACACTCACCTCCTATACATAATGCTTTCCTAGTTCTCTGGGAAATCTAAAATGTTGGCCTTAGGGATTTGCTTGAATTATAGTGCTAAGTTGGACCCACTGTCTATAATTCCTGTGTAGGTTGGCTGGCGTTAGGGGTCTCTCTTAGACTATAATTCTGGTTGCCTGCTCACAGCTATCGTAGTCTTTTTTGTTGTGCCAATTTAAGGGTTGCAGGGCCATCCTACAAACTAACTTGGGCTTTGTATAATCTTTCAGGATCAAACGCACTTTAAGCTAACTTCTCGCATGAGAGTAATCCAGGATCCAAAAAAATCATGCAAGAATTTTATAACAAATTAGATTCTAACTAAAGGATCACCCCCAAAAAAAAAAGACCTGGCCATTAGAACTAGACCTTTTCTCCCTCAAAAGGCCAAATGCTTTGTAACGTCTTACCCTAAATAACCTTTGGTTAACTGAATTTTTTGTATATGGAAGACCCTTGCCCTTTCACAAGGGCTGGAATTAAATTATGAGCCTCTCTCCATGGAAACCTCCCATTGTCCTTAGATGTATTAGTAGCTAGGATGCTTCTCAACTTATTGATGAATTGGCCTTAGCTACAAATAAAAGTCTTCTATCTTGCACATGTTGTCTTTTAATGATTGTGTCAAGATCTTGGCAACTTTAGACAAGGACACCAAGGATGGGATAGCTATGATTGCCCAATTCATAGACCAACTACCCATACTTTCTTTACAATACCAACAAGAGTTGGCTCAGATCTCGTCATCAAGGGTGGAGCTATCCAACTTTCTCAAAAAATTATGTGGCCTCAACCCAGCTTTCATTAGTGCCCCCACTATCCCGCAAACAGGGGGCATCTTTTGCAGGGATAATGCTGCTCTAGAAGTTGTCAAAGAATTTCAAAACAACCTTTGCTCCCTTAACAACTCTAACCTTTTAGAAATGGTGCCCAAAGTATCTAAAACCTTTCCTTTTTCACTAGTGAGATAGATTGAAGTTGAATACTTTGGGGTAGACCATCAGCGTCCTCCCGAACAAAGCCTTTTTGGCTCCACTCCTTATCGAAACTTGGGCATTTTTGGCTAATCTCCTTGCATTCACAATGGAAGATTGCAGACTCAAAATTTTGAAAGGAGGAAAATTCTTGGACAAGGGTGAACTCATCAAAGCTCCCTTTAACCTTAACTTTGTTGACCATTTCTAAGTGTTCTTCTAATACATGGCTATACATTTGGAGTTTGCTAAGAGCAATCCTGACTTCTACATCGAATCTATTTGGAATGTTTTCCGGCCCTACATAAAATGTGACTGCAAATTTCTTGACCCCAAAGCCTCTTGTGAGTCCAACATCATGTGGTTCGACCATACTATTTGGTACATCCTCAACCATTTGGAAAAGCCCTTCTCAGAGAAACATGTGGACTTCCACCTATCCCTCATTTGTTCTTGGCTGGGGGGGCACGCCAAGCAGGCGGTTGTTGCTCAAATTGCTTTTAACATTTTTCGTGGGTTGATGCTTGATATTCTTAAAGAACTTAAATCATTCAAACCACAGATGTATCTAACTACTTATGCCAACCACAAAGGAGTCAAAATCATCTCTGCTTTACTCAAACCATCTATTGAGGATGAGGATTCTCCCTCATTAAAAAGACCTAACTCTTTAACCACCCCCAAATCAATATTTTGTGAGTGCTTGGACTTACTTTTTGGCAACCATAAAATGCTTGATAATGTCATTATTGGCTGGAGGTATTAGCAACCTGTTAAGAATCTAGTCTACTGTAATGACTTTTTATGTCACAATACTATCCCTGAATGTGCTTGCGATAATATGATAATTTTTGTAAATATTTTGGTAATTTGGGTAGACATGTTTGCACGTGATCTTAACTTGATTGATGACACCATGGTCTAGAAAATCTTGGCCAAAGGACTAAATCACATCCCTATTTTCCCAAAAAACCCTTATTTAGCTCTATCGGCTTTACTTGTAGCTGCTAATCTGACCTTGTTAGTTCTCTCCGACTGGAGAAGACAGTCCTACTGGACTTAATTAAATTAGTTCAAAAATGTTTTTTTCAAAAAATCTCGCTCCTACCACACAACAGGCTTTCCACGGATAGTACTTGGATTACACCAAACCTTGGACTTACGTTCCAAAAACTTGCTTGTATTTGGTTCGTTGTAGGACTCAAAAAAAGTGCTAATTGCCCTACTTTTATGTGCAAAAACCTAGCATGGAAGGCATCACATTCTCGTCTATCTAGTAAGGAATTTACCTTGCTTAACCTTTCTCTTAGTTTAGTTACCAATGGTATTGCTTTGCATCTCAGTAGTCTTGGATACTCCCTTGAGACAATCAAGCTTCTGGTCCTATTTCCCACATATATGAAGGGGATCGGGGGCACCACAGACGGAGAGTGAGCGAGAGAAGGAGACACACGACACACAGATATGGGTGGGGAGACTGAAAGAGTGAGCAGCCCCCTATACACTTATGCTATGTATAAGGTATACAAGTCAGTGGGCGCCCAGACTCTGGGCGGCCGGGCAAGGCATAGGCCTATACCCCAACAACCTCCCACTTAAAAGCGACTGTGCCTTTAAGCAAGTGAGCCTAGTCTAAAGACTACAAAAGGCGAGAGAAAACTGCTCTCAACCGATGCCCACCCATATCTGTGTGTCGTGTGTCTCCTTCTCTCTCTCACTCTCCGTCTGTGGTGCTCCCCGATCCCCTTGAATTAGTCCTGCATATCTCCCTCGTGCACTATGCCATCATCAGTCAACAAACGATAGACAACCCCAATTGCAAATGCTCCCATTGCAGCTGCGATATCCGGTCTCAAGATCAGCATCTCATACATGAGACCACCGAATGCCGATGCAATGCTATCGGGCCCTGCTAGCTCTACGGAGCATGCATCAACATATATATCCCTGGCAATAGGCATCTCTGACTGACAAGGCGCGTCAGCCACATTCATCTCTTGATTGTCCGTAAAAGACGCATCAACCTGTCGTGCAACCTTAGAGCAAACCAACTGCTCTAGGTGTCTGCTGGAAGACATATCCTGCACAACTATATCCCCATGCTCACTGTCGAGCATAGAAAGGAATGACTGGATAATCGCTGACATCTCAGCCTCCTCTGCAATCATCCACTGCAAACATGACCACTCAATCTATTGTGACTCACTAGAGCTCTCATGCTCTAACTCCGTATGCATAAACTCTTGCACAATGTCCTCCTGAGGTGACTCACTAGAGCAAGACCGCTCTACCTGTCTATCCTACATAGAAGTATCTCGCACAACTGACTCTCTACTTTGCTCAGTCACTAGCAAAGCATGCATGTCTGACTCTGTCACCTCTCTGTGTGACTGCTCAAGTCGTGCCCCAACTGTGTGCACAACGAGCTCACTACTCTGCACTCCATGCAAAGCACCCTGCAACTCATGAGCAAAAGAGACTGTCCGGGTCTCTCGCTCTCTGCATGGCTGTAACAAGATTGAGACTCGACCATCTCGCACCAGTACTACGTGCAATGGGTACCATGTGCCAACTCTAGCACCTCTCGCAATCACTAGCGAACCCAAATGCAACGCAAAAGATCGCTCAAGCAGCGATACCTGACATCCACTATCCTGTAACTGTCTGAATGAGATCAAATCCCGTCTCAGATCTGGCACATAACACACATGATGCAGGGTAAATCTCATACCACTTGGCAAGGACAAACATACGTCTCCTACACCCTCAATGTCATACACAACACCATCAGCCATGTGCACACAACCAAGTCTCCCACTAGAAAACGTGCTAAACCATTCACGATGCGACGTGACATGGAAAGTAGCATCTGAATCTAGTAACCAATGTGAAGACAATGTGCAATCCGATATGCAATCCGTAGACATAAGATCGTCTGAAGACAAGCTAGATATAAATGTGACATCGCCGTCACAAGCATACTCAGTAACCACCGTACTGATCTCACTAGCATCTGTCGTGCCCAAATCTGCATCACGCATCTGTCGCCTCCATTGTCTCAAACGCCTGAAACATCGACGCCTAATGTGCCCTCTATGTCCACAATGCCAACATGTCAAGTCTCTATGCCGTCGAGACTTGCGTGTGGGATCAATCTCTCCCATGGACATAGAAGTGGGACTAGACTCCCCTGTAGACATGGATGTCACGTACATAGCATGTAAACTCTGCCATACAGCATGAGTTGTAGTCTCCCTCGAGACCTGCCAGTAAACAGACTCAACCAGATGCAAACAAATCGTAGACATGGCTAACTCATCAAGATTCTGCCAATCATCATCACGCATAGACTTGGGCTTCGCCGATAAACCACGCAAGGGTTTATCCTGCCCTAAATCCTCCAATGCAACAAGCATATGCTCCTTCCAAGCAACAAAATCTGCACCATCAAACTGTGTCAGACCATAACGTTGGAAGTCAAATGAAAAATCAGCCATAATGCTCGCAAAAGAGCAACCAACAATGAGTAGCAAATGTCAACCAAATCATCCCTAAACTGGCTCGAATCGCATCAACAAAAGTCTGCAAATATGGCTGTAAAATATGGCTGCAAATCAGCCCCAAAATTCAGCTCTTAAACAGCTGCATAAACAAGTCACAAACGTGTCCCAGATCAGCCTACAACTGAGCCATACATGGACACCTGCAAAGAGGAAACAATGGCTGAAAATTCAGCGCCCAAATAAGCCCTCAAACCTGCCTGTAAACTTGTAAACCTGTAAAACTTGCTGAAAAACCTCAAGCCATTAGTGCTCGAATCCGGCTACCTAGCTCGTAGCCACACAAGCATACATCACAACATTCACTCTTCTGAGTGTGTCAAGATAACTGTACGCCTGTCAAACCATGAGCGAATCACCAAGCCCACACTGTGCGATATCGATGCATACACACACACAAATCTCCCACCTGCAGAGAACACCGCACGCAAATGCTGAGTGCAACCCACAATCTCTACCTAGATCGCATAAATGATGCGCATAAAACTCCTGGGAAAATTTCGACAGAGTTTCGTCAGTAAAACGTCCACAAAACCAGTAACCAAACTGACTGCACGGTCAAAACCATGAGCAGCCAAAGCGCATCAAACCGCACTCCAAATGCATGCACCAATCTCCACACTTTGCATACATCATTGCAAACACCTGCAAATCTAGTACACAAATATCTGCTCTACCTGTGACTGCCAAAAAACATGCTCGAGGCATACATTGCTGAGCTCAAAATGCAATCACATAAGTCTTCCTGAGCATCAAACCACATAAGACATACATTGTATCCTCCCACCTGTGAGGAAACTTGCAGCAAATATCACTCACATCTGAGAGCAAACCATGTGTGGAATCCTCGACACACAATTAACAACTGCTGGTGCAAAAAATTCAGCGTTTAAAATTTTAAAATTCTGATATGACGAGCGCGTCCGGAGCATGCCAAAACCCCTAGGTAGACTCCTGATCACATGTATCCGAGTCCGGGTGTGAAAGCTATGTCAAAAAACGCTGTTTTCGACCCAAAAACGCAGCAAAAATTTGTTGCTGCTGCAAAAATTTCAGAGGTCAAAATCAGCTCAAATAGAAATCACCATTGCGTCTGGAGTGTGCCAAAACCCCAGGTTACGCCTTAACCTTGCATAAATCGCATTCCGTATGCAAAAGTTATGCAAAAAACACTGTTTTTGGGGCCCGAAAAATGACCTGCGGAAATGAAAATCTGCATTTTTCCTGCAAGTATGGCTGCAAATAACCATACACACTTGCAATACACTCTTCCCTCAAGCTTGGGAATGCCCCTCAAGCTTCCATGAGCACAGATCTGGTGGTTGCTCACCGATCTCAAGCTTCCACCGAAAGCGAGCTCACCATAGCCGAAAGCTCACTCTTCTATAGCACTCCATCTGTCGCGCGAAGCCAAAGCTCTGATACCAATTGAAGGGGATCGGGGGCACCACAGATGGAGAGTGAGCGAGAGAAGGAGACACACGACACACAGATATGGGTGGGGAGACTCAAAGAGTGAGCAGCCCCCTATACACTTATGCTATGTATAAGGTATACAAGTCAGTGGGCGCCCAGACTCTGGGCGGCCGGGCAAGGCACAGGCGCCTATACCCCAACAATATAAACATCACAAACATAAGTTAAATGGATATCTGATCCTTCGAATGGTATATTTACCAGCATTACTAAGGATATCACCCTCTACCTTGACCTTGTACTATTTGAGTTTGAATCTGCTTGTGCAATTAAACAGAAAGTTTGTTCAAACTTCCTCAATATTCAATATAATCCCTTTTGGCTGGTAAAAAACTTTATCGAGGTCACTCTCAACCTCCCCAGTCAGATATTCCATCTCTTTACTGCAGACATTACTCAATGCTACAAAATTATACCTCTAAATGGAGACCTAGGATTGAAAAATATTCTAAGAAAAATGACTGAAATAGTGTTTGTGACATGAAGAATAAGGGGCTTTGTCTATATTTCCCTTGCTAATAAACCAAAATGGATTAAGAAAGCCTACTTGTCTCACCCCTCCCACTTTAACAAGGAAAAACTGATGGAAAACATAACTTGGATTCTTGACAACTGCTCTATCCTCTTTTGAGGCCAATACTTTAACCAAATCCTAGGCATCCCTATGGGTTTTTCATGCTCACCCCTCATGTGTAATTTGTACTTAGCCTTTTTTTAATACAATGGTTTCTTGAATCCATGAAAGATAAGAAAGCTTTCCATGTTTATACATACAGATACATGGACGACATCCTAAGCCTTGATTATAGATCTTTTTTGGTTGAGGTTAACCATATTTACCCAAACTGCCTGAATATTGAACCTGATGGGGAGGAGCTGGGAGCACAACGGAAGAAGAATACGCACGCACACACTCACACACACACCACCATAGCCACACACAAGTTGAAGGGGGAGAGCCAAAGTTACTGTATGCCCCCTTTCTTTCTTCTCTTATCTTATGCACTAAGGCACAATACACATTGTACCTAGTGTTAGTGGCTCACACAAGTGTATAGCTGTACACTTAGGGTTAGCGGCAGTTAGTGATGGGCAGTCGGCCACATGGCCATTAAACCTAACATTCTCCCACTTGATGGCCAATGTGGGAGACTATAAAAAATGGAAGAGCGCCACTCTTCACCCAATGCCCATCAACTCACGACAGTGTTGAAACTGATGGCTGGAGAGACTCTTAGTGAGTGCATCCGCTATGTTCTCTGACGTAGGAATCTTCACTAAATCAAGGCTCTTGTTTGCCAGGCATTCACGACTGAAGTGATAGCGCACATCAATGTGTTTTGTTCTGGAATGAAACACTGGATTGTTAGCCAAGGCAATAGCACTTTGACTGTCACAATGAAGAACTGGTGTACACTGCTCCAATCCAGGATCTTTCACTAGGCGAGCAAGCCAAATAGCTTCTTTACATGCTTCACTCAATGCAACATACTCTGCCTCTGTGGTAGAAATGGATGTACAATCTTGAAGAACAGATCTCCAAGAAATAGCACAACCAGCAAATGTGTAAATCCAACCTATTGTTGATTTACGACTGTCAACAAAGCCTACATAGTCACTGTCTACAAATCCCTGAATGGATGACTCTCCACGACCATAACATAATTGTCTATCTGCAGTGCCACTCAAACACCTTAGAATCGACTTGACAGCATCCCAATGCTTTTTACCAGGATTAGACATAAATCTGCTAACAATTCCCACTGCATGTGCAATGTCAGGTCTTGTAGCCACCATGGCATACATGAGACCACCACAAGCTGAAGCATAAGGAATTTTAGCCATCGTAGCTTTTTCCTCAGCAGATTTGGGACAATCGTTCTTGCTAAGTTTCAAATATGCAGGCAATGGAGTACTCAAGGCCTTCCCCTTCTGCATGTTGAAACGATCAAGGACCTTGTGCACATACTCTTTTTGAGAAAGGTACAACAACCTCTTCTTACGATCACGAGTAATGCGCATACCCAAAATGTGATTGGCTTCACCCAAATCTTTCATGTTGAATTGACTTTTCAGCTTGGTTTTCAAGTCAGCAATGTCCTTCTTAGAATGACCAACAATAAGCACGTCATCTACATAAAGGATAAGCATAATAAGCTGTCCATTTGGTTGTCTTTTCATGTAAAGACATGAAAAGACAACCATGTAAAGACAACCATGAGGATCCATGTAAAGACATGGATCCTCATTACTGCGCTTATAGCCTAGGGAATACATAAATGCATCAAACTTTTGATACCATTGTCTGGACGATTGCTTCAAGCCATAGAGACTTTTCAGAAGCTTACAGAACAAATGTTCCTTGCCCTTGAGCACAAACCCTTCAGGTTGCTGCATATAAATCTCTTCCTCGAGATCACCATGTAAGAAAGCTGTAATGACATCCATTTGATCAAGCTCCATATCTTCAGTGGAAACCAAAGCAAGCAACATTCTTAGTGTCGTCATCTTGACCACTGGAGAAAAGATTTCCTGGAAATCTACACCATATTCTTGCTTGAAACCTTTGGCCAGTAAACGAGCTTTGTAATTCTCGACATTGGATGCAATCTTCTTCTTGTAAACCCATTTACAAGGCAAAGCTTTCCTACCTTTTGGCAATGGAACAAGTTCCCATGTTTTGTTCTTTGCAATACTGGATAGCTCCCTCTTCATAGCATGTTCCCACTGAACCTTATCATTGGCTAGCATAGCCTCTTTGTAACAAGAAGGCTCACCACTATCTGTCAGCAACACAAAGTCCACGCCTGGAACAAACCGTTCTGGTGGATGTGAGACTCTTTGAGATCTCCTCGGCTGATCAGAGCTTGTACTAGCCTGTGTAGTAATTGACTCTGGAGCTATCTGTACATGAGGTGATACATCGGAAAACGTCACTTTCCGAAATTCAACCTCTTTCGTTGCTGCCTATGCATCTTGGTCTCATTACTACTACAGATTACTGATCGACTTTCCGGATCCCATAAACGATAGCCAAATTGACCATCTACACCATAGCCAATAAAGATGCATTTCCTGGACTTAGGGTCAAGCTTAGCACGCAACTCTTTGGGTACATGTGCATAAGCTTCGCAGCCAAATGTACGGAGTTTTTCATAAGACAACTTATGTCCTGACCATAACTCCAAAGGTACACAAAACTGTAATGAAGCATGTGGTGATCTATTGATCAAATACACAGCATTGTATAATGCTTCAGCACAAACGCTTGTGGTAAATTAGTGTGTGATAGCATAGACATAATCCTCTCTTGGATGGTCCTATTCATTCGTTCGGCAGCACCATTTTGTGCAGGGGTATAAGGAGCTGTAAACTCACGCTTAATTCCCCTACTTGAACAGAAGTCTGCAAACTCTTTGGAGACATATTCTCCACCATTGTCTGAGCGTAAAACTTTCAACTTATGTTCAGACTGAGTTTCCACACTAGATAAGAACTTTTTGAAACAAGAAAAAGTCTCATCTTAGGACTTCATGGCATAAACCCAAACATGTCGTGTTGCATCGTCAATGAATGTAACATAATAAGACGCACCACCATGGGATTTAGAAGGCATAGGCCCACATAAATCACTATGCACAAGCTCTAAGGGATTTCTTTCTTTGTCAAAGGACTGTGTACGATGTGCTCGTATTTGCTTACCATATTGACCGTGTTCACAAAAGGGAAAATCAGAAAATGATAAAGACGGTAAGTAGCCCAAACGAGAAAGATTTTCCATTCCCTTCTTTGACGTATGACCTAACCGGCTATGCCATAAAGCAACAGTTGGCAGCTCGGTTACAGAATTGTTCTTGTCAGATACATAAAGAAGATAAAGTGTACCAACTTTAGAACCATGGGCTAAAATAAGATGACCTTTCGCAATACGCCAAGACTGCTGATGAAAAGTGACTTTGTAACCCAAGTCGTCAAGACGTCGAACCGATATCAAATTTTGTGTCGAAGTTGGAACATGACGCACATTATGTATGGTAAACCTCACCCCATTTTCCATAACCATAGCAATATCACCTATGCCCAGAATGTCACAAGAGTAGCTGTCACCTAGCGTAACAGTGCCAATGGTTTCCTCATATGTAGTAAACCAATGCCTATGAGGTGTGACATGCAACAAAGTGCCCGAATCAAGAATCCATGTATGGGACACTTCACCACTAGCAAGTAGCTGTGCTGGCATAGAACTCTGCAAAGAGAGAGTTTCTTGTGCATCATAAAATACATCATTATTTTCAGTCAAAATATTGATGTCTTGTGCATCACAATCATCTTGCACTATGTTCAGTTCTTCAATCTTAACCGAACTCTTTGGTTTCTCCTCTTTATCATCATTGTCTTTGCCTTTGCCTTTACCTTTTTCACGCTTCCAAGCATAACAATCCTTCTTTATGTGACCAAACTTATCACAATAATGGCATTGAACATTGCGATGACCAGGAGACTTTGATCTACCCTTTGAAGCATCTCTATTGTCCTCTTTCTTGGATTCACGATTCCAAGAACGACCTTTACATTGTTTTCCATCCTTTTGCACATAGTGAGCTTCGCCATGATGCGAGCTATCCATAGCCTTGCGGTGCATTTCCTCTGACAAAAGAGAACTAGTGACATCAATGTACACTAGCGTACCATTAGGAGTAGAGTTACTGACAACTGTGCAAAAGATATCCCATGAGGGTGGCAACGAACAAAGTAAGAATATTGCTTTCATCTCGTCATCAATATTGATCCGTTGTGCACGAATCTGGGCAAATAGAGAATCAAAGTCATTAATATGACTGGCAACACTAGCTGACTCCTTCATGCGAAGGTTAAACAGTTTTCGCATCATGAAAACCTTATTACTTGTCGTATCTTTTTCATAAGTGTTGCATAACTTTTGCCATAAAGCATAGGCAGATTCACATTCTAGCACTGAAAAGTACACTGACTCAGCAAGGTGCAATCTAATAGTAGATTTTCATAGCTCATCAAGCTCCTCCCACTGAAACTGAGTCAAATTCGTCTCTTCAGTCCGTGTCGCATAAATAATAGGCAATTTCTGTTTCTTTTGGACAATCACATCTTGCATCTGATTCTTCCAAAGCTGAAAATTAGTGCCATCAAACTTATTTATGTCATAAATGTCACGGTCTTTGCTAGTAGACATGGTGACAAAACTACCAAAAGATTCTGGGAAAATTTCGGCAGAGTCTCCTTTGTATTTGGGACTATGTCAACCAAAATACGAGACAAAATGACCGAGTATGGCACTCATAAAGCATAGAAGAGAGCAATGCCTCTCAAAAGCACACTGTATAGAGACCAACTGAGGCGCATAAATAGTCAAACTGACCATAGACCGCCAACTCGGCGTCAAAAGCACCTATACCACTCTATACATATCCTATGGCGAGGCCTCGTAAGGGATGCTCCAGCTACCTGTATCACCGAAGGTATCTCCACATTTGAGAATACCCCAGCTCAATGAAAACATCACGCTATTGACCCTCAACAACGTAGGTTATGCAGCAAAAACGTATAGCCAAGTCTCAGAAATGGCTATCTTCCGAACCAAGTCTCAGAAATGGCCGAGATTGCCGTACTAGCCAAAAGATGACTCTACAAAAGCGTACAATGGCAGTATCCACAAAGACGTACAAGTCTGTCAAGACGCTCAAACAGGTGTCAAAAGCATGTGCCTGCAACTAAACATCCCTGCGGGGAGTCAATCCGCTCTCAAAAGAGCTCAAACACTGTCAAAAGTGTCAACATATGCATGTACGCATAAACAACTGCTCCCACTGGAACCACAATATCGCAAGCACTAAAACTTGTAGCCTGTACCTATACCTGTACCTGTAGTCGACGAAGACAATGCTGTCAAGCTCCCACTATATGTGTGTGTATGAGGCCACTCCGAAAGAGGCTACACACTCCCGAATGAGCCGTGGGCTCTCGTAGATGGAGGAGACTGCAACAAAGGTACGTGTAACTGGCTATGGAAGCACTGCAGCACAAATTACCACAAGAGGGCTGAAAATTTCAGCTCCTGAACCGTAGCTCGAATGGGGTTTCTGATGGCTCGAATGGCTCCAAAAGGGGGGTAAAACCCCAGGACATCTATTGGAAACGCTCTCGGGAAGCTGAACTTGCCAATGGCGAAATCGGAATCCTGTTTGCACTCTTGAAAGTGCACGCGCGCGCAGAAACGATTTCGGGAATGAAACCGCTCTGATACCAGATGAATGGGAGGAGCTGGGAGCACAACGGAAGAAGAATACGCACGCACACACTCACACACACACCACCATAGCCACACACAGGTTGAAGGGGGAGAGCCAACGTTACTGTATGCCCCCTTTCTTTCTTCTCTTATCTTATGCACTAAGGCACAATACACATTGTACTTAGTGTTAGTGGCTCACACAAGTGTATAGCTGTACACTTAGGGTTAGCGGCAGTTAGTGATGGGCGGTCGGCCACATGGCCATTAAACCTAACAGAACCAACATACGGTAGTGTCTTTGCTACAACCTCAAGGTTCTTTTCTACTGCTTTACAATTCCTTAGTTTTACTATTATGTTGCATAACCCCGTAATGGTGCCTATGACTATCAATTCACCTGGAAAAGAGATCTATTGAATATCTCCTCCATTGAGTTCATCAAGAAGAAAAGTAACAGGACTCATAAACAACTATTAATACATGCATCAGTCTCATTTATTTAATCATTCCTCCTCTAAATGCTTCTTGGCTTGGGAAGGTATCAGGCTTCTTATACACAAATTTTCCCTTACTGGATTTAAGACGAGTGACCTTATTTGTACAATCATCAAGACAATTTCATGAAATGACTTGCTTGGCTTGAAGTTCAGCCCCGTTAATCTTATCTCCTTAATTAGGTAGTAGGTCCATGCACAATGGGCCTACTATCGACCCATGTGTATGGCGCTCGGACAGGGCGGGTACACACACACACACATACCCTAAGTACTAATGCAGCTAAAGCTATATGGGCACAAAATGCCTCTTCACTAAGACTTGACTACCTAGTACAAACCTAGATGTTGTACCATACTTGTTTTCTAGAAATGAAACCCATTCCCTTTGGGTTTTTTTCTTTCACCACCCCCCCCCCCCCCCCCCCCCCCCACACACACACACACACACACACACACACACACACACACAAACACACCCCCCAATGGGGTCAGAGCTCTCCTTCATCACATTGAGGTCATGAGAAAAAAAATTTAGGCTCACATAAACCATGACCCTTTGTAGGGTGCCAATCCATGGGAAACCACCCGAATGGGGTATCTGGCTCTTTTTAGTTTTCTGATGCCGTATTCGGTGTCTTAAAAGCTTGATTTCATACGTAGTGAGTGTTTTCACACCCATCCTCATTCCCTCTCTACCTCACAGCTTTGATTTGCCTGCCATCTCTGCACACGGTATAATGAGTCCCCCCCCCCCCCCCCCCACTCTGCCTCTATGTAGGGGACCATGGCAGCTACTATTTCCAACCAAATGCCATGGGAGTCGAGCAAAGTTCAAGATGATACCCTACAAGCTGGCCGACCTCAACATCCCTTCCAGTGGTGACTCCTATATATAAGAGGTGAGGTTGGCTCCGAGTCCCTCACTTAGCCTTGCCTTTGTGCTAGGGTGTGTGTATGTGTAAAGTGAGTTTTGAGGGCTTTTTTCTCGTGGCCTATAACATTTAATGGTCTAGTAATTTGTGTGTAGCGGAAAATAACATAGACATAGTGAGCATTTCATTAAGAATAGATTCCTAATGAGCATAGCAAGAGTGCTTGGATGGAGAGAGCAACAAAAGCATAACACCTAGTTAGATAGGCATGAACAATACTTCAAAAAGAGAGAGAAATTAAGATATTGACAAAAGTTGTGTGTATGTGTAAAGTGAGTTTTGAGGGCTTTTTTCTCTTGGTCTGTAACATATAATGGTCTAGTAATTTGTGTGTAGCGGAAAATAACATAGACATAGTGAGCATTTCATTGAGAATAGATTACTAATGAGCATAGCAAGAGTGCTTGGATGGAGAGAGCAACAAAAGCATAACACCTAGTTAGATAGGCATGAACATTACTTCAAAAAGAGAGAGAAATTAAGATATTGACAACAGTTGTGTGTATGTGTAAAGTGAGTTTTGAGGGCTTTTTTCTCGTGGCCTATAACATTTAATGGTCTAGTAATTTGTGTGTAGCGGAAAATAACATAGACATAGTGAGCATTTCATTAAGAATAGATTCCTAATGAGCATAGCAATAGTGCTTGGATGGAGAGAGCAACAAAAGAATAACACCTAGTTAGATAGGCATGAACAAAACTTCAAAAAGAGACAGAAATTAAGCTATTGACAACAGTTGAGGACCGGATTTTCATGGATCCGGAGCCCGTCCCCCCTCCAAAAGGCTTTGTATTATAGGTTTTCCCCATCAAGGGAGACATTTTACAATACAATACTTTGTGTTCCTTCAATAACCTGTTGGTGCAATAAAGATGGAAGCTTCAAGCACCAAGCTTACGCTTGAAAACACAACATCAATTCCCTCACGGTCTCAGAACCAAGACCTCACACACCTTCGAAGATGGTGAGAGCTAGCGGGGTATAAGAGTAGATCAAGAGGAAGAAGGAGTATTCTTACGAGAAAGAAGTATGTCTCCTCACATAATCACTCTTAATAGCTTAGCATAGCTTAGTAATTAGCATGGTAGAGGAGATGAGCATGCATTGGAGCTTGGCTCTTGGTTGGGTTTGCATCACAAAGCCAAGACTTGTTGGTGTAGGCCTCCCTTCTCACAAGCTTGGAGTAGATGATGAGTTTTCCATTAAAGCTTGAGAAGGAGATAGTCTTCTTTTCTTCACGCATGAGCTTGTGTGGGCGTGTGTGTGTGTGTGTGATAATGCCTTGCAAAAATCAGCCCCCTCTCTCTCTCTTGGTCAACCCCTCTTGCTATTTGCTCATGCTGGCATCTTTTTGGCCCTTGCAAAGCTTGGCCAATGACAATTCAAAAGCATAAGTGATAGCATTGTGACATATGTCCCCCTTTCCCCTTTTGTGAGAGCTTTAAGTATTTAAATAATTCAATTAAATTCTCATTGGACCTCTTAGTCTTCTAGCTGATAGGCCATTGGGTTGTTGAATGCTCATTGGACCCCTTGGGAGACTGTCCAATAGTCTTCTAGAGAGCTTAATTTCTATTGGTTCTTTTATCAATTGTTTTTCAATGAATTAAACTAAATTTACTCTAGCTTAAATGCACCTTGGGGGCAACTGGGGTAGGAAGCTGACATGTGTCCATAATGCCCTTTGTGTAAAGGGAGCTTGGAAGAGTATATGTGTGTTTCTCTCTCATCCTCTACAAATTGGGCTCGCCCCCTCCTTCCTAGGGATGTGGAAATACTTTTTAGTCTTCCCCATGACCATCCGATTCCCCCACACTTGACATTACCTTTGAATTTTGGAAACTTAGTATTTTGGAAGTCTTAATGGGCTGAACCTTAGGGTCTTTGAAGCCCATTGATGCACATTGCTCTTTTGTAGATGGCCCCCCTTTAGATCCCTATTTTCCCTCCTTTGGATCCCTACTATGACCGGTCTGCCAACCTAACCAATATTCTAGCTTTTTCTCCCCTGGTACTTTCCCATATTAAATGATCAGTTTAACATGAGAAAATCATTTAGGAGAATTAGATATTAGTTATCATGACATGGCCTGCATACTGTCTAAACTATGGAGCTAGTGGCAAACGAGGATGCTTCTCAGGTCTGCACTCTGCTAATGATTACTATTTATTGGTTATTCTTTCCGCTATTTTCTGTTGCACCGAATAGTTGGTTAAGTTTATTGTTCACCAAAATGAAAATGGAGTGGTTGCCATGGGAAGTTTTTGGCCCGGCAGGCTTGCTTAGCAAGAGGCAACATGGGATGGTTTTTTCTCTTGGAACAGTTATCTATTGCGCTCATCGATTATCAGAGGTTGTTATGCATGTTCTTTATTCTCTGCATTATGCGAAACCATGGATCTGAGTACATTGTTGCAATGAGCTTTTTATAAATAGAATCATATATATAAAAAATAGGCTTAATGTTATAGGGCTAAAAAGCACCTATGATCTGGCTCTCAAAACTCTTGCCAGAATTTTGTTGCATATTCTGTATAAATGTCATTGTTGGGGCGGCCTTTTGATGTGATGAAGCAGGTTTATGGCTTGTCCAAACTACCGCATGGCATGGTGTCTAAAGGAAAAAAGGAGGGAGGATTGGGTTTGATGCTTCAATGTGTTATGGTCAAAAGCAACAAGTGCTCCCAACCCCATAGCGCACCAGTCACCCTTGTTAGAGGTGTTGTTACATATTGTAGATACCATTCTTGTGGTGACATGCTCAGCTCTATGCGAGATGTTGGTGTTTTTTTTTTTTAAAGCATTTTGGTTTTTGTTTTTTTACTACAGGTCTTTTTTTTTTTAAAAAAAGAGCAACCATATATTGTAGCTGGCTAGTTCTTGTAGTAGGTTTTAAAGCATGACACAATCTATGATGGTATGGGGAATTGCTTACTCCATTCGTTCATGATATTTTGTGTTGACTTACTAGGCTGGATGAGAGGCCTAGAGCAAATAAAGAGTATTTTTTTTGGGGGGGGGATTAAGTTTGGTATCGGACTACTACGACTTTTTGATGGGAGACAGTACGAGGATTGCCACTTGGTTGGCTACATCAAATATATACCTTGTAAGGTACTATAGGAATGACTTGGAGCCGATTATGGTTATGAAACACTTAAATCAGAAGGGGTGGTGGCCTTCTAATCAGAATGATTTATATATTTATTTATGAGCTAATTATAAAAAAGCTATATAGGGTCCGTATATAACTATCATAAGTTTAAAGGATTATGTCTTTACAAATAGATTAGAAAATATACACACCTTAGACATGTGCACTCTAGAAGTTTGTTTTAAGTTAAAAATTTATAAGTTGGACATAGATAACAATTGATATAGTCCGATAACACCTATAAAACGCATTCAAGACTATCATATATGTTGTCTTGTTTGAATGGATGCAGGTGAGGACTCTATCCTTGCTTGGATTTTTTGGTTTAAAGCAAATGATCGGCCTTGAGAAACCTGATGGAACTAACAACTTAGCTTGAACATTGTACCTTTACACTAGAATGAGACCTCATTCATATAACTATGTACATAAATAATTCTAAGACTAAGAGTTTTTGTGCTTGTCATTGTCACTTGTCTAAAGTCAATTGTCCATTGAACTTAAATGTTCATTTATGTTTTATTATCTAAGTAAAACAGCTACACACACGTCCTATACATAAAGCTTTCCTAGTTCTTTGGGAAATCCAAGATGTTGGCTTTAGGGATTTGCTTGAATTATAGTGCTAAGTTGGACCTTTGCAAAGCGGTCCCACGATGTCCGCAATCATTCCCTCTTTGCTCTCCTTTGTCAACACTATACCTCTCCTAAGGAGCCCACCGTTATCAACTTACACCTCACTTATACTGTTTATGGCATAAAGAAGGAGCTGTAGCATGCAAATTGCTCACTAATCCACTAATAAAAATGGCTTTAAGTTTAGTTGACACCTAAGGAATCCTTCATGGTCTAGCTCAATGGCATGCCTTGAAGAAGAGCCATGTGAGGATGTCTATTTATCAAGGAGCCTACCCTTATCATCTATCACCTCACTTCACTGTTTGGGCTTAGCATGGTCTGAAAAAGGAGCTTTAGCATGCAAATTGCTCTAATCCACATGGCTTTAAGCTTAGTCGACACCCAAGGAATTCTTCATTGTCTAGCTCAATGGCATGCCTTGAAAATAGCCATGTGGCCATTGCTACTTCCTTTAAAGGATGGTAGATGGCAGGCCTTGAGATAATATCTCTCTCTCTCTCTCTCTCTCTCTCTCTCTCACACACACAGGATTTTCCACAAAGCGATTAGTAAAAGGATGGGCGCATTAAGATAGTGGCCACGATGACTTTTGAGGACTCCCTTGCTAACCATCTACGCCTATAAAAATGGAAGACATGAACTTCCCTTCGCAGCATATCCTCCATATCTGCTAGCACACACAAAACAACGAGATGGGGAACCTCGCTCTCTTTTTGATGCTTGGTCTCATGATTTGTGCTTGCACTGATGCTATTCGGCAAGAGCCCACAGATGTGAAACCCGAAGAAACCGAAGGCAGCTATGGACACGGTGGGCATGGCGGACACGGTGGTCATGGTGGTGGATGGAATGCCCAAGACAATGTCGGGCTTGAAGCAACAGAAGGTGGTTATGGGCATGGCAGCCATGGTGGACATGGCGGTGGATGGAATGCCCAAGACAATGTCGGGCTTGAAGCAACAGAAGGTGGTTATGGGCATGGCGGCCATGGTGGACATGGCGGTGGATGGAATGCCCAAGACAATGTTGGGCTTGAAGCGACGGAAGGTGGCTATGGCCATGGCGGGCATGGTGGACATGGTGGTCATGGTGGTGGATGGAATGCCCAAGACAATGTCAGGCTTGAAGCAACAGATGGTGGCTATGGCCATGGCGGTCATGGTGGCCATGGTGGACATGGTGGTGGATGGAATGCCCAAGACTATGTTGGGCTTGAAGCGATGGAAGGTAGCTATGGCCATGGCGGGCACGGTGGGCATGGTGGTCATGGTGGTGGATGGAATGCCCAAGACAATGTCGGGCTTGAAGCAACAGAAGGTGGTTATGGTCATGGCGGGCACGGTGGACATGGTGGTCATGGTGGTGGATGGAATGCCCAAGACAATGTCAGGCTTGAAGCAACGGAAGGTGGCTATGGCCATGGTGGTCATGGCGGGCACGGTGGACATGGTGGTGGATGGAATGCCCAAGACAATGCCGGGCTTGAAGCAACAGAAGGTGGTTATGGTCATGGCGGGCACGGTGGACATGGTGGTCATGGTGGTGGATGGAATGCCCAAGACAATGTCGGGCTTGAAGCAACGGAAGGTGGCTATGGCCATGGTGGTCATGGCGGGCACGGTGGACATGGTGGTGGATGGAATGCCCAAGACAATGTCGGGCTTGAAGCAGCAGAAAGTGGTTATGGCCATGGCGGTCATGGTGGACATGGTGGCCATGGTGGTGGTTGGAATGCCCAAGACAATGTTGAGCCTGAAGCAACGAACGGCGGCTATGGACACGGTGGGCATGGCGGACATGGTGGACACGGTGGTGGATGGAGCAACCAACAGGACACCTTGCCACATTGAAAGGTAAGCATTTCAAGCTCTCGAATGCCTGATATGATTTAAAAGAATTTTCACATGCTGATTTCTCAGCTTGTTTTGCTTTCTAGCTTGCTCTACACCCAATGAAGTGGCTATGGACGCCAGCACTGCAACAGTGGCGCAAGAAATGCTTCATATTGTACAAAGCAGAAACCTTGCCAATAAGAAATAAATGAGATACTATTCAGGTCTTTCGAAGAAAATGACTGATGTGCAAACTCCATCCTCTCTTGATTCTATATGCTTTCAACATTCAATTGTTAGAGCACAATGTGTGAGCAGAGAGAGAGAGAGAGAGAGAGAGAGAGAGAGAGAGAGTTTTTAACATACCTCAAAGATCTCTCCAACAAGTGTTGAACTCAGGACCTGTTATTCAAAAGGAAATTGAGATAACCAATTCTAATTTCCTCTGTCTTCAAACACACACACACACACACACACCCATGAGAAGACACGTTTTTAACGTCATAGGAACAATCCCAAGATACCTCAATGATCTATCCAACAAATGCTGAGAGAGAGAGAGAGAGAGAGAGATCGAATGGCATTGTCCATTGATAAGGCAGCGGTCATGCGATGCATACTTATCAGTTACTTTTTGAAATGACTGAGCCTCATGCATGGTCACCCGTGCACCATATATTTGTCATATATACAGTTATACAAGGCCTTTCATAACTATGCCAATGCCGATTTTGGCATAGTTGCATTAGTAACAACTATGCTCCGTGCGACCACATCCTTGCTATCCACATCTCTGCAATGACAAATTGTGACATGCAAAATTACAGTTATGAAAGACATAATCAACGATTTCTGGTACCACGATGATTCAAAAAATGGCTCTAAAACATGAATCCCTGGTTTAACATAGTGTTCTAATCTTTGAAGAATTTTCAGTTATGATCAATTATTGCTTGGACAAAGGCACACACCGTTATCCGTTGCACCAACAAAAATTAGAGCGCGGCACAGAGAAACAAAAGACAAATTTCAAAACATTGTAGGATCATCTTGACAAAAAGAGTAAGCCAACCAAATGTGTGAGGTACCTTGCTTGTTTATAAATTCTGCAAATGTATACATAATCTCTGATGTTCTACCAAAAAACAAGAATCGTGAGCACCTTGAGAAGCATTCATCAAGATGCCCTTGTAGATGTAGCCTTCAGAAGCTCTCAGCAAAAGCATGCCGCTAGTAAGGACGCTCTCAGTCTTGCTTGATACTCCATTCACTAGCAGAGGCGATGAATATGCAACCATTTTGTATCACAGGCTTGTCATTCCGCATGTAAACATGATGCCCTCTCAATCATAAGCAACAGAGATGCGCAATTCTCTCTTCAATTGTCTCATTACCAGAAAAACGCTTTACTTTACCTCCCCCTCCAAATGGGTCTTCAACACAACATCAGTAAGGGGATAGGCGACGCAGGTGAGCACGTACCCGGCTTTGATCTGCGCATCACTGAGAAAGGAGCCATCTGATTGGTCCACCTCACCCTCAAGAAGCTTGGCACAACATGCACAGCAGGCCCCGGAGCGGCAAGACGAAGGGAGATCCACGCCCTTCTCCTCTGCAGTGTCAAGAATGTAGTCATCATCAGGGGCATCAAAGCTCTGCTCTATTCCGTCTGGCATTAGCAGCTTCACCTTGTAAGAAGCCATGGCTACTACAGACCTCTGCAAGCTCAAGCTCAAGCTCGTCCCTCTGCTGCTGGAAGTTCCCGTCAGCCATGGCGGCGAGACGCGTGTTGGTAAAGTAACAAAGTTGCTTACACTGTTCTCGCAAATGGGTTTTCCACAGAGTTGGGCAAACGGCAAACACGCCATGGCTCCCTGCTTGGGAGTGTTTGAACTTCTTGGAGTCTTGCGTTTATACCCCCTGCAGATAATGTGTCAAAAAAAAAAAAAAAGTCCCTGCCCAAACAACTCAGGGCGTGGTCACGCGCAGCATAGTTTTTTGCTCAAATAACTGAGCCCAACTAAGCCTGAATAAAATTTATTGCATAGTTTCCCAACGCAACGGGCGCAAGCAGGTGAAAACAGAGCGTTCTACCTGCTGTTGCTGATTGTGGAAGAGAGATTCAAAAACCTGCAACACAGGGTGAGCCATGTAGGCCTGCAATGTCGAAGCAACTCGCTTTTTTCCTCGACATCTAAAGCTGAAGCAAGGTTACCATTGCAACTATCATGATTTTTGCATAGGTGAAAATTCGTGTGCATGGCTCTACTGTGCCTGCAAGATTCATGCGCGTGACCATGATTGAGGCATAGTTATCTACAAAAAACCAATAAATATGCCTTGCGTGACCACTGCCTTAGGCAGGGGCGACCTTCTATAATGGAGAGCATCCATTGGTTAGCAAAAGGCTTAAGAGCTTCCGGACCCACCATCCTTGCAGGTGGCACCAACCCCTCGAACGCTCACACTCCTTTTAGTGGTTAGGTAGAAACCTCATCTGTGTGAATTTCGTCCTCAAACCCAAGACTATGCAGCCGTGAGATTGGACCACTATGTGAAGCTTATTGGACATTGCAGCTATCAGGCCTTGCACAGTATGAACTTCGAAAGCAAAGATTCTTCATACACCATGTCCAATGTTGCGCAGTCTAAACAAGGCCTTATATGAATGATGTAACAATTAAATGAACATGTCTTCACTTTGGTAGCACAATGCACAAAGTCCTTAAGTTCCTGAATTGTGTTGTGAGGGGAGTTGGCCAATAGTTAAGACGAGAGGCTTTAAGCATGTCCGCTATGGTTCAACCCCTGCGACATGCAAGTGTGGGTATGTGGCACAATCCCACAAAATTAGTTGATACAAAGCATCAGATTGCACCCAAAAAAAAAGTTCCTTTTGTGTGTGTGTGTGTGTGTGTGTGCGCGCGCATGCGCACGTGTATGAGAGTGAGAGAGAGAAAAAGAGAGTAAGAACACGAAAATCAAAACAACCTTTTCATCACCCAAGTGTGGCAGTTCCCTCTTGAGTTCAAGAATTGTACGATAGATCTTTGAGGTCTCCTGGAATTCGTCTAGCGGCGTTAAAACTACTCTTCTTCTCTTCTCTCTCTCTCTCTCTCTCTCTCTCTCTCTCTCTCTCTCTCTCTCTCTCTCAGCATCCACTTGGCTGCATGCTATAGATGCGCTCAATTACAAGTTACCTAGCGGTTATGTGGGACGGGTGTCTAACCTCACTCCTATCTTATTGCAGACATAGCGAGAACCACAAATATAATTGTCAATCCATGGAATGAAGCTAACTTGACTACTCCATAGAGGCTACAAGAGGTTTTCAATCTCTTGGAAAACAACAGACAACTCGCATCTAACTCAAGCTACACTCAAATGACAGAAATCACCAAAAGCTAGTCGTTAATCAGCAAACAAATCATAATTGTTACAGATTCAAACGACATCCAAACGTTACGAAACTTCTAGGACATATTTATGAAACCTAAAGACACATGCTTATGATCTTAAATCTCACTTTAGGTCAAGTGCAAAAATCACGATTATTAACAGCAATGAGTTTTTGACCTAGTCCTTTTCGACCTAGAATGCATCTAAATGTTTAGCAATGATGCCCCAATACCTGCCTATACTTATTTTATGATTTTATAGCTTAAATTTCTACTTTTGATTGGATTAGGCCGCGGGTCGGCGACGCCAAAAGTTACGGATTACCATGAAATGCTTACTTCAACGCATAGAGCTCTTACATACGGTTGCAACGCAACAAACGACACTGCAATGTGACCACCTGGAAGGGAGTAGAAAGGGCGAGAAGAGGATAAGTGAGCACCATTAGCGCAAGCTGTGTTCTATTATCCAAAAGCTTTATTAAAACTTTACAAAGTTGGCTATTATACCTTAGCCAAGGTTTAAAATGTGTCATAAAATCTAATATATGACCAACCCAAATGATTTTCTCATATTAAACTGATCATTTAATGTTGGAGAATAAACGGGAACAAGGGTTAAGATATAGATGTGCTAATAAATCTATTTAAGCACGGGGCCAATGGTAAAGGGGCCCAAATGAGAAAAGGTCTATCAAAGAGAAAGGTTAAGCAATGGAGCAAAAGACCTTAGGGTTGTCTTCATTAAAGCCTCCAAAGGTAAGTGTTAAAAGCTTTAAGACATAGTCTTTAAAATTTTACTCTTTAGTCACTAAAGTCCAAGCAGGCAAGGGGGCAGCTTGCTTAAGCTAGGGTTGTGCTTAAGCAGGGGGGCTGCTTGCTTACCAAGTTCAAAGTACTTGCTACTAAAGAGGGGGCGAGCCCTACAAAGGGGGGAGGTAGATAGTAAGTGAGCACCTCACCAAGGACCCATACCCTTATGAAAGGAAAGGGGCCACTTGTCAAGTGTAGAGACACACTACTCAAGCAAGTAGGGGTTGTGCTTAAGCAGGGGCTGTGCTTAAGCAAGGGGGGTGCTCGCTTAGCCTCACAAAGGGAAAGAAGGACACTTGTCAAGAGGCTACACACCTTGCCCCAAAGGGAGCCCAGCTCTCATTGGCTAGAGGGCTACATGGCCCAATCAGCTTCAAAGGAACCCTAGGAAAGGGGGTCGACCTAGGTAGCTCTCTCTCTCTCTCTCATTTGAGCCTCCCACGAGCTCTCTCTCCTTCATTCTTCCCTTCACACACTCTTGTGAAGCAAGGATTCCATCTCCTTCTGCAAGCCTGAGAAGTTGAGTGCCTACTACCACAAGCTCTTGGCTATGGATGCAAATCCACACAAGAGAATGCTTATGCTTGCTTATCAATCTCTCTAATCTCCATTAACTCTATGCTAAGTTATGCTACAAGAGCTATGAGTGATTATGTGCAAGGGGTTATTTCTTTCTAGTAGAGCTACTTCTACTTCTCTCTTCTTCCTCACTCCCTACTAGCTCTCCTCACCTTTCATGGTGTTTGAGGTCTTGGGATTGAGGCTGGGCATTTTCCAAGTATCTATAATACAAATGCCTATTGGAGGGGGGACCGGCTCCAACTAATCCGGTCCTCTATTGGTGTCAATTTCTCTAAACTCTCACTCTCTTTTACAAGTATTGATCATGCCATGTTAATGAAGTAATGTGTTAAGTGTTGCTCTCTCTATCCAAGCACTTTCTTTCTCACTATACATCTACACACTAAAGAATACTCAAGGAAATGCTCAATATGTTATTTACTTTCCGCTCCAACTCAAGTTAAAAGGCTAATTCCATTACATTGGTATCAAAGCATTTGGTTTCTCTTTTCTTGCTTAAGAAGAGAGGTCCTTAAGTAGCCTATAAATGGTTGATGTTGTTAATTATATTAGGGTAAGTGGAACTGGGATCTATTATCGGTTTTGTTGAGCCCGCTGTGTGGGGGATGGTGCACACCTCGGGAGCTTTGGACTTAATAATGGAGTCTTTTTAGACTTGCCTACGGCTTTACCATTATTGAGCCATAAGAAGTCCGAAAGGAGCTAGCCCTTGGCAACTCTGCTATGTTAGACCTACTCCTCTATTCTCTATAATTAACCAGTTCGAGCCGTGGGTGTAGATACTTAAGAGCCGATTTTCAAAGGCTAAGAGGAGTGGTAACTAAGGTTTTGAATTGCCAAAGCATACACCACGTACATACATAAATTTTGTTAACATGGCTGACAATAATCAAAAGAGTAGAATGAAAATTGATAGCTTTGATTTTGCACATGAAGGTGCTAATGATGATGCTCCCATGTTTGTGAATTGTCTCGTCACTAGGTTACAACAAGCTATGGGCAACCCTGCTTTGCAAGCTGAAGTTACTCAACAACTTCGTGCTTATGGAATTTCCCTTCCTCTCCAAGAGGAGAGAGAGCTTAGGAGGCCTCTTGAAGAGACCCCCAAAAGAAGACTCTCTCCCATTCGAGAGGACGAATCCAAAGAGCAAGAAAGCAATGAAAGTTTAAGTTCCTCTGAAGATGTGGCTCCACGAAGACGGCGGTTTAGACAATCGCCCTCTCCTCCCAAGAGGAAAAGATCAACACATAGTCCTTCTCATCATCACTCTGAAAGGCAAGAGAGGAAACAAAGGAAGAAAAGGGTTAGGAAGAGGTCACCCTCTTCTCCTTCTTCTTCACCTTCCTCCTCTTCTAACAAAATTTATGGTTATTCTCCTAGAGAATACAAGAGGGGAGGACATCGCAAATCATTTCCTCCATGGCGAAGGTCACAAAAGCTAAATAAGTTCAAGGAGGGAGGAAAGAGTATCTCTTTTCTCACCTATGATGGCACCTTCGGTGCTACCGACAAAGTGTTGGCCTTCATCCAGCAATTTGATGCGGCCTTTGGAGATGAGGGCTTCACAGAGTCCTCCAAGCTACGCCATGTAGCTATGCACTTCCAAAAATCAGCTCGTCAATGGTGGGCTAGCCTTCGTGGCAATGGTGAAGCCCCAAAGACATGGAAAACTCTACGAGTTTCCATCATGAAGCAATTCCTTGCAAGCGATGCAAAGGACAAAGTGCTTACCGAATGGCGCAGCTTGAAGCTCCTCTCCCATGATTCTATCCACAAATATGTAGACAAAGTTTTGGGATTTACATCTCAAGGCTACTGTCTTTCAAAAGATAGACTTTGCCGAGTAAAGGCAGCAATTTTGTGCAGGATTACCTGAAGAGATGGCCGAATACATCAACTCTCAACGGCCTAGTACTATTAGTGAAGTAATCCATCACACCATGGTTGCTTCACGCATCAATTTCCATCAAGGGGCTAGACATAATGTCAAGCCCATGCAGAACAAAGACAAAAATGATGCAAAGGGGAAAACCAATGTTCAAAATACTTCCCAAGTCAATTCCAACAACAACAACAATCGGTCCAAGGAGAAGGGAGTTTACAAAGGTAAAGACAAACTCTCTCCTGAAGAGCTTGAAGCTTTTCGCAAGGACCATAAGTGTTTCAAGTGTGGGGAGCAAGGACATGGCTATCGCTCTTGCCCCAAGAAGAATACTCGCAATGAGACTCCTAGGGCTTCCACCATCGAAGCTCCAAAAGAGGATGCTCATTGCAAAGGATCATCACTTTCCTATGCTTGGGGAAAGGTAAGAGAGCATGATGCCTTTATCTTGTTTGACCCTGGCTCTACTCTCAACTTCATATCAATGGAGTTGGCCACCAAGTTGGGCATTCAAGCTTTTGAGATGAGAGATATAGCAGTGGCTGATGCAGCTTTCAAGGGACAACAAGCCTCCGTTACTCCCTTGATTGGGAAGTTGAGGCTTCATGTCCAAAGCTATGTCGACAAAGAAGATTTCTTCATCTCTCCTCTCCAACATGAGGATGTTATCCTAGGGGCACCATGGTTTGATCGCATGGCTGCCAACATGAAGTTCCCTGAAAGGAAAATCTACTTCACCTACAGGGGAAAGAACATGTATATAGATGCTAGTGAGCGTGGTCGCACTATTCCACTTGTAAATCCTCTTGCTTTTGATAAGTCAATGAAGAGCTCAGTTTCTGCGTACATGATTTTTGTCAAAGAGTCTCTAAAAGATACTAATGTTTCATCAAATGTAAATGGTAGGAATCAAGAAGAGTTAGACTTGTCTAATTTTCTAAAAGGATTCCAAGATATGTTCATCGATGATATCCCTATGGACTTACCTCCAAAACGAGGGGATGATGATCATCGCATTGAGCTCCTTCCTGGAAGCTCACCACCTAACAAGCCTCCTTATCGAGTCTCACAAGCTCAACAAGAGGAGATCATGAGGCAAGTACAAGAGCTGGTAGACAAAGGGATGGTGAGGCCTAGTTCCTCTCCCTTTTGTTCTCCAGTCCTTTTAGTACAAAAGAAAGATGGTACATACCGTATGTGTGTGGACTATCGAGCACCAAACCATATCACTATCAAAAACAGATTTTCCGTACCTCGGGTAGAAGATCTGTTTGATAAGCTACAAGGCTCTACCTACTATAGTAGGATTGACCTTAAGAGTGGCTATCATCAAATAAGGATAGTGGATGAAGATATCTTAAAGACCGCGTTTCGCACAACGTTTGGTCTTTATGAATATCTAGTCATGCCTTTTGGCTTGACTAATGCACCAGCTACGTTCAATCGTTTGATGGAGAAAATTTTTAGACCATATCGCAAATTCACTGGAGTGTTCTTTGATGATATCATCATCTACTCCAAGTCTTTGGAGGAACATAAGCAACATCTCCAAGTGATTTTTCAAGCATTGAGGGAGAACAAGCTTTTTCTCAACCAAAAGAAAAGCGAATTCTTCCTTCAAGAGATTCAATACCTAGGTCATATCATCTCCAAAGATGGTATCCAAATGGATCCATCAAAGCCTAGAGGTAATAAAAGCATGGCCTAACCCAAGAAATCTACATGAGCTAAGAATCTTTGTTGGTATGTGTGCATACTATAGATGCTTCATAGCAAAATTCTCTCAAGTAGCAGGACCACTACACGACTTAACTAAGAAGAACGTTAAGTTTGTATGGACTGCTAAGGAGCAAAATGCTTTTGAAAATCTCAAAGAGAAGCTTACTTCCCAACCAGTCCTCGTGCTTCCGGATCTTTCAAAGCCATTTGAGGTCCAATGTGATGCTTGTGGTGATTGCTTGGAGCTGTTTTGCTTCAAGAAGGGCATGCCATAGCATATGAGAGACGAAGGCTCAATATTGATGAACGAGTCTTGGGCATTTATGAGAAAGAGCTTTTAGCTGTTCTACATGCTCTAGACACATGGAGGCACTACCTATTGGGGACTCCATGTATCCTACGAACCGACCACCAAAGTCTCAAGTATTTCATGACGCAAACCAAGCTTACCGACAAGCAAATGAGCTGGGCAAATTTTCTTTCGCAATTTAATTTCCATATTGCTCACAAAGCTAGTAAACACAATCAAGTGGCCGATGCACTTTCACGATGACCCAAAGTTAATGCCGTGTCTATAGCTACTCACAATGATCTATCCACTATGATAGATGAGTATGCTATTGACACTGACTTTAGAGACATAATGTCAACCCTTGCTTTGGGGAAGAAAGAGGAACCATTCACCTTGCAGGATGGTTATCTTCTCCACGGCAATAGGCTATGTGTTACCCATTCCCTTCGAGAGAAAGTTATGTATGAATCCCATGCTCCTCCATACGCGGAGCATAGAGGTATTCAACCTACTCTCCGAGGAGTAGAGACGTACTTCTATTGCCCTACCATGAAAGTGGACATACAAGAGTATGTTTCAAAATGTGTAGTATGTCAAAAGACCAAGTATGATAGAGGAAAGCAACCTGGATTACTCCAGCCATTGCCTATTCCAAATTCACCATGGGAGAGTATATCCATGGATTTCATCTTTGGATTACCCAAGTCTATCCATGGGAATACAGGAATATGGACAATAGTTGACAGGTTTAGCAAGCAAGCACATTTTATTCATGTCAAAAAGACTATTAAGGCACATCAAATGGCAACTCTCTTCATATCCCAGATTTTCAAGCACCATGGATTACCCACATCCATCGTGTCAAATACAGATCCTAGAATGACCAGTAATTTCTTGAAAGGTCTCTTTGAAAATCTAGGAACAAGATTGAATTTCTCTTCGGCCTATCACCCACAAACGGATGGCCAAAGTGAGATAGCCAATCTTACGATACTCGATCTACTAAAGATTTATGTTACAGAAGTAGATCAACGCTCACAATGGGAAAAGTACTTACCTCTTGTAGAGTATGCCTACAATAATATTGTACATACTTCTACGGGAAAAGCACCTTTTGAGATCATTGAGGGAAGACATAAAAGTCCCTTGCTACTCAAAGTACATGGAAAGATCTTCGCCGCCGATGAGTATAGCCGTTGAGCGGCGGAAGTGAAAAATAGACCCGGTGGCCTCTACACCAAGACTATGCACAATGGCCTCATCATGGGGAATACGCAATAGGGCACCACCTAGCAAGATATGCGGCTAGGATGCATACATATACACAATGAAACATGCCATGGAAAAAAATTTCAAGATCCATGTCCAAATGTGGAATGGGGTAGTCAGAGAATAAGGAAAGAGGAGTGGTGAGTGAGTGAGAATGGGCTCGCTACTCGTGCATGTAGTAAGGAAGATAACGAGGTCAGGGATACATGCAAGTATGCTCACTTCTCATACAAGAGGTGGCGAATCCGCACACCTCAAGATGGAAGTAGCAAGATGATAGGAATATGAGAGGGAGAGAGAGTGTGTGTGTATGGTGGCGAATCCGCACACCTTAACATAAGCAGAAAAGAAAAAATGGCAAGGAACAAGCATATACCATACTCACAATGAGATGTATCCAAAGCGACACAAAGTATGGCACCAAGATGGAGTGTGTTGATTGCTTGCAAAAGATGAATACAATATGTAGTGTATGGCAGGAAAATGAGAAGGGAACAAGATCGTAGGAGGCATAATGGAGAGATGGGAGTTGATGGCGAGGAATATCATGAGTGTGTCCACCCTTCTTCTTCTTGAAATTGTGCCTTCAACCCTTAATTACAAGTGGTTTGGAGGTGTGGTGCTCATCTTTTGTGCATGGTGATGGTGATGATGATGGTGTTGTCATTATGTGATTAGGGTTCATGCTACAAGCATGTAGCACAAGAGTGTGTATGGATAGGTGTGTGTGTGTGTGTGTGCGTGTGTGTGTGTGTGTCCCAAGTGAGCTCTCATGGCCTCCTTATATAGGGAAGGAGGAGAGGATTTAGCAATATTTCTAATTGAAGTGAGTGTCCCACTCTGGTGACTAGGAAAATGGGGTGCATGTGACTGTGGCTCCCATCTTGTCTCCTCATTATTTAAAATACCAGAGTCAATAGAGAGAGAAGAAGAGAGAATGTGGGTAGGATGTAGAGGATAGGAAATATTTACAATAGTCTAGCTTTGGCTAGACATAAGCTTATTAGGGAGAAAAGAGAGAGGTAAGAAATTTACAAGAGAGGTTGTCGAAGGTGGATAGTTGTTGATGAGGATGGATCCTCCAAAAATGGTGATAGAATCACTCTAGACTTACCAAGACCTCATTAAAAGAGACTTGTCTCTTGTAATCATACTTGAAGACTTGTAGAACCATAGCCATTCTAGAGGGAAGAAAATTGGGGATGGCATGTGTCACCATTACACGAGAAAATTGGGGTCCACTACAAAAATCATAGCTCCACGTTCATAACTCCAAAAATTCTGAAAAAAATTGAGCTAAAAGTTGAGATCACGAGCTACATCTTTCATGTTGAACGCTCCTTCAGATTCGGGGTTCTTCTCTACTTAAAAAATTCAGCCAAATAATGTATTATTTGTGGTTGCAAAGGTCTTTTGGTGGTCCCCTTTGAGTGGACTTCCCTCTTGCCTTCAAGTGTAAGCTCCTTCATGTGTATGAAAACATGACCTAGAGTTTTGAAAATATTGGCAATCATCTAGATGGAGGTATTATTGAAATTTGAAAGTGGGGTTGAGGTTTGAAAATGAAAACTAGTGAATAAAGTATTTGGTAGGGTGGAATAATATATATACATGAAAAATATATTAGAAAATACTAAAATATATAATGTAATTTAGAATATATATATTTAATATTTAAGGTCAAAAGAGAGATCAACAAAGAAAGCTTACTTATTTATGCTACATCGTGATTGATTAGCATAAGTCTTATTTATTTAATAAAGGCTAAAACTTTTGTGAAAAAGAGAAGAAAAATCAAAAGTAACTTATGTAATAGGAAATATTTTGGTAAAAGGGCAAAGATATATGGGGGGGTTCCCATGCATGGAAAAGCTTGCCTCACCATGACTTACAAGAATCTTTTCAAAAGATTAAAGAGGCTATATCCATCTCTCAACAAAGGCAAAAAGTTGTTGCTAATGAGCATAGAAGAGCCTTAATGTTCAAAGAAAATGATTGGGTCTTACTCAAGTTTCCTAAGGCTCGATTAAGGCAAACGACGGGCAAAAATCCTACGGGCCATCAAAAGTATTATGCTAAACTAGCAAAAAGATACTATGGTCCTTTCCAAATTTTGAAGCCCATCAATGAGACGGCTTATCAACTCAAATTGCCCAACCATTGGCTCATACACAATGCCTTTCATGTAAGCCTACTTAAGCCCTACAAAGGAGAGCCACCAACTAAACCAATTATTGAAGACCCTCCCGAAGTTGAAGACCAAGAAAAGGTGCTACAACCCGAAGCAGTCCTTCGGCATGAAGATAAGGTACTACGACATGGTAATATTATCCGATGGTATCTTATTAAGTTCAAAAATTATCCTTTTGAAGATGCTAGATGGATGCAAGGAATACAGCTTAAGGATAGTATGAACCTTGTCAATGCTTACAATGCTACATTAGAGTAAGGAAATGTACAAATTTCTTTTAAATGACTCATGTTTTTGTCTTATAAGACTAGTCCTCTTTTTAATTGTGCACAAAATTAACTAGTATGCATGCTTAGAATCATGTTTGTGATGACGACGTCTCTCAAACACCAAGTAGAATTTGTCACTCTACATTGGGAGAATGAAATGGACTAAAGAGCAGACATGTTTGCGGCAGCTATGTCTCCCAAGCACCAAATGGATTAGTCATCCATCTTGGAAAGATGTCGTAGGTTAAAAAGGGATCCTCTACCCGCTAAGTAAAATTGACTAATGACTAAGGCTTTATCTCTTCTACCTCATAGTCGAGGACGACTATGATTTCAAGAGAGAGGTAATGTCATAAAATCTAATATCTGACCAACCCAAATGATTTTCCCATATTAAACTGATCATTTAATGTGGGAGAATAAACGGGAACAAGGGTTAAGATATAGATGTGTTAATAGATCTATTTAAGCACGGGGCCAATGGTAAAGGGGCCCAAATGAGAAAAGGTCTATCAAAGAGAAAGGTTAACCAATGGAGAAAAAGACCTTAGGGTGGTCTTCATTAAAGCCTCCAAAGGTAAGTGTTAAAAGCTTTAAGACATAGTCTTTAAAATTTTACTCTTTAGTCACTAAAGTCCAAGCAGGCAAGGGGGCAGCTTGCTTAAGCTAGGGTTGTGCTTAAGCAGGGGGCTGCTTGCTTACCAAGTTCAAAGTACTTGCTACTAAAGAGGGGGCGAGCCCTACAAAGGGGGGAGGTAGATAGTAAGTGAGCACCTCACCAAGGACCCATACCCTTATGAAAGGAAAGGGGCCACTTGTCAAGTGTAGAGACACACTACTCAAGCAAGTAGGGGTTGTGCTTAAGCAGGGGCTGTGCTTAAGCAAGGGGGGTGCTAGCTTAGCCTCACAAAGGGAAAGAAGGACACTTGTCAAGAGGTTACACACCTTGCCCCAAAGGGAGCCCAGCTCTCATTGGCTAGAGGGCTACATGGCCCAATCAGCTTCAAAGGAACCCTAGGAAAGGGGGTCGACCTAGCTAGCTCTCTCTCTCTCTCTCTCTCATTTGAGCCTCCCACGAGCTCTCTCTCCTTCATTCTTCCCTTCACACACTCTTGTGAAGCAAGGATTCCATCTCCTTCTACAAGCCTGAGAAGTTGAGTGCCTACTACCACAAGCTCTTGGCTATGAGTGCAAATCCACACAAGAGAATGCTTATGCTTGCTTATCAATCTCTCTAATCTCCATTAACTCTATGCTAAGTTATGCTACAAGAGCTATGAGTGATTATGTGCAAGGGGTTATTTCTTTCTAGTAGAGCTACTTCTACTTCTCTCTTCTTCCTCACTCCCTGCTAGCTCTCCTCACCTTTCATGGTGTTTGAGGTCTTGGGATTGAGGCTGGGAATTTTCCAAGTTCATGCTTATCATGTTTATTGTTGTAGTTATGCTAATGCTTGGTGAGTGAAGCTTACCATCTTCATCTCATCAAGAAGGTCTCAAGGAACACAAACAGTTGTATTGTAAACAAGTCTTCCGTCATGGAAGAATCTATAATACAAATGCCTATTGGAGGGGGGACCGGCTCCAACTAATCCGGTCCTCTATTGGTGTCAATTTCTCTAAACTCTCACTCTCTTTTACAAGTATTGATCATGCCATGTTAATGAAGTAATGTGTTAAGTGTTGCTCTCTCTATCCAAGCACTTTCTTTCTCACTATACATCTACACACTAAAGAATACTCAAGGAAATGCTCAATATGTTATTTACTTTCCGCTCCAACTCAAGTTAAAAGGCTAATTCCATTACAAAATGAGTAATGTCTAAAAGACCTTTGAGGCTCCACAACTTATTGTATCTGCAACCTAGGTATAGTAATTGACATGTTCTTTGCTTGGAACTCCCATTGAGCTCATAACACTTCAGAAATATAACAATGGCTTGAAATAAATCAAAAATTTACAATACATGACTATTTTGGGAAAATGTGTAACTCCAATCTTTACTGCTCTTCATGTTGATCTTCGATGTGCATCCGTAAGGCTAGGGCCTTTACAACTTTCTGTTACCTGATGTCGACTCAGTTAACATTCCCCCCTTTCGATTTTAGTGCCCATCCTCAGGCACTGTTGAAAAGTGTCTGTGGAGGCTGTGGAAGGTTTTTGATTGGTTGTTGATGGGCTGATCGTTTTCATTTGTCGTTGAATTTGTTGAAGAGGTTCAATTTGCTACATCATCTTCATCAGTCAGAAGTTGTTTGATGTGAGAGATGATGTTGCATTTGTCCGTTGTAATAGCATAATGATGGGGCTATTGTTTATTTATGAGTATGTACAAGAGAATTAGAATGATGAGGTTCTAAATTAGGGTCTAATACCTGGATGACAAAAGGAAAATACCCAGTGGTGTGAAAAAAGTGCCTTTGGGATACGCGCATTATTGGCGTACTTATTATCATGGGAACTATTAATAAAGTACTCAAGGGATTATTTGTTGATAGATATGGAATTAAAAATATCAGCAAATATGAGAGGGTAGCATCATGGAACATTGGTTTTCCTGTTGTAGTCCATTCAAGGTGCATAGGTGGAAGCAAAAAAACGTGTCTAATGCATATTGTTCAATGGTGGGACTTCCTATATGTGCATACAGAGACATTCATGGGAAGCAATATACTGTGCAAGAAATATTTTGAGGGGTTCTTCAAAAAGATGGGGTAGCTATAAAATCATATGACATGGCTTTGCAAGATGGCACCCCTTTAAGAATGGTTTTTGTTGTCGAGGATATGTGTTCTCATCTTACTGTGCACTATGTGTGAGTGTTGGACTCTACAACACTCCACCAATTGTAAGTTAATAGACTTCGACTCTTATGCTCATCTCATCCAGCATAAGCGACACGACTTAGATAAGCTCAACTCTTCCAGTTTGAGCGTAAGCCTAATAACTACAACTCTTAGCACAAATTTTATAATGACTTGAAGCTTTGGGACTAATTCTTTGCTCATTTTATGGCTCAGCAGGCCGACTCTAACTATGACAAAGAGTGTTTTTTGCACCCTGGTGACTTGACTTTTTACATTCTTCTGCTTACTACAAACATTTCTTCAGGTAAAAGTAAGCTTGAATCCTCAAAAATAGGATTAGTGAAGCACCAAGTTGGCACTGAAGGCTTCTTTTGCCATACCTGTTTTATCTTCTTTGAATCTGCATTCGTGTTGGTTGGGTTTTCCTTCTTTAACTGTGAAGACTCCATTATCTGTTTGATTCTCCAATTAGGCCTATTGTAAGCAGTCTTTGATGTTGTTGTAGGCCTTTGCTGATTTCCAGCATCTGGCTTTTGACTTGGAGCATTGGAAGACTTAGGAATCCAAATCTCTTGATGACCTTTGTAACTCCTTTGTTGACTTTGCTTTGATCTAGGTCTTGTTGAGTTCTTGAGATCTTCATGCAGGTCTGGCCCTAGTTGCAGTTGGCTTGTGGTTGACTGGTAGCCAAATCTTTGTATAACCTATGTAGAATCCTTATCCAAGTGGAAGATTCTTTGAGATCCGTCTTTGTTATCTATCCTCTTGACAGTTGTTGTAGACTTTAGCATCTTTCAATGTTGTTCTGTTATATAACCTGCTTCTTAGGTATCCTAGGATATTGTTGAGGTTGACACCTTGTGGGCCTTCTTTCTTGTGAGAAACTTGATGTTACTTCATATGTCCCTACCTGAGGTTTTAGTACCCATATCTGTCTGTTACCTCCATAGTACTGTTCTTTTAAGCTCCATTGTGATGCTATCCATCCCATGTGTTTGTCTTTTTGTGTTGATTTCTTGTCTTTAATCCAAATCGGATCATTGACTTTGACTAAATTGCTCGAAACAAACACTTGCTTGACTTTCCTTTGCTTTCTTGAGTACTTTGGTTGATATACCTTTGATTTTTTGGGTGTCTCCTTAGATTTTTTAGTTGGGTCAACAATTGTCTTGAAGTTTTGAAAGCCTGAGTTGCTTGAAGAAGCTGATCCATGAGGGTTCTTTGATGTAGAGGCATATGCTGTCACACCTTCCTTGCTACTCAATGGGAGGTCCACTTTGGCTTTACCTGTGCAAGATTTTTCTCTTATTCTTGTGACTTTTGTAACTCTGAATTTAGCATTAACGGTACTTGTAAATGTTGTTGGCTACCTCTTGGAAAAGAGAGTATTAGAATTATATCTTCTTTGCAGGCCTTGTGTTGGTCTAACCACTGATGTCCAAGTATGACATCTGCATGGATGTCTTTCTTTGATTCTTGTGACTTCTGCAACTCTGAATCTAGCATTAACAGTACCTATAAAATGTTGTTGGCTACCTCTTGGAAAAGAGAGTATTGACATTTTATCTTCTTTGCAGGCCTTGTGTTGGTAACCACTGATATCCAAGTATGACATCAACATGGATGTCTTTTGAAGGCTTTACCTAAAACTTTACGTGCTCTTCATGATTTTGGATGCTAAGGGTAGCAAAAAAAAATTCTTGACTTGTATCCTTACCCATGATTTCTCTGTTATTTGGCTTGTCCTGAGTAATCTCTAGAATGCTCTGGATGTTTTTTGAAACCATATTGTACTTTGCTTCTTTATACAGTAGAGCATTGCATCTGACACTCGCTCCAATTATACTACTGAGAACTACAACTATCCTCATTGGAGGTTCTTTTGAAGATTTATGTCCTGCTTTTGTCACGGTCTCATCTTGATCTAAATGTGTCTCTATGGAGGGTGGCTCGAGACTTTGTGTTCCACTCTGACTTACATCGGTTGATTCAACTAGAAATGTCTGGATCTCTGGACTTCCTATTGCTTCTTGGTTGTCTGCAACCCCGTTCTTTTTAACTTCTTACTTTGGTGGCATTCTCTACTCAATAGCAATCATGGTTGTCCATTGCTCTGTTTGATATGCACTTGCTATTGCTTGATTTTCTTTAAGCTCTTTTGAAGTTCTGTTTGATGGAGATGAATCATCTTCAATGAGATCTGCTTTGATATTAGTCTCCATTTTAGCTGTGCTTGAGGACTTTGTGTTGTCGTCCGCGTGTACTAGTCTTGGTCTTCATTCTTTGTTTTCTTTGACAGCTGCATCTTCATTGAACTCTGTACCTCTAGGACCTTTTGGGCCAATGGCATTCCCAATATTATGTTATTTGGTACATCTTTTGCTGTTACCACATGAAATTGAGCTATGATTATCTGTGGACCTATTTGAATGGTGGTGGACATGACTCCCCAACATTATGCTCGTTTGTTTCCAGATATGTTAATGAATTCAGGAGCATCTTCTAGTTGTGGTTGGTCACATTTTTTCCAAGTGCAAAAGGACATGAGGTTCTTGTCTAACTGGAAATCTAGCTTTACTTCGCTTGAGAGTTTTTCTTCATTCTCACCAACAATGTTGCACTTGATCGTCTCAGGATTTGTGTCTGAATTGACTGCTTTTGTTATGGTAGTATCCTTGGATTGAACTTTTTCTTCAACTCCTTTGTTTTGACTGTTTTCTTCAATCAATGTTGACTCCATTGGCTGTAATACTGCATCTTTTTCTTGCAACTATTGAGCATTGTTTGCATGCATTTAAGTAACTTTTGATCTTAGAAGATCCACTATACTTTTTGTCAGAATCTATCTCTTCGGAGGAGATTTTGGTGGTGACCTTTGTGTAGCTTTCTGGACTTTAGCTTTCATTGATTTTCAATTTTTTGTCACCTGTGCTGGCAGCTTGAGGCTTTGCATCATCTTTAGATAGTCCTTGACTTCAGGTTTAGCATCCATAGAGGCTTGTACAAGGTCATGAACCTATTGAGAATCATTTCCATTTGCATCTTGATATGCATATGCGAGCTTGGTCTCATGCAATTGCTTGAGCACTGTGGGATTTGTCGGCTTTTGGCTTTGACTCATGGAGACCAACTCAAACTTTTGTCCTTGATGATCTTCATAGAAGAATTTTTTTGCAGATTTTGATGGGATCTGGGTCATAGGAAAACTTCCAACAACCATATGATCTTTCAATGGTTTCTGCTTTGAAGGGGTCTGTTGGCTAGAGGCTCTTGGCTTCTTGGTGTAGCATTTTTTGGTACTAGAGCAAGGCTTGATGGGTTTGCATCTCCCCCCTTCCTAGGGTGATCACTATAGCCTGCTTCATTGTAAGAGTTCAAAATTGTTTGGCTCTGGTTTAGTCTCACCTTTTGAGATTGTGAAGGTACACTTTGGGTAGCAGTGTTGATGTTTGGCATCTGTAAACCTTCTGCATAGTTTCCTATGTATCTCCGTGAAACATGACAAATTATTCCCCAAGTCAAGCTATAGATAGCGTTATCTTTGCCCTGATATTGTCTATCCCATGGGTCTCCTATTATATGAGCTTCTGTGGTTTCCGGACCCAAGTCATGATAGATCTTAGACTCTCATCTATATCTAAGATTGTTTTGATCAAAGTATATTTGGTTACAACGTCGAAGCTCGATTTTTCGATCGAGGAGAGTTTGGCTCTGAACAGATTTCTGGGTTCACTCGAGTAATATCCTTTAGCTCTAGAGAGGATGGGCTATAATAGATCCTATCCTCTGAAATGAACCATCCTTTCTCATCTATCAATAGACGCACTTCTATGAGTTGGTATCTGGGACGTTCAAACACTGGATGATCCTTCTTGTACAGTTGCTCTTTTTGGTCTACATAGTGTGCATATGAATTATGTGTGCCATACAATGCTAACAGCATTTTGTTTGATGTGTCCATTAGACTCGTGAATGATTGCACACTTGTGGCAGTGGATGCAGAATCATTTGCAAACCTTACACTCTTTTTGACCTTCGATGATAAATCGGGATTCACCTTTCCAGTTTTCTCCATGCTTTGCTTGGGAGTTGAAGTGTCCCTGTTGTCTGGATTTCTTGGACAATCTTCAAAAAAATGTCCACCTTTTCTTCCATAATCTAAGCAATATGCTAGTGCAGCAAAGTTGGTCGACCATAGAAGATGGCATGGGCAAGTATATGCAGGCTAGCAAAAGCATGGCAAAGGGCTAGAGCAGCTAGAAAGATCACGGGCAGATAGGTAGAAGCAGATATGTATGGCTCATGCGGTCTATAGGTCAAGGAAGGCTCCAAAAGGTCCTAATTTGGGGACAGATGAAGGAGATTCAAGGTGCAACCTTTGGGCCTAAAAATGTAGAGCTTGAGGTGTTGAAGGAGAAGGTCCAGACGGCTCATCAAACAGAGCAATGGAGCCCAAGATATTGGAGTTTGAAGGTGCAATGCATTGCAGATTCTTTTTGGATCGGGTAGCTGGGGATAGGTGATCCAAGTGGATGTCAATGTATACGTGCATAGTGCTCAATTTATGGAGCATGCCCATCTTTTCAGATTGTAGATCAGAGATATGGATTGCAGGTTATGGCTTGTTGAAGTTAAGCTCGGGGCCGGGTTGGTGCCCACCTGACCGCATGGTTCATGGCAAGTTCAAGAAGGTGCTATGTGATGCATGGAGCGAGCAAGAGTTAACTGCTCGTCAAACGGAGCCCAAAGCGAGAAGTTATAGAAGTAGGAAGGTTGGTTGCAGTTGCTCAGAGTTGGTTACAATTGATTTTCTCACTTTTTCCGGTCTCCATTCAAGGGCTTCCCAGATTCTGGATGAGGCGGGAGTTATGCGGCTTGAAGCCAGAGATACGGAGTCTCAGTTGGATTTTGTGGATTGACAATCGGATCGCCAAGTGATAGTTGGCAGGCAAGGTAAACAGGGCAGAAGTTGGATTCTGTGGGTAGTTTCATAAAAGGTATTTTGGAAATTTTTGGAAGGCCATGCTCACCAGAGGGGCGCCACGTGGAGGATCTAAATCCCACATGGGGGGCTGTAGCTCGACGTACCGGCAAGGAATTTGTTAGCAGCAAGCTAACGCGGACACCGTTTTTCAGAGGTCTCCTTGTAAAACAATTATTATTTTGATAAATTGGGAATATTGTAACTCCTATTTTCTTGGTAATCTTTGTAATTAATGAGCCGGGGCTACAAGCTTCCAGATTGTATCAGCCAGTCAATTCCCAGCTTTGGTAGAACTCCAGATTATTAGTTTTGACCGCTCAAAAACCTTGGCTAAGGTATAAAAGCCAATTTTTGTAAGTTTTTTATAAGTTTTGGATAAGAAATACACAGCGTGAGCTTACGGTGCTCAGTCCTCTCCTTCTCGCGCTTCCTACTCCCTCCTCGGTTGTCACATTGCGATTGCGTTTGTTGCATTGCAATTGCAGGTAAGAGCTCTACGCATTGACGTAAGCCATTCACAGTATTTTGTAGCTTTTGGCGTCGCCGATCGGCGGCCTAATTTAATCATAACTAAGAATTTACACTTTTAAATCGAAAACTAAGCATAGGCGGGGTATTGGGGCATCATTGCTAAGCATTTAGATGCATCTGGGTCGAAAACAACTAGATCAAAAATCCACCGTTGTTAATAATTGCAATTTTGGAACTTGACCTAAAGTGGGGTTTGAGGCCATAGGCATGTGTGCTTAGGTCTTATAAACTTGTCCTAGAAGTTTCGTTACGTTTGGATATCATTTGATGCTGTAACGAATGTGATTTGCTTGCTGATGAGCGATTGGCTTTTGGTGATTTCAATCACTTGAGTGTAGCTTGAGTTAGATGCGAGTTGTTAGTTGTTTTCCAAGAGATTGACAACCTCTTGTAGCCTCTATGCACTAGTCAAGTCAGCTTCGTCCCATGGTTTGACAAATTAATCGTGGTTCTTGCTAATACTGCAATAAGGTAGGATGGTGAGGTTAGACATGTGTCCCACATTTGGCGTCGCTGTCGGGGATCGAAGAGACCTAAACTAGGGAAAAACACGAGCGTCTTGTGTAGTTGTCCTTTAACTTCCTCTAGTTTCTCCTAGAGTTCAAAACTTTCTTTTAGGAACCGCATAGCTTAAGATTGTCATCTTTTGTTGTGTAGAGGTAGCTTGGAAGTAATCGTACTTGTTGAGTACCTTTAGGACTTTAGGATTGTAGATTTAGATTAGGATTTGGAGAATGATTGGTAGACGAAACAAGTCTTAAGGTCAAGACTCTGAAAAACATTAAAAACACAAAAAAACGAGTGTTTGTGGACACTTTCCCCAACCCCATTGCATGAGAAACTAGGAGTAGGGTAAGTAGGATCCGAGGTGGATTTCAGAACATTGCTCTCTCTGAAAGAATCAAGTGTGAGTTGTGATGTAAAGTTACAGAATTTCAGGTCTACGGCTAGAAATAGCTTGAAAAGACTCGAATTCACTCAATCCGACTGGAGAGTAAGCCAAAGAGTTATCCGAACCAGTGGGTAAACTCAAAGACACTTCGAGGTAAAAATTTCAAGAAGTTGACCAAAACTCATATTATTTACTTTTTCTTGACATTTTAGGCCAAATTAAGTTTTGACTTGATTTATAGTCTTAAAAAACATCATAAAAAGACTGTCTTTGAGAAAATTGCAAAAAAGTGTTCATTTCAAGCCTCAAGTTAATAATCGCGATTATTAACTTTCTGCTCTAAATTGGCCAAGGTTCATACCATTGACTCATTGCATGTGTACAAACAACTTTTGTAAAGGCCCAAAATATTTGGATCACTAAACTGGCAAAAACAGGGTAAAAACTAAAGTTTTTTGTACTGACTTTTTGAATCTTGCTTGTAAATTGGGAAAAATTTTATCCAAACTTGTTGAAAATTGATCCGTAGGCTTATATTGATGTGATAAACATGTGTATATGCTCAGTTGATCAAAAAGATGAAAAAAGTTAATAATCGCGATTATTTACATTTGTCCCATTTTTCAACTTTTTTTTACCAAGTCAGCATACCACTAGTTTTACCATGTTGTAATAAGCCCACAAACCAAATTTGGTAAGATTTGAATCACTGGATTGAGAATTGTTAAAATTGCAAAGCTAATCTGTGGACAGATAATTGATGACCATTTGACCAAAAATTGTCCAAACTTGATGAAAATTGGCTAGTGACCTTAACTTAAGGTGCTTAACAGATTTGTGTCAAAATTGGGGCAAAAATTTGCAAAAATTTGTCAGGAGTAAATAATTGCGATTATTTACATCTCCTTCAAAACTTAGCGATTTTGCAAATTTGAGTATACCACAAGGTTAAGCACATCAAGTAGACCCCACAAATCAATTTTGGTGAAATTTGGACCACAAAAGTGAGACTTAATTTAGATTCTCGAAATCAAAGTCTGCGGACATGGAACAGTGGGTAAACTTGATCAAATTTTGTCCAAAGTTGTTGAAACTTGTCCAAGGGCTTTAACAAGTTGTATACTTGCCAAGCCTATCCAAAAAGTGCAAAAACTTGACAAAAGTAAATAATCGCGATTATTTACTTCTGCTATCCAAAGACTTCAATTTTGACTTTTGGACTTATACAGTGTTAGACCAGCATAATATAAGGCCACAAGGTAATTTTGGGTTCAATCGGATCAAAATTGGTACAGATACACTCAGTTTACAGGTTGCAGATTAGACCTTTGATTTTGCTAAAGCCGAATCTGAAAGTCAAATTTGACTTCCATAGCACGATTTGAAGTGATACACAGAGACCAATCATGAGAGTTCTCAAGAGCTCTACTATCCTTATACAAAAATAGCTAATTTGATTAATTTTGTACAGGAATCAGGTTGCAGATGGGGAATCAATGCCTTGACAGAAAGTTCCAATTGAATCGAGTGGAAATTGACGACAAGTCAATCCAAGGTGATTACTCTATCCAGGGCTTCATAAGTCTATATGAACCTTAGATCTGGTCGTGTACTAGGAAATCAAGGCCTATTCGAAGAAACCACCAGTAGAGTATCCACCGAAGAAAGCGTGAATCAAGGCAATTCCTTGCACATAATTCATGAAGAAGTCTCAGACACTTTTTCAGATTCAACGTCCGAAATGTCTTCTTACTCGACTCACTCGAAAATCGGAACGACAATGCGCTATAAGCATATACTCTCTTTTTACAAGACTAACCGTCATGGAGCTTGCTTAAAGCTTGCTAAGTGGTCATATGGATCCCCTGGAATATATGCTCTCATTGGAGTTTGGAATGACATTAGAAGGAAAAGCTTTGACATGGTTCCAAAACATTCCACCAAGGTCAATCATGGACTTGAACACATTATCTCAAGGATTTGTAGCTGCTTGTTCCAAAACGAGGATTAAACATAATACGGTAGCTCAAATCTACAGCTTTAAACAGAAACATGGTGAGTCTGTTAGGGATTGTGCAACTTGAATGAAACAATACATTGCCAGATGCCCAAAGATGGAGATACCTGCAGAAGAATGACGTGTATCTTTGTTTCTGGAGGGACTGCTAAACAAAGGACTTCATGCTATACTCTATAGTAAAAAGCATACAACCCTAGAAGCGTGTGTCTAATGCAATTGACCTAGGAGACAATTGCGAGATCTTCAATGAAGAAGATGTCCCTAAGGATAACCAAAGTGAGAAAACAGCATCCACAAAACCAGCACAAGTGGGAGCGACTGCTGCGGCACCACTTTCAGCCATAGAAGATATGCTAAAAAGGATGAATGACATGATGAACAATATGTAAAAAGAGCCTATGAGAGGACCACGACAAGGGATACCTCCACAGGGACAACCAATTAGGCCACAAAAATGGTGTGCAATCAAGGGTAAATGGACTAACCATGAGACCCACGAGTGCTACTTCAGGCCAAAGTATGATGGGAATGTTTAGTACGTGCCCATGAGGCCCCATGGACAACCCATGTACAGATATCAGCCTAATATGGCCCAAGCTCAAAGACCACCAATGGGTATGGAAAGACCTCAACCTATGTTGGGACAACAACCCCCGTATCCAGGACATAATGTGGTGCCTGTAAAGTACATGCACTCGGAAGGAGTCATAGATGAACAAGCATTAGTGCCTGTTACACCCTATGCAGAGCCTAGTCCATCTACAATAATGGTAGAGGGAGATTGGTATAGTCCACATCCACCACCAATGGAAGAAACCATGACTTATGCTCCATCAGAGCTCGCACCAATGTATTATGTAGCTAATCAAGGTGTTAGACCTCCCATGAGCACCCATGATGAAGCCCAGAATAAGAAACTGCCATAACTGTGGTGTTGATGACCATTGGAAGAACTAATGTCCAGAGCCTGACCAAAACCTCAAACCAATTGAAGCCTATTGCATACAATGTTGCAAAAAGGGAGAACACTTTTTGGAATATTGTCCTAAGAATCCTTTGAACAAGGGAAAAATTGTTGCAAACGTAGTCCAAGTGATGCCTAGTAGCTCATCAGAGAGCGAACCGATTGTTCCAATCAAGATAATCACTAAAGCTCAGGCAAAGAAAAAGAAACACAACTCCTCTGATGATTCGGAGAACAAGAAAGTTTCTTCTCAAAGAATCAAAAGGAGCAGAAGCAAAAGATATGAGATGAGAAAACAAAAACAATGGGTTGAAAACGAAGAGAAAGCAAAAATTCTAGCCCAGGAAAAGCTGAAAGAAATTGGCAGTGAATTCAAAGAAACAACCATGAAATATAGAGGATCCATTCTGGTTGATAAAATTTTTGAGCCTATTAATGATGCCTTGTAAGCTTACCAAGCAAGACTTAAAGCAGGCCAAAACATGGAAAACAAATGGAAAAACTATCCATCTCCAGACATGGAAGCAGCGAAGCTGGAGGCTTACCAAAACTTGGTAAGAATCACGCAAGAAATGCTGGATAAACAAAAACCCAAGCTTGAAAGTATTGCAAAACCGGAAGAGCTTGCGGTAGAAGAAACGAAAGCAAAATCCGATGTGGTGCCAGAACCCCACCTTGAAACAAATGAACCAGAGCTTATAGTGTCGGACAGCAAAGATGCCTTAGACGGAATTCCATTCGTAGAGGAAGACTGGCCAGGAAAATTATGGGAAAGGTTAAGAGAGATCAATGATGGGAGCCTAACTTTAAAGTCAGCTCCTACAAAGGAAGTCTGGTTGGATAACCTACCATCTGACATGAACATGGATTTACAATCCTTGTACGGGGATTGCGGATCGGAGGCTTCAGAAATATCTAAACCATTGACATTAAAAACATTACCTTCTTACTTGGGAGATAACGAAGATGAATCTATCATTTGCAAGACCACTCAAGTAAAAAGAGCCAAACATATCTTAGAAGTAGACAACATTCATTCAATCATGTCTACAACTATCCAATGCACTCTTACTTTGGGAGAATTGTTGAAACTCGGGCCATACTTATGGAACGATTTACAGAAAACCCTAGAGAAGGTGGCGATAACGGGGATAATCTCTAAGAATTTGGGAAAGTTGAAAAATGAAATGGAAAACAAAGAGATTCGATCAGTTCCTATGAACAAGGTCAGAGAATATTATGAAGGGGAAGAAGGAAACACTACCCTCCCAGTGAAATATAATGACATTGAAACCATGGCAATACTGGATAGTGGAGCTGGCATAGCCATAGCCACTAAAGCAATATGGGAATCCTGGGGATAGCCAACCATTAGACAAACGCGAATGAAATTGCAGTTGGCTGAGGGACACATTGAGAGACCACTAGGGCCACTTGAAAAAGTGATAGTCAATTCCTGTGGAATTGAATATCAACACACATTTGCCATAGTAGACTTTGGGGAAAAACTCAACTATGAAATCATATTGGGAAGATCTTTCATGCGACAGATACAACTTATCCAAGATTGGGGAAGCAACTATTTGTACTTGAAGCAGGTGGGATCTATAACAAGAGTCTATTTAAAAGATCACACTTATAGAGATGTTTTGAAAACACCCATCCAAGAGTTTGATTCAGTCTCTTCGGCTCAAACTAAACTCCCATCTTGGTTAAACAAAGACACTCCTATTTGGATGTGCGGAGCTTTAGAAAATGGAAGGTTAAGACGAGAGGAATGTATCCTAGAAAGGGACTGTACAGACGAAGCCTACATACATGAACCCTTTCCAAAGCATTTATTCGAACCATTCGAGTGGACTCAAATTTTAGCGACAATGGATGTATGTGTGTGTGTGTGTGAATACGTCTATGCCTACTCAATTTTGCAATGAGGATGGCTACGACATATTCCCATCCAAATGATGTCAATCCTTAACATTGAAAACAAAGATGAGGAACCCAAGGACTTGATGAAAGCTCAACAAGTCTTTTCTGATCTCTATTATGATGCAGCTGATGAGTTAGATGGACACTCAGCTACCTCAGAAGATTCGGGGTCAGAAAAAGAGCATGCGAGAGCTCAGATACTCTTAAAGGGAGGGGAGGAAAAGTTTTTTGACTTTCCAAACCAAAAATCAAGAAGACAAAAATGGTATAGACGAAAGAGAGACACCAATATCATGAAAACACGACCGATGCCATCAATCTCCAGTAAAACACAATTCCTGATGTAGATAGATGCTAATGATTGTGTCAAGGATAAAATAACTGGCAAATGTCCTTCAAACAGAAACTCAAAAATATCTCAGACATTGAGAAAAGCAAGGAAGGTTACTCACGAAAAATCTCAGGATAAAAAACCACTCATCACCAAAGTTGGGCGGAAAAAGAAATATCAAGAGTTGAAAAAAGCTCTAAAGGAGATGTACACAACCGAAATGGAAACCACGGAAGAGGATGGTAAGGATGTAATGCATGTTCCATCCCATTACAAAAAGTATACTCTCCAAGACCGGAAAATCATAATCGAACAACCTGTTAGGGAACTATGGAAACAAGGTGAGTCTTACGAAGGACCTAAAAACGCTAAAGGGTAGACTTGGATGAACCAGGAGAAGAGCCTAAACCGGTTTACATTGCAAATGACCTAACAAAAGAAGAAGAAAAGCTTTTGTTGAGCTTGTTAAAGGAATACTGGGATATCTTCGCTTGGTCTTACAAGGATCTCAAGGGTGTTGATCCAAAAATCTGTCAACATACTATACTCATGAGAGATGATGCAAAACCAAGTAGACAAAGACCATACACTTATAATAAAACATTTGCCAGGAAGATCAAAGAACAGATTGAAAAACTAAAGGAATCTGAATTCATTTACGAAATTGAACACAAGATTGGGTGTCTCCAATTGTGGTAGTACCTAAGAAGAATGAAAAATTACGAGTGTGTGTTAATCTCAAAAAGGTGAATGCAGCTACCATTAGAGACAACTTTCCTCTTTCGATAACTGAGCATGTTTTAAAACGAGTGGCAGGAAAAGAAGCTTACAGCTTCTTAGATGGCTTTTCGGGATACAATCAACTTTTGGTTGACCGAAAAGATTAGCATAAAACTGCTTTTGCAACAAAATGGGGTATATTTGCCTATCGGATTGCCATTTGGGTTAACTAATGCTCCAGCCACATTTCAGAGATTGATGAGCCATGCTTTCAAAGAGTATCTTCCGAAATTCTTAGAAGTATACATGGATGATCTATGCATACATTCGTCAATCCGGGCTGATCATTTTGAACACCTCAAAAGTATTCAAGAAATGTAGACTTTACAGGATTTGCTTCAACCCTGAAAAGTGCACATTCATGGGAAAACAAGGAAAATTTCTTGGACATATCGTGTCTAAAAATGGCATAGCTACCGATATTGAGAAGATTCATGTCGTTACTGATTTGCCTAGACCAACAATAGTCAAGGGGGTACAAGCCTTCATGGGACATTGTGGATATTACCGATGGTTCATGTACATGTACGCTATAATTGCAAAACCCATGTATAGCTTGATTACGCACTTTGAATGGACCGAGGCATGTGAAGAATCCTTCATGAAGCTTAAGCAAGCTCTCACCTCAACTCCAATATTGAAAGCACCAGATTGGGATAAGGTATTCCACGTACATGTAGATGCTTCAAACTTTGCTCTATTGGTTGTACACTAGCCCAACCAGGAGATGGAAAAATTGACTTTCCTATTTCCTATGCTAGTCAACAATTGAACATGGCAGAAAATAATTACACCACCACTGAAAGAGAAGGACTAAGAATGATCTATGCCGTTAAAAAGTATAGACATTACCTATTAGCCAACAAGTTTGTGTTCTTTGTGGACCACCAAGCCTTGTTATATTTGGTCAACAAGCCATGCAGCACAGGGAGAATAGTGATATGGTTCATCATTCTTCTCGAATTTGATTTCACTGTGGTTGTAAAAAAAGGCACTACACATCAACGAGCAGATCATTTGTCAAGGATTGTTTCAGGGGAATCACCTAAAGGGGTAGATGATGATCTACCAGATACCTATTTGTTCTCCGTGGAAATGATACCTATATGGTCAGAAAACATTGTGTCATTGATGACAATAGCTCAACAAATACCACTTCCTATCACAATTGATTTAATCAAGCAATCAGCTATGTATCAATTACTAGCTGGAAGGCTATATAAAGGAAATTGAGACGGGATATTTCTTTTATGCAGTAACCCTGAAGAAAAGGAACAACACCTAAGTCAAGCACATGTTACCATAGTAGGACTTCACTTTGCGGAAGATCAAATTATGCAACGAATCTTAAGACTTGGAGTATTTTGGCCGACTATGAGGAGAGATGTTAGGTCTTTTGTAAAAGATTGCCCTCAATGTAAAAAAAAACCACCCATTCCTCATGTAACATTGTTTCAAATGTCACCTGTTCCTAAGTGGAGTAATTATATGGTTACTTACTTATCGAGCCGAACAATTTTCTAAGGATATGAGTAAACGCTGTCAAAGAGCAATTGAAACTGAAGCAAGAGACTATGCTCTTATTGGGAACCAATTGTATCGGAGAGGTAAAGATCAACATTTGCGTCTTTGTGCAAATGAAAACGAGTATACTCCGATTATAGAACAAGCACATGTTGGATTAGCTGGAGGTCACTTTTCTAGTGAGACCGCAAGAGCAATCTTGATGGTGGCAGGCATATGGTGGCCAACACTTTTTGCATATGCCAAAGAATATGTTCGAAGGTGTGATGCTTGTCAACGAGCAAAAATGCCAACCCGAGTAGACAGCATGCCCTTAAGACTAATGATGGGGGCTAGGGCCTTCGCAAAATGGGGTATAGATTTTGTTGGACAGATACAGCCACCTGCTTATAGAACCCAAGCTCAATATATCATTGTAGCTACGGACTATTTTACCAAGTGGACCGAGGCTAAAGCGACTCAAAAGAATGATTCCAGAACCACTGCTCCATTCTTATATGAGTATGTATTCACGAGATATGGACTGCCAATAGATATTGTCAGTGATTGATCGGGGAACTCATTTCCTCAATGAGGTAATAGAGTATTTTCTTAATGAGTTTATGGTCATCCATAACAAATCATCTCCCTATCACCCACAAGCAAACGGACAAGCTGAGCATACGAATAAAATTCTTAGCTCGGTACTGACCAAAGTGGTTAGTTCAAGAAGGATAGACCGGGAAATGAAATCTCCATGCTGCTCTATGGGCTTATCGAGTTTCATTCAAAACAGCTCTAAATGCTACACCCTTTAACCTTGTTTATGGTCTTGATGCCATACTTCCAATAGAATTTCTATTGCCGACATTAAGGGTAGCACAGAATCTTGAGTGGAGTGGACATGAATTGTCAGAAATACTTGAAGATTTGGAAAAGCTAGACGAGCAAAGGCTAATTGCTATAGCTCATAACTATGCACAAAAGTGAAAACAAAAACAATTTTTTGATTCCCACTTAATCACAAAAAATTTCAAGAAAGGGGACTTAGTTCTAATCTATTCTCTTAAGCAACACAATCCCAAGTTTAAGAAAAAGGGAAACGGACCATTTATCATTGAAGATGTATCTCCAAGTGGAGTAGTAAAATTGTCCACCCTAGATGGTGAACCAACGGCTAATTGGATTAGTGGATGTCATTTAAAGAAATACAATTTTCCACTAACCAATGAATTGCTAGAGAGAATGCATGCAGCCAAACAAAGGAAGATCAAGCGACAACAGGTTATTGATGAAGCCCAAGAGGAAGCTAGACTTCAGTACTCAAACGTAAAGCTGCTCTCAAGAATCAACAGATATTGATTCCCATCAACACTTTGGAACTAAACGATCGACAATGGGAATTACCTAAAGACGCAGTTTCAACAAATGATGACTGGTTAGATGGAATGGATCTGCGCATCAAAGTACAACTCAACAATCATAGCACCAATGCTTTGGTAGACACAAGAGCTAGAGTGAATGCAGTAAGTTATTCCACATACAAGAAGGCAACAAGTCAAGCATTGACAGCAGGAATAGCGACAATCAAAGGATGCAACAAGAATCCAGCTCCAACATTGGGAGTAGTCAACTTGAACGTGGTAGTATATGGATGTTCATGTCCGCATCAGTTTGTATGCTTGCCAGATGAACACATGAATGAGATGATGATTCTTGGCATTCCTTCGATGCGTACATACAAAGCAGTACCAGATTGGGATACGAATACTCTAAAGCTGTCACCTAAAGGAGGGCAACTGATGGTTCCAGTTGCACCAAGCAAGGAGGAATGGAAAAGAAGCAATCAACAGACCAATCCACGAAGCCAATCTTCTCCATCCCCTCGATAATCAAATGCTACAGGTAGCATGCAAGGAGTCAGGCAGATTTGGGTACCCAAAGCACAACTTAAGGATAAACCAATTTAGATCTAGGTGCCTAAAACTTTACCGAAGAAACATAAGACGGTTCCAAGGATTCGAACACAAAATTGAGCATCTACGAGCAAGGAACCTAACATGAAAAGGGTTTGGAAGAAAAAGGAGCACTTATCTTCTCCACAGACCGTGAAACCAATCAAGCAGTGGCGAGTTAAGTCTCAACAGACTCCACCACACCATGCGACACCAAGCCGACCGAGCTACCAATGGAGAGAAAAAGCTCGACAACAGTCTAACGTGCTACCAACAACTCAAGCAATCAGCATGCTAAAACACCTTGATGGTACAATCAAACAGAGGCACAAAAGCTACAAGATTTGCTCTTTGGAAGACATCAGCAGCAAACCTCGACATCGAAAACCCTTGAGTTATTTACTCAAGACCCAGCTCTTGCACAGCATATTGGTTTGAATTGCATTGATTTTCATATCATGGTAGAGCCAATCACGGCTATGCATAGACACAATTGTTCAACCCATGCACGCAATCATCCCGGAGTACGCCGTCTAAGAGGGGTGGAAGGGCACTAAGTACTAAGTAATTAAGGGCAATGTTTGAAAGGGAGGAAAAAGTTCCATGTCAACGTGTGATTTTTTGCAAAATTACCTAATAATGTCCTTATAATTCATCAACAAGGAAAAATTCATTGATAATATCTTCCCGATGAGTGTAAACTATTTACACTCATCTTCCCGACGAGTGTAAATAGTGTATATACTATCAAAAAATCATTAAAAATATTCCTTTATTGGATATTTTTCATCATTTTTGTTGATAAGGAGGCTTAAGAATGGAGAAATCCAACAAAAAACAATAAAGCTGTGTTTTTCAAGTGATTTTCTTAATTATTGGATTTTTACTTTACTTTTTTAGAGAATTTTGCTATTTTCTTTGATTTTTTCAAATAAACAGGTCAAAATTAATAATAAATAGCAAGAAATCTCAGATGGAAAAATTGAAGACACGATGGTGATTAGAAGGGCAAGGCGGACAAGCACAAAATTTTCAATGAAATCAGAAGACGAAAGTGGGAAGCCTAAATTAGGCGGCTAAGCCTACTTTTGCAAAATTCTTGGAGAATGAGCGACACGAATCCGATCAGAGAAATTTTTGAATCTAACATAGATTTCACAGTCTAGTAGGACTAACAGGGGAATCTGGGGAAATTTGGTTTGGGAAGTCCAGGTATAGATATCCATGGTAGGCTAAGACCACCTCATTTCCACTTGGAACCTTTGCAGAGAGAGATTTCGGCCTCTTTCGTGCGACATTTTCGGAGCCCACAGTTGACCTTTTTCAGCGCCGTCTCACACAAGACATGAGGGGTAAGTTATTTACTCGATAATGATCCATTTTGTACGGCCGGTAGCTAGTCTAAAGCCTTAGAAAAAAACCTAGAAACCGAGCAGTGCACGAAGACCTACGACCTAAAACTGACCATAGTGGCCTGCCAGCTTGACCAAATCGGATGGGATTTGAACCATAGCATGCCCTAACATAACATAACCTTTCCATACCATCAGATGACCATTCGACTGGGGTAAAGGGGGTCCCCAGTAGAAAAGTTAGGTTTTTGGCAATGCTAGAATTCCGACCTGACTCCACAGATGGCTTGCTAATGAGGTCCATATACAATGTATATGATTGGTTTGGTGAAATCCATCAAGCAAAGCCTACGAAAAGCAAAAAATGGCTCGAAGGTTACAAAGCGTCAAATTCGACATACGAGGCCAAACTGACTCCAAATGAGCCAGATTGGACAGGTAGCTTCACGACTATGTTGCGGACAAGTCCAAAGCCTCAAAGTTGGCTGACCAACCCAACAGACAGAGTAATCACAAAAAACAGTGATTTTAGAGTCGACATAGCACAAAGTGATGCTGGCATTATCAAACTTGACCAAATTCAATATAGGACTTGTATTAGGTGTATGAAACATGTATATGTCAAAATTTATGAGTTTTTACGAAGTTTTTGTCACTGAAGTTAATAATCGCGATTATTTACTTTTGCATCATTTTTGCTTGGAAATTGTCAAATCACCCTATTACATCCCAAAAATCAAGTATGAACCAAAATGACCACCCATTACTTATAAAATTGCCAAAAAACGCAAAGAAGTCTTTGCAAGCCAAAATCTGGGTTATGAGCAACTTTTCTTGATCCAAATCACCTCATATCTCATACCCAAGGTCTATACCATGCCTATAACCAATTTGTGCCAAAAAAATGTCAATTTTGGAAGAAAAAATAATAATAGTGATTATTTACTTTTTGATCAAAATTGGAGAATTTTAATATTTGGCCATCATACATCCAAAGTACATGTTGTGATAAGCCCACTACCCAACTTTGAATCAATTTGGATTTCAAAATCTTAATTTTCCTTTATATCTATTGTTTCAGAGACCTAAAGCCAAAATTTGGTACCGTTTTCAACCAGTGCATCCAAATGAGCCCATATTTCACTCAGAGCATGTATTTGGCATATACTTCAAGACTATAAAGCCAAGTTTGCAAAAAGTCGAATTTTTCCTCAGCTGTAAATAATCGCGATTATTTACTTTGGTTGCAAATTTTTGTTTTGACGATACAATTTTGTTCCTTGCATGATTTTATGCATCTTTGCTTGTTCAAAAATTGATTTGAAGCAATTTGGACCAGATTATCAGCTCAGTCTAAAAGGACATTCCAAAGAAAAATACGACAAATCTGCTAACTTTGCACTTTGTTCACTGAACAGGAGCAATGCAAGCCGTGAAGAAGGCCAAGAAGAAGCTAAACCAAAAAGAGAAACTACAAGACTGCCTGCGTATCAACTGGACCCCGAGTCAGTCAAGGCGGCAAAAGCATCCTATCTTTCTAAAGAACAGCTGGAAGAACACCACACCACTGTCTTCACTGGCAGATTCAAGAGTGAAGAAGGGCATCAGGTGGAGTTGCAGCTCCTGCCTAAAGAGGTCTATGATGTAGCTGCAAAGCCAGAAACCAAAGAGGCTAACTGCAGGTTGGGGCTCAGACATTTCTATGAACAAGAGCCTTGCGGAGTGGACTTTCAAAAAGCTTACGAGCTTCTGTCCACAATCAAAGAAGACGAAACCGCCCAGATATCAGACACCCAAGGGAACAAGGTCAAGGTAGTAATTACAAAAGAAATAGTGGCAAAGGCACTCAGACTGCCCACTGAAGGAATGACCATGTGGGCAAGAGACAGGAAAACCGCAGGCACATTTACAAAGGAAACAGTCACAGCTACATTCGTCGATCTCATCCACAAACAGGTGGAAGAGCTAGCCCGTCTGTACCATCAACACTTCCATTTCCTGGCAAAAAGGCCACCAAGGTACACGACATCAAATCACGCCGTGGCCACCATCTTTACTCAAGTTCTGAAGTCAACAACAAGGCAGCCTATGGACCACGCGCACTATGTCTTGACAACCTTGAAGGCCACCAAGAAGGAGGGTAAAATAACATACTTGTGCGCGCCAGAAGTGTTGGCAAGAATAGCCTATCATGTCATCGGCATGGCTGGTAACCTACCACCTACCCCTGATCAGAATACATGGATCTTGGCAGCACAACCATCTTCAAGAGCTACAAGATCAGGTAAAAGATCTTTTGAATGAGGTGATGAATCAGATGATAGCTCACCAGAGCGACATAGCAGCGAGAGCTCTGACAACGAAGAAAAGAGAGCTAGGAGGGAAGAGATAAAGAGGAAAGTTGTGGCTGCCCTCGGGGGGTTCACTATGTGTAAAACTACCATATCACGTGCGTTCAAGACATGTTTGTAAAACCCCTTATCTATGAATTTTTTAAGGAATATAATATACCCTTTTCTTTTAAAATCTGTAAGTTTTTTTCAAATTTTTAAAAAATAATTCCCTTCTGTATATATATTTATGTAAGTTTCAAGAACTTTAAATACCCTTCTGTTGAATTCACGTGATAGGTTACATTTTTATTAAGCGACCTCCCCGAGGTGGCTGCCCACCAAGAGGAGCCAGCTCAAAAACAAGCACATTTCGAAAGAGAAAAACATACTTACCAGCGTAGTAGGCAAGCACAAGGAAAGGACCCAAAAAAGTGGGTACCCACAGGACTGAAAGGACCTCGAACAAAGCATCATACAAGAAAAGAGGCAGATGATCCAAAAGATTATTTAGAAAGAATGTACCAAGAGGCCGAAGCCATAAAGCTGAAAGAGGCAATAGAAGCGGCAAAGAAACCTGAGGAAGCGGCTACTCAAGAGCAAAGCCAGGCATCTCCCCGACCCACCTCACCGCCACCGGAACAACCCATGCCTAGCCCATCACCATCACCACCAGGCCAAGGTACCAATGAAGAAGCAGAGACTGACAAAGAAAAAGATTCTGAATTCACCCAACGAATAGAAGCTACAGAAAAAGCTGACCACACCGAAGGACATGAGGAAAGAGAAGACGAGCCAGAACCAGAGCAGGCAGCAAAAGAAACTCAAAAGCCGGTGCAAGAAACTGATAAGGAAGTAGATACAAAAAAAGAGCATACCACTACACATGAGATGCAGCCCCGAGCCAGAGAAAGCAGAAAGGCTAGCACCTGAAGAGACTGTAAGGGTTGAGACCACACCATCTACTTCCACTCAGCCAGAAACTCCCAAGGCATCAAAGCCTTAGGATGGCCAAGGAGAAGAACAACCATCTACCTCTACAGAACCACCAGCACTTACAACACAGCAAGAAGCAACATAGGAGGCTACAGGAGCAACACAGGAGGCTACAAGCACATCCCAACTAGCAAGACAGGACGAGTGACAGTCCAATGACAAAGTTATTTACAAGTAAACGAGTATGCAAGGCAGATGCAAGACATGACGGAGTAACTCCGCTCAGCAGCCTTAAACCGCACCACAAAGGCCAAGGAACTAGAAATGGTCATCAATGCTCTTTAAGGAGAGCTCGAAGACAAGATGATTATCATCACTTATCTCCAAAGGCAAGTTCAAAAGCTAAAGAAAGAAGCGAAACAGCACCAGATAGCAAGGGACAAACAACAAAAGAAAATGGAGGAGTTAGGTGACCTCCTCACCTAATTATATGATGCCTTCAAGGTGAAAGACAAGCAGCTAACAGAAGTCACAAATGAACTTCTTACCAGCTCTCTGTCAGCTCAAAAAATTCAAGTGCAGCTAGATGTAGCCAACGCTTCTCTGCAATATTCCGAACAGAGAATCAATGATCATGCCATTTTCTTCCGGCAAATCAGAGAAAATCCAGCCATGGCCTTGATCAAGGGAACAGATGAAGTGTACAAGGCACTTGAAAAGAAAAACAAGGATTTAGAACTGGAATTAAAGCTCGAACAGTCACAGCGCAAAGACCTGGCACTGATGCGGATTCAAAGAGAGGAGGAGCTCCTAAAGGAGATAGCAGAACTCAAGCGCATAAATCAACTCCTCAGAGATGGAAAGCCCGACACACAGGAAGAGGCAGGCACTTCAAAGGTGCCCCAAATAGACATTCCCTTGGTCTCGTTTGCTGAATTTGAGACGCAGTCCACAGCAGATCCGAGTGGTGATGAAGACTTTCAGGTACACATTACAGACAAAGATACAGTGCCAATGGTCCAACTGTCAAAAGCTGAAGAAGACGCACTGAAGGAGAAGATCACCTTAGAGGTGGATGAGAAGTGGAAGGCCGCTATGGATTGGGAGTTGAGAGTTTTACACTCTTTCACCATCACTCAACTCACTCCCAATCAAATCAACGCTCAATGGCACCAACTATCCCTGCCGTACCCTCTCATCAAGGTAGAACTTTTACAGGTAAAAGAAAGGATGTACAAGGATATGCAAGAAGATGGCGCAGAAAAAGACCACCCGAAGTGGAGGTTAAGCTGGTTGAACAAGAATCCGAGATACCTGATTCTGTTCATAGGAGCACCTACAGCCTTACAAAAAGATCCAACATTTTGTCATGTACCCAGAGTAAGGACATGGCAAGCGCATGAAGCACTACAGAAGAAGAGGCCAACTTGGCTCAAGTTCCCCATGCTACCAGCTCCAGAGAGAGGCCAAGCGACAGAGGAATACATGGTGAAAACCCTAACGGGCGCCATGTCATTCTTCAAGAGTCTGCCAGATCTCTCCTGTACAATGCTATATAAGATCTGCAGGATGCTACTCACATGCATACAAGTTTTCGATGAGCCTGAGCAGACAGGAGCCCCATGGCTCTCATTCTTGGAAGGAAACAAAGGTTTATGTTATGATCTGTGTGGGAAATCTTCAAAAGAAATCCTTTACGGATTCTATGCCAGATGCATGTTCCTGCCCTCGCATAATATGCTTGCCTTTGAAGAAGCATTCTACACTCGATTCTTCACCTGGCGAACGAAAATATTTGCACCGATGATAAGCAACCTCACATCCATATTTGTAGGCTACTCAGCGGTGGAACTAAAAAACCAAGTCACCATGCAATTTTTGCAAGTGCCTGACAAAGAACGAAGAATCAGATACCAAAAGGCATTGGAAGCACTTAAAGACCGCCTCGCCCGCCGTCAACCCGAAGACTACTTCAGCCCATAAAGCTGTGTCAAGAGACGACACAGGCGAGGAGGGGGGAATGTTAGCGGCAAGCTAAAGCAGACACCATTTTTTGGAGTTCTCCTTGTAAAACAATTAATATTTTGATAAATCAAAAATATTGTAACTCCTATTTTCTTGGTAATCTTTGTAATTAATGAGTCGGGGCTACAAGCTTCTAGATTGTATTAGCCAGTCAATTACCAGCTTTGGTAGAACTCCAAATTATAGTTTTGACCACTCAAAAACCTTGGCTAAGGTATAAAAGCCAATTTTTGTAATTTTTTTATAAGTTTTGGATAAGGAATAGACAGCGGCTAACGGCGCTCACTCCTCTCCTTCTCGCGCTTCCTACTCCCTCCCCTATTGTCACATTGCGATTGCATTTGTTGCATTGCAACTGCAGGTAAGAGCTCTATGCATTGACGTAAGCCATTCACAGTATTTCGTAGCTTTTGGTGTCGTCGACCCGCGGTGTTAACCCTCACGACTCATGGACACCCTATCACCTACGACGGATGTTGTATTATTTGCTTGGTAGAGTCAGGTACCGGGCTTGTCGGTCCAATAGAAAAAGGGTAAGAGTGATCGTCGATGAGAGGCGCACTCTAACTGGAACATTCAAGGGATTAGTTGGCTAAGCATGGACGCCCAAGTGTGAATGGGGCCAGCTCATATAAAAGTCAACTAAACCTAAAATTCACTTATTCCCTCATTTGTGCAATTGAAGAGTGCTCTTGCTCCATCTCCATCTTCTTCTTCTTCATTTTCTTGTGTGTGTGTGTGTGTGTGTGAGAGAGAGAGAGAGAGAGAGAGTGCGATCGAGCATTGCGACGGCACGACGGCGGCGAGGCGGTTGAGTGCGGCGTAGTGGCGTCTCCCTCTTCATCACGGCGAGGAATCCTCCACGACAGGAAGCGTAGAGCGGTGAGTGACACACCAACGCCTTCTTTGAGCTTACTAGTTTATGCTTGTTGTGTGCTTGGAGCCATTTGTGGCTCGCACGCAGTGTATCGGCAAGTTCCTTGCATTGACACGTCCGACATACATGCACATTTATGGCGCCGTTCCCGAGGAATGCCATACACTAAGCTTGAATGGCACTCTGTGCTTCTTTTGTGGTGCAATTTCAATTGTAGGAAAGGTAAGAAAGGAGGGTGTGTGTGTTGAGAAGAAGGATTTTGTGTTACTACTGTGTATTTTTTTTGTTAATGGAGTTTTCAAAGGTACTGTGTTTTTTCTCTGTGTAAGGTGTTAGTATTAAGGTTGTTAGTTCTGTGTAATGTAATGTACAGTAAGTAGGAAGTAGATCTGTGAGAGCTAATAGAGTGTATTAGTGTGTAACAATAGGTGTATTAGTTGGAAGTAAGTAGGTAGAGTGTGTGTGTGCTCACGCGCAGGCCGCGGTGATCTTATCCTTTTTTTTTAAAAAAAATAGAAAAATTTTAATTTTTTTTCAAAAAAATAATAATTTTAAAGGTAGGACCGGGATCAGGAATATCTCCCATACCCAAGCCCAAGCTCACGCTCAAGCTTAGGCCTTAGTCATCATTTAAAATTACGAATTTTAGCTTCACACGTAGCTAAAAATCGATTTTTTGAGGACCAACGGAGCTTCAGGTAACCGAACATTGTGTTGTAAAGCACACCACGACCCTCTGAGTGATATGCTCATTTTGAGCTATCACACACTTTAATAAAAAAATTGATCATTAAAAAACATAAAAAAACGAGTGAAAACGAAGGCCTAAAAAAGTAAGTGGTTAACCTTCGAGGTTATTCGCCGACGCTTGTAGGGTGCGAAAGGCACATGCATCTGCGCTCTGGTCGTGTGCTAGAGACAGAGCAACTAGAGATAATTTTGACTTACACGAGTTCTCATTATCCACCTACTTTAGGTTCCGGGCCCTCGGTTGGGACCCAAGGTAGTACAAACCAAGACCCGAACATAGCGGCTAGTGACTCTTCCTCTGACTACGACGTCATGGAGGGTTTTCCAATGCCTAATCTCGATAGCTCAAGCCAAGACATGCATGCCATGGGCCCACGGTCCGGGCCGAGCGTGCTTAGCCGCTTGAAGGAAACCTTTAGTAGAGCCACTCGCTCCGAACATGGAGGTAATGATGTAAATGAGGGGGGTGGGGAAGTAAATTCTCCATTCATGACCAAAGTAGACCTTATGCCCTTAGAGAATGTACATGTGAATACTTCATTCACTACACCTCCTGACTCTTCAGAGTTATTTCCCTCCGAGGTCATATTACCTGATGGTAGAAGCCTTGCGGAAGTGCAAGAGGTTGAGCGATATATCATTGCGGCTACGGAAAAGGAAGTCGAGAGCTTACGCAAGGCGGAGCAACGAAGAGAGTTAAAAGCGAAAGCCCCTATGTCAATATCCTTGCTAAGAGAGCAATCAAGTGCTCCTGACTTAGCAACCTCTAGAAAGCAACATTGCATCTAGCTGAAAGGACACCCCTAGCACCTCAATCCTAGATGGAGCGTTCTTAAATGAGAACTGGGAGTACGAACTACAAATGGAAACTCTGACCGACCTATACACAGGTCACACCTAACACATCGGTTGGTTAGATGTCCTACAATCCAAAATGGGTGCTACTAGTATAGAGGATCAACAACAAAGAGTTTCTGAGGTCATCCATAGGGTCATTGAGTTAGAGACACAGAACAAGGGGATCCACATGCCTTCAATGGGTCTCATGAGATTCTTGGATACAGGAAAGGCTAAACAACCGACCTTATCGCAAATGGAGACTCCCTCGGTAAGTCCGATGGATCCTCCATATGTTGTTTCTCCAGGGGTCTCAGTGCAATCTGAGCCCACAAGTGATAGCTTCACCTTTCCAAGTCTAGCACATCTTTCCCTTGATGACACCACGGCTACCATGCCTACCCCAATGATGGGCATGCCGAGAAACACACCATGGACCTCATTTGTTAGTAAAGCACCGCTACATGGTAGCTCAATGCCTGCAATAGTACCTACAAGTGTGTACCAATCGTATGCACCTATGGGTCATCGTACTCATGTAGTCCCTACTCCTCCCATTGTTTCAACAACCTATGCTCCACAACCACAACACCCAAGTTCTTATTTCCATGGGACCATACCGGCTAGCATTAGCATGTCACATCCAACGTCTGCTATGCCTAGGGCCACACATATGAACTTTGGGGGCCACCACATGGCACACCATCATACCAAACGTGGAACCCAAGGGCTTCCTATGCGCCAAGCCCAATGCCAATACCTACTCCACATGTAGTCTCTAGAGCGCCTTCACCCACGATGCCTGCTCACTTAGTTGACTTGGCAACATTTGCTCAAGCTATTGGTCGATCTATTGCTGAGAATATGCATAACACGCCTGATAGAGAGCCTAGAAGTAAGGCAGTACAAATAGCCAAGCTCACACAAAAATTTAGTGGAGACGGGGATGTGAGAAAGCATATCAAAGTGTTTGAACAAATATGTGATTCTCTAGGAGAACACAATGACCTACATAAGAGCAATGCTTTAAGCCTAACCTTCAGTGGGAAGGCTGGGGATTGGTATAGAACCCTAAGGGTGGAAGAAAAAATGATTTACCCTACTCTTAGGAGACTGTTCTTGAAAGAATACATATGAGAGGGAGTACTTTGGGGTGTAGCCTCTCAGGTCCAGAAAGCCCAACGAGAGGAAGGAGAGTCGGTGAGAGACTTTATTAGTCACTTGAAGCATTTGAATTCTCGTTGTAATCCAAACGAGCTCTTCAACAATAACCAATTTCTTGATAGATTCATTAGGGGATTACGACATGAGGATATCTAGAATGGCCTAGTCATTAGAGGTATCACCACTTGGGAAGCAGTCACCACCAATGCGATCCAATTGGAGGATAATTTAATGATTCAAGGAGAAAGAGTGTCTGTTGAGCCTAAATCTATTAGCTCGCAAGCATCAAGGCATCAGCCAATGACCCTAAAGCCTATTGCTAAGGAGCCAAAGATATCTGAGATGACTTTAGCAGATCTCACCAAGGCTATTCAAGAGAGTCTTAGAGACAATCGTGCTCCGCAAAACAATCATATGTATCCAAGAAGGGAGCAACAATGGTGCTCAGTATGCTATGGACCGCATAGTACGAGAATGCCCTACTTTTAGAGTAAAATTCAATGGAAACTGCAATGCATGTGGGAGGTATGGTCATCAAGCTAAGGATTGCATAGTATTTAAGCGCGCGATGGACAATAGACCAACCTTAGCATGGACAGACACACCTCGAGTGCCTGCATTGATGTCGGCCACACCTCTTGAACAAACAGCACAACGCATGGTCCCTAGGGCCCAAAATGTTATTCAAACAACACCCTTACCACCTCCAGTGCTAGGACCGCAACCACCACATCCGAGAATCACTTCTGTGAATCAAGTGGGTTGTCATCTATTTCTTGTTTGGAAGGCTGTGAGGAAGATATAGATCCTAATAGTGCCTATGGGATGGATGTGCTTGAAGAAAGTCCATAATACTACATGGAGGACTATTGTGGACAAGTCAAACCTGTCTATCAAGTAGCTGCTCTTGCGGCTAGAGACCAAAATATCAATTACACTGCTAAGAGACCACCTCTTCAATGCTATGAGTGTGGAGGTCCACATCGTGTAGCCAAGTGTCCTATTAGGCTACAAAAGAACGCCACACTAATGCAAACCAATCAAGCGAGCACGTCTACAATGCCGATACTCATGTGTAATCGATGTGGCATAGATCATTTGATTGCCCAATGTCCAAATAATCCGATCACGCCATTAAACTTGATTGAAGTTATCGAGGAGCCATCACAAAGTACACCTGTGGTACCAGTAAACGTACTCACACGATCGATGCTCCAAAAACAAAATTATATCCTTGAGGAAAGAGACACAACATCAATTGCCCAATCTCAAAAAAAGAAGAAAACACGAAGGAAGAGATCGCAAAAAGCAGCGAAGTCAGACCCCAGTTCAAAGACCAACATAGGGACTGGTGACGACCCCATATATATAAACGACGTTGAAGAGGATTCCGATTCAGGTGAAACCATGGAGACCAAAACGGCCACTAAGATAGAAACCAACAAGGAAGATCTTCATGAGCCACAGTAGCCAGTATCCAAGAAGAAGATAGGAACTTATCCAAACCCTACAAAGGAGATTGAGAGAGTCAAGCAATTAAGGAGTTTGGTAGAAGATACCCCCTGAGCTAGTCTCAGATCTTCGAGCCTTCCTCAATGGAGAACTGAAGTGTGGGCTACCACAATTTGCACAGATGGGGAGATGCCAATATAGGAGGAACACTTAGATCCACAACCCAACCTAGATGAGAACCTTGTTATAGAAATACCTATTAACAAGTTGGGACAATAGTTTGAGGGTGATGAATCCAATGCGACCATACCAATCACTTGTAAGGGATTAACTGTGAAGGGAATCCTTGATGGTGGCGCTGGGGTTAGCATTGTGACTAAAAATTGTTGGGAAACTATGGGAAGACCTCACCTTGTGACCACAACCATAGTAGTGAAGATGGCCACTGAGTCTATTGTTAAACCTATTGGGATGCTAGAAGATCTCAAGATCAAGGTCTTTGGACATAAAATAAGGATTACCTTTATTGTTATGGATTTCTCCAAACACACTATGGCATCGAAGATTATCCTAGGACGTCCTTTCATGAGGGAAGCAAAAATGGTACATGACTGGTCCAAAAACCATGTCTACTTGCAGTTCCAAGACTCTGTCATTCGAGTGGATCTTGTGACTGGTTGAGCACATCCCCTAAGAAACAGGTTTATAATTAATCATAGATCTGACACCACATTTCACTCGGCCCCATTGCAGTATTGTTACACGTGTAAAGCGGACACTGATGTTGGGGAAGATTCTCCTTATATGGATGTACTACCTGGGATGACTGAGTCGAACAATGTGGATTGGGTCCACCTAGCAGCAACCATAGACACTTGGGGAAATAGGGGGACGACCTGGGTAACACCTGAGGGGGATGAAATGCCACCACTTGTACCCTTAAATATGCTACAATCAATGCATATAGCTTCTGACAAGACTCATCCTAATATAACGAAGAAAACATACAAGTGGGTCTCTAAAGCTTCTTTAGCGACCATAGCCAGTGCTAAAAGACAGGAGCCTGGTAAGAGACGTCCCATTCGCCCCAAAAAATGTAAAGAAATGTTGCGTTGGATTCCTAAAAAACTATTGGAAGCCCAAGGCTACTATAAAGGAAATGATCAAATCTGGGTGCCAAAACGTAAATTGTGCTCTTACTTGTCACCTGATCCATGTGAGCCCAATCTTGTAGCTCCAAAACAAATTGACAATCGTGGAAAGAAAAAAATCACAGAATGCTACACACCCGCTCTAGAGCTAGTTTGGGTACCGAAGAAAGAACGATTTATTCCACCTAGCTCAGAAAGGGGGGAGTCCCATGAAGCTTCTAGCTCCTCATGTAATGCATCCATAGAGGTAAAAGCTTCTTCACAGCCTCCACCTACAATAGTGGACCTCCATAAAGCTACAAAGCAATCCACACCTCCCAGTGTTCAAGAATCACCTGATGAACCACTTCAAGTTCGATCCTGGGAGAGTACCTTACCACCCTTGCAACTCGACAAGGCACCTAAGGTAATAGAAAACTACTGGCAAAAATCCTCACCTATTACCAACTGGAACAATTGGTTTCAAAGGGTGACGAGCACATTTCAAACGGTATGATCTACCCAAGGAAGGGGGAGTGTTTGTTGACATTCATCATTCACTCACTCCCCTCTCAACCTTCCTCCCTGACCTCTCAATCTCCCAATCTTAGGGAATGTATATATAAAGCCTTATACTCACAAAAAACAAAAATAATAAAGAGCAAGAGCAATTAGCAAACAAGTATGCACAATAAAAGTCAAAACATTGACCCGGACCTACACATTCACATCCGATACATTGAAGCAGAAACCTATTTCATAAAACACCTTTGATCCTCATCACTCATGTGATGGAGGGTAGGTAGGATTAGTACGATAGGAGTGTTTCTGTTTTAGAGTTAAGTGATTAGCAAAGTTCTTTCTTCCCACTGATGTGCCTCCTAGAGGTATTCTTTGTGTTTTCTAGTGTGTACAGGAACGTGTTGCTGTTGTTAGGATTTGGACCTTCATGGAATCTTTCTCTCGTTCACACTTCAAATCAAGCGTGACCATCAACACAAACAGGTGTTTCTTGTCCATTAGCATTGTTCCTTATCTTTTTGTATCCATGTTTGTCTGCTTTAATTGTGATTGGTAGCATAATATCCAACACATTTGCTTAGTATCAAACATTTAAATTCAATGTAATTTTTTGTCATAATCACTTGTCTAGGTTTAAAATCAAGCAGTCGGACTAAGCTAGTTTGACCAAGCTAGATGTTAGAGATCTTCTCTTAATACCATGGGGAATGCCTTCCTAATTATCAATGGTTACTTACGTTCTTAATCTGATTTAGGCAGCATTGTGTGAAATGTACTAGGGCTTTCTAGTGGTCTTAGTCCCAATTGACCTTTAGCTTAAGTATTATAAAGGGAGTTTACTAGTGTGATGAGCCTGGGGAGGTGTAACAGTTTTATATGACCCCCCAAAGTTACAAAATTAAAATGTTGAAAACGAACCAAAAAAAAAAACAATCAAAGTGCCACAATGTAAAATCTTAAGCTGGAAGAGAAATCTCAACTTGATTTGGTACTTCACTCACATGTATCGCCTATGGTACTTGAGCCCTAGAGGTTCCCAGTGTGGGCGCTTTTCCTTGAAAAGCAAAAAACCCAAGGCATACAAAATAAGCACACACATCAAAATTGAATCACTGTGAAAAGACTTTGGGGGGTCAAAGAAAAGAAAATAAGTCAGGCGATGATTTCATGAGAAATTCCTTTTATCGTAGCTTAAGTACAAGGTCTTCTAGGTATAGCCTCTAGTCAGCCCTTGAACATAAAATACTTGGCTCTCGCGATTAAACAACTTAATTGACCAGAGAAAATTGAGAAGCTTACCCATGGTATTAATAGTCGATCCTTAGTGCCTTTCGATCGTTAAATTAGCGACCCCATACTTGTTTAATTTTTTACCTTCACAGCTGTTTATGCGTTTGATTAAATTGTAATTTAATGTTTATTGTTGATAAATGGTTTAAAATTCTGTTACCAATCAAATTGTCTATCTACAACTGCATATGCTTTTTAATTGTTTATGAGAATGCAATTACTGTGCCAATGTTGTTTGATTTTGCAGTGACTGAAGAAGCCTAAGGACATTCATCTCAAATGCTCTTCCACGACAGACGAGCTTCAGCTCGATAGCTTCCGAGGACCGAATCTACATCAAGAAGGGGGGCATGTTAACCCTCACAGCTCACGGACACCCTATCACCTACGACGGACGTTGTATTATTTACTTGGTGAGTCAGGTACCGGGCTTGTCGGTCCAATAGAAAAAGGGTAAGAGTGATCGTCGATGAGAGGCGCACTCTAACTGGAACATTCAAGGGATTAGTTGGCTAAGCATGGACGCCCAAGTGTGAATGGGGCGAGCTCATATAAAAGTCAACTAAACCTAAAATTCACTTATTCTCTCATTTGTGCAATTGAAGAGTGCTCTTGCTCCATCTTCTTCTTCTTCATCTCCTTGTGTGTGTGTGCGTGTGTATGCGTGTGTGTGTGTGTGTGTGTGTGTGTGTGTGTGTGAGAGAGAGAGAGAGAGTGCGATCGAGCATTGCGGCGGCACGACGACGGTGAGGCGGTTGAGTGCGGCGTAGTGGCGTCTCTCTCTTTTTCACAGCGAGGAATCCTCCACAACAGGAAGCGTAGAGTGGTGAGTGACACACAAATGCCTTCTTTGAGCTTACTAGTTTATGCTTGTTGTGTGCTTGGAGCCATTTGTGGCTTGCACGCAGTGTATCGACAAGTTCCTTGCATTGACACGTACGACATACGCACACACGCGGCCTAATTTCATCATAACTAAGAATTTACACTTTTAAATCAAAAACTAAGCATAGGCGGGGTATTGGGGCATCATTGCTAAGCATTTAGATGCATTTTGGGTCGAAAACGACTAGGTCAAAAATCCATTGCTGTTAATAATTGCAATTTTGGAACTTGACCTAAAGTTCCATATGCATGTTTGCTTAGGTCTTATAAACTTGTCCTAGAAGTTTCGGTACGTTTGGATGTCATTTGATGCTGTAACGGATGTGATTTGCTTACCGATGAACGATTGGCTTTTGGTGATTTCAGTCACCAAAAGTGATTTCAGTTACTTGAGTGTAGCTTGAGTTAGATGCAAGTTGTTAGTTGTTTTCCAAGAGATTGACAACCTCTTGTAGCCTCTATGCACTAGTCGAGTCAGCTTCGTCCCATGGTTTGACAAATTAATCGTGGTTCTTGCTAATAGTGCAATAAGATAGGATGGTGAGGTTAGACATGCGTCCCACAGAATTGGTTATACATGGTGTTGTATATGCAAGAAGGCCATTCATTGTTGTCTATGGGTGTCATTCCCCCTTCTCTTCTTTGCTTGGGTGCATGTGTTTTTGGCTGTGTCTTAGAATGTGTGCCCTCTCGAAGTTTGTCGGGCAAAGAGAGATAGAGAGAGGATGTGTGTGTGTGGAAGGCTGTGATTTGAGCAGAGCGTAATGTTTGGTGCATTGCAAAGCATGTGTATGTATGGTCGCGTGCAGGTGATGGTTTGCTTGCGGATAGTTTCGAGTTTTGAAGATGAACTCTAGTGGATTGGGGTGCTGTGTATACCCTGTGCTATAGTGAGGCATTGTGTTGTGTGCTGGGTGTGTTTCCCTTTCCCCCTCTCCAACGCCATGACTAGTGATATTTCATTTAATTCTGTCATGTCAAGCTCTAGCTGAGAAGTTTCAACTTCTGTACTTGCCAAGTTGTTGACGTCTTCTTTTCAAACACTGAGCATCAGTCTATAGACTGCTTCATCCTAACCTTTATATTGTCTTTGACTTAGTTCTCCAATTAAATTGGCTTCAATTGTTTGATCTGTTGGATCTTCCATTACTGGCTCTTGATTGTAGATTTGACGAATGTAATCCATGTACAACAATCCTGATTGCATATGCACTAAATGGATGCTTTGCGGGCTTGTACAGGTTTTTGTATAGACACTTGGGGTAACTTTTTGAACTTCTATCTGCAGTTCATCTTTGAGCTTGCAATATGTGGCTCCAATGAAGTCTGTGAACAACTAGGAGTTCTCGGAATCTGGCTTTACTCTAATCAATAGGATCGTGGCTCTTGTACTGCTTTTGCTACTCATAAGATACCTATGGCCTTCTAAATCTGTATACAAAACCTTATCCCCAATGTATCCATAGAGCTATAAGATTTGCTCTGCTGCAATTGTGCATGTGTTGCTACTACTACTGGTTAGCTTTGGTTCTCATGCATTTGAACTCTCGGCTCGACTTGACTCCATGTCATCTTGGTCTCTAAGAACTATCTCTTAGCAGATCCTGGTGTTGATTAGTACAATTACTCCTGCTCGAGTTTGATAAGACTACTTTTGCCAAAGTACTTTTGGCAGTTGATTGCTCTTAGACTCGCAAGAGTTTATTAACTCTAGCTCGAAAGTGTCGAAATTGATGAAAATTTGGGCTTTGAATAGCCCAATCTGTAATCTGGAAACTGAGTGAACACGTACTAATTTGGACCCGATGGAACCCAAACTTGACCAGTGGCCTTGTATTATGTTGTTATAACACTGTACAAGCTCAAAATTCAAAAATCTTGTCTCTGGGTCTCAGTAGTAAATAATCACGATTATTTACTTTTCTCAGTTTTTACACTTTTTAGGCTTGTTTTGCCATATAGACACCTTGTTGTAGTGCTTGGATAAGTTTCACTGAGTTTGAACAAGATTTGTCCAAGTTATCAATAGTGTCCACAGACTCTGATTCCAAGAATCTAGCTTAAGTCTCAATTTTGTGATCCAAGTTTCACCAATTTTGATTTGTGGAGTCTACTTGATATGCTTGAGCTTGTGGTATACTCAGTTGTGCAAAAATTCTCAATTCTGGAGCAGATGTAAATAATCGTGATTATTTACTTCTGGGAATGTTTTGTAACTTTTTGCCAAAATGTTGATATACAAACTAGTTAAGCAACTCAACTTAAGCTCCCCAACCAAGTTTCATCAAGTTTGGATAATCCCCGTTCAATTGGTCAACAATTTTCTGCTCGCAAACTGACTTTACAAATTTGGCCACAATTTTCACTTTAATGATCTAAATCTTACCAAATTTGATATATGTGCTCAACACAACATGATAAAACTTGTGGTATGCTTAGTTGGTAAAAAAGGTGAAAAATAGGACAAAAGTAAATAATCACGATTATTTACTTCTTATAAATTTTGGCATCTTTTTGGTCATCTGAGCATATACACATGTTTAACACTTCAATCTAAGCCTCTGAGCGAAGTTTCACCAAATTTGAACAAGATTTATCAAGTCAGACACAATTTCTCGACAATCATTACAAATTTTAATTTTTGGCCTGTTTTGTGATCCAAACTCTATGAGCCTTCACAAAAGATGTTTGTAATCATGCATAGAGTCTTTGGTATCAACCTTGGTCGGTTTCGAGCAACAAGTAAATAATCTCGATTATTTACTTTTGGCCTAAAATGAAGCCTTTTTGCAATTTTTTCAGTGGGACAGTCTTTTCATGACCTGTTTTAAGCCTCTGAGTCAAGTTGAAACTTAATTTGGCTTAGAATCTCAAGAAAAAGTAAATAATCTGAGTTTTTGCAAACTCTAGAAAATTTACCTCAAATGGATCCTTAAGCTTATCCACTGGTTCATACAACTTTTAAAGCATAATCTCCAACTGGATTTAGTGGTTAACAGTCTTTTGGTGCTATTTTAAGCCGTAGACCTGAAATTCTGCAACTTCACATAAACAACTCACAATTGATTCTTTTGGAGAGAGCAATGTTCCAAGATCCCACCTCGGATTCTACTTACCCTACTCCTAGGTTCTACTGCAATGGGGTTGTAGAAAGTGTTCACAAACATTCGTTTTCTTGTTTCTTATGGTTTCTGAGCCTTGATCTTAAGGTTTGTCTCGTCCATCAATCATTCTCAAAATCCTAATCTAATGCTACAATCCTACAATCCTAAAAGGTAGTTAGCAAGTACACTTACTTCCAAGCTACCTCTACACAGCAAAAGACGACAATCTTAAGCTATGCGGTTTTAAAGAAAGAGTTTTGACTCTATGAGATCCTAGAGGAAGTTAAAGGACAACTAAACAAGACGTTCGTGTTTTCCCTAGTTTAGGTCTCTTCGATCCCCAGCAGCGGCACCAAATGTGGGACGGGTGTTTAACCTCACTCCTATCTTATTGCAGACATAACGAGAACCACGAATATAATTGTCAATCAACGGGATGAAGCTGACTCGACTAGTGCATAGAGGCTACAAGAGGTTGTCAATGTCTTGGAAAACAGCAGACAACTCCCATCTAACTCACGCTACACTCAAATGACAGAAATCACCAAAAGCTAGTCGTTAATCGGCAAACAAATCATAACCATTACAGCATCAAACGACATCCAAACGTTACGAAACTTCTAGGGCATGTTTATGAGACCTAAGCACACATGCTTCTGGTCTCAAAAATCTCACTTTAGGTCAAGTGCAAAAATCACGATTATTAACAGGAGTGAGTTTTTGACCTAGTTATTTTCGACCCAGAATGCATCTAAATGCTTAGCAATGATGCCACAATACCCTGCCTGTACTTATTTTATGATTTTCTAGCTTAAATGCCTACTTATGATGGGATTAGGGCCGCGGGTCGGCGATGCCAAAAGCTACGGATTATCATGAAATGCTTACGTCAACGTGTAGAGCTCTTACTTGAGATTGCAACGCAACAGACGTCACTGCAATGTGACAATCTGGAAGGGAGTAGGAAGGGCAAGAAGGGGAGAAGTGAGCGTTGTTATCTCACGTTGTGTTATATTATCCAAAAAAATTATTAACACTTTACAAAGTTTTCTTTTATACCTTAGCCAAGGTTTAAAATGAGTAATGTCTGACGCCCATGACCTTTGAGGCCCCACAACTTATTGTATCTGCAACCTAGCTTGGAACTCCCATTGAGCTCGTAACACATTAAAAATATTACAATGGCTTGAAATAAATCAAGAATTTACAATACATGACCATTTTGGGAAAATGTGAAAAATGTGTAACTCCAATCTTTACTACTTCTTCATGTTGATCTTCGATGTGAATCCATAAAGCTCAGGCCTTTAGCAGCTTCTGTTAACTAACGTCGACTCAGTTGACAACTTACAATTTGTCACTCAACATGTCCTCATCTCTAATCAAGTTTGACTTTTCTTGTGGTCTTCCTTAGATTAGGACTCTAAGGGTCCCTCCTCAATACTATAGGAAAGCTAAAGTTTATCACAAAATGACATATCCGTGTGGAAGAAGACTGTTTGGAATGCCAACCACATTAGGTTCACGTAAAAGGAAGAACTCGATCATGACATGGATCTCACTCAAAGAGAGGCTCACCTTATTACACAAAGGATAAGCATGTTCCTGAATGCGGAGAGTAGGAACAATAGTTGTATCGACAATTTAGATATGAGTGTGCTATAGTTGAGGTACAAATCTCCCTTAAGCATGATTGAAACCCATATCCTCGCTTACATAGGAATCTTATTGTAGTATGGAATCTTCTCCTGGACTAAAAACAATGGGATTTAAAATTTAGGAGGTGCTCAAGACCCACCCTTCAGCCTAAACATTCCTTCTTAAAGAACTTGAACAATGATTACAAATACATCAACCTTGTGACAACCTTCGACTTCCAGTTCCCTTATCCCACAATGGGTAGCTCGAACTAGTCCATTTACCCCATAATAGGCAGCTCTAACTAGTCTAGACCAAATCAACTATCCCTATAGGCTAGCTTGAATCTTGGCATAGTGCTAACATTGTACAATAAGAAAGATTAAATCATAAAACCATCTTTTACTCTAAACGAAAAGCTTCCACTTTAGCTAGATTCTACAGGTAGAGACCACGACATCAAAGGGAGGCTCATCTACGTTGTTGAATAGAACTACAATTGCTTCATTATTAGGAATCTTTTTATCAACACCTAGTAGTTGTTGCTTCAACGTTTAAAATTTGTTCAAATACACAAAAAAGTAAATATTTGGAATTATTGATTATCTTCTCTGATTAATTCACATGATATGATAAACACTTCAAAACGTGACCACCTTGAGGCATGTTAGTCACAAGGGTGGGAAGCATGGTCTAGGAGCTCATGAGATTCAGTTTAGCCAAGTCACACATTATAAAACAATTTTTTACGAGAGTCCCTCTAACTCTTATCGAGTGTGTTAAGGTATTGTCCACACACGGTTCTCCTTTTTTGTAGGAAAATAAGCACAGGTGTCTATTTCTTAACATCACTATAATGGGACATAATCCACATAGATGTGGAGACTATGAGTTCTCATGGACTAAGACACTAGCACCCATATTTAATAATGTATCATGAGAACTCCCCCTGGTATTGGTCACTTTACAATTGAGAGGATTATTTCAAGGTACAATGTATCCAGAACGATTCAAGTGGCCAAAATTGTCAAATATCATTTTATTTTTTTTAATGTAACAAGCTATGATTGTGATTGTTTATGAAACAAAGCTCAAAATCAAAACAACCTCATGAGCGATTAAGTTAGAAGCATCTTAGGTTACACTAGTATGTGACCCGCGCATTGCTGCGGCGGCCAAGGAAACAATGCCTCTATTCTCATAGGGCTATCTTCTTTTCCAAGTTTGAGACATTTTCAGCCATAGCCAGAAATTGTTTGAAGCACATAAACACTTCGGACTTTGCTTTAAGCGGATACACCCATGCATGCCTGGAGTAATCATCAATGAAAGTCACCAAAGTAAAGGTAATTGCCCAAGGATGGAGTTTGCATGGGCCCACATCACTATGCACAAGCTGCAACTTTCATATGGCCCTAACTGAACCATCCTTTGGAAACTTCGAATGCTGCATCTTACCCAAAATACAGCCTTCACAAACATGTTTGACATGTGCTTCAAGAGACGGCAAAGAAGCAACTGTATTAGATTTTTGCAAATGCACCAAATTGGAAAAATTCAAATGCCCAAAACGTGCATCCCAAAGTTTTGCATTTGAAATAGCCTTAGAATCCACAACTGCATTTGCAAAATTCTACCCACATTTGTCATACAAAGTGAGCTTATACAACCCAAGTCATAAAATGCCAAATGCAACAATTTCATCATCGAAATTGAGATCATGTGTTGTACATCTGTCATCCACAAATTTGACTACAAGTCCAAGTCTAGCAAGTACATATACAGACATAAGATTCTTCTTGATCCCAAGTACATACAATGCATCAACAAAGTGTGAAAGAATTGTCATTTGAAAAAGTAAGCACAATCTTTCCAACTCTCTGAACCGTATAAGAGGCATTGTTGGCACAAGTGATGGTATTCCATGAGGGACAGACTCAAGAGAGGTAAACAAATCATGATGTGAGGTAGTGTGATTTGTAGCACCGCTATCAAAATAACACACATGTGAAACTGCAACAATTGACATGCATGCATCATGGACATCAAGATCATAAGCCCACTCTACACTAAAAGCCCACTCTACGTCTACATCAACATCACAATCTCCTTTCACATAAGACTCTATAATAGATGCACTTGTAGGACCCTATAGTTGATCCAACCTCCTTCTTCTTAGCCTCTTTTGCCTTCAATTTCGGACACTACTTGATCAAGTGATCATTAGCTTTACAATAATGACAATGCATCTTCTTTTTGCCCTTATCATCACAATTTCCAGACGAAGTGCTATCAGCAGAAGCATTAGGAACATAAGATTTTCCACTCCGCAGAAGAACTATGAGAAGTGGTTACATTGCTGTTACCACCTTTCTTTGGGCCGCAATAAAAGCTTGTTCAATTGCACACTGTTAGGACCTTCTTTTTTTTTTTAAGTGACTCTTGCAACAGCAATGTGCATAATGTTACCATATACATGTGGTAGTGATGTGTGTGAACACACTAGGACCGCCGGGGCATTTTTTCCCTCTTTAGGAGGTTTTTTCCCCCATGCATTGTATATACGCCCATCACTCTAGGGCTATCTATCTTTCCATTGCACACTAAGTAACACACTCTCTATTGTGTGCCTTGAGCTTCCTTCGTCTTCTCCAAGCTGTGTGTGTTTCTCTGCAACCCTAATTCCAACAATTGGTATCAAAGCAAGTCACGTCCTCCCGGGCTTAGTCGCCAGCTGCTCCAGCACACGCCTGCTCACTTTCTCCGATTTCAGTGAGCTTTGGCGAGCGTTCGCAGGTCGACAAATATTTTGGGCAAGCTCGAAGAGCTTGGTCTGCTCAGAATTTTGATTTGGGCTCATTTCGGCCTCCGTTTCCACTACAGGCAGTACTGCACAGGCTATTTCATCATTTTGTGCAGATTTTTTGTCAGTGCCGTTTTCTGCATAACAGGTGCCTTATAGTCTTCTACGGTTTGTGCTATATAGCACAAGTTGTTCCCGCTCCATTTCTCCTATTTTCGGGCAGTTTTCACATCAGGTGCAGCATTTACCATGGCTGACAACAACAACACAGATGTGTTCAAGATGTTTGCTGCTGAGGACAGGTTGGATGGGGACAACTACCCTATGTGGGCTTATATGATGCAACATGTTCTTGTGTCAAAAGGTGTCTGGAACATTGTGCAGGGCATTGATGTACGTCTTGGTTCTGAAGATGTAGGCGATGTTGAGGATGTTGCAGGTCTTGCTGCAAGGATTGCAGCTGTTAGAGTTGTTTTGCCTACGGCAGAACAAGCTCGTTGGGATGTTAAGGATGTGCAGGCTCATGCATTGATTGCGTTGTCTGTGAAGCGCACCATTATTCCTCACATCCGTTCAGCAAAATCTGCAAAACAGGCTTGGGATATTCTAGCAGGTCTTTATGCAAGCCGCAATGAGGCTAAAATTGCTTTGCTGCGTAAAGAGCTAGAGTCGAAGATTATGCATGAGGAAGATGATATGGACACTTTCCTTACTAGTGTCAAGGATATCAATGAGCAACTCATTTCTGCAGGTGAAGTCATTTCGGACAGTTCCCTTGTGCAGACTGTTCTTGATGCCTTACCAGATTCCTACCAGACTTTTGCTAGTACTTGGAGACTGATGACCCAAGGAAATCCTGAAGTTGTCAAGTTTGATGCATTATGCACATTGCTGTTGCAAGAGTCACTTTCTAGAAAAAACAGGACTAGGCAGCGTGCAGTTGAACAGGCTTTTATTGCTTCTCAAAGAAAGGGTGGTAACAGTAATGCAGCCACTTCTTATGGTTCTGCTGCGAGTGGCAAAAATTCTGTTCCTAATGCTTCTGGTGGCAGCACTTCGTCTGGCAATTCTGGTGATAAGGGCAAAAAGAAGATGCGTTGCCATTATTGTAAAGCCAATGATCACTTGATCAAGTTGTGTCCTAAGTTGAAGGCCAAAGAGGCTAAGAAGAAAGAGGGTGGTTCCACTGCAAATGCTGGTTCCACTACAAATGCAGCCATTGTTGAGTCTTCTGTGAAAGGATATTGTGATGCTGATGTTGATGCAGAATGGGCTTTTAGCGCAGAGTGCACTTACAATCCTGCTGTCCATGATGCATGCTTGTCAGTTGCTGCAGATTCACATGTGTGGTATTTCGACAGTGGTGCTACAAAGCACATTACCTCACATCGTGAATTGTTTACCTCTCTCGAGTCTGTCCCTCATGGGAATTCAGTCACTTGTGCCAACAACGCCTCTTATCCAGTTCAGGGAGTTGGAAAGATTGTGCTCACTGCTGCTAATGGCAGTTCCTTCACACTTGTTGATGCACTTTATGTACCTGGGATCAAGAAGAATCTCTTGTCTGTATCCGCACTTGCTAGACTTGGACTTGTAGTCAAATTTGTGGATGACAGATGTACAGTTCATGATCTCAGTTTTGGTGATGAAATTGTTGCATCTGGGCTTTTGTGCCGTGGGCTGTATAAGCTCACTTTGTATGACAAGTGTGGACAAAATTTTGCAAATGCTGTTGCAGATTCAAGGGCTATTTCAGATGCAAAACTTTGGCATGCACGTTTTGGTCATCTGAATTTTGCCAGTTTGCTGCGTTTGCAGAAATCTGATATGGTTGCTTCTTTGCCGCCTCTTGAAGCACCTATCAAACATGTTTGTGAAGGCTGTATTCTGGGTAAAATGCAGCGTTCTAAGTTTCCAAAGGATGGTTCAGTTAGGGCCACATGCAGGTTGCAGCTTGTGCATAGTGATGTTTGTGGGCCCATGCAAACTCCGTCCTTGGGCAATTACCTGTACTTCGTGACTTTCATTGATGATTACTCCAGGCATGCATGGGTATTTCCGCTTAAAGCGAAGTCCGAAGTTTTTATGTGCTTCAAACGATTTTTGGCTATGGCTGAAAATGTCTCAAAATGTACTATGGGCACCCTCCGTTCCGATCGAGGGGGGGAGTATATGTCTCATGAATTTAATGCATTTCTGGCTAGTCGTGGGATAAAACACTAATGTACAGTGCCTTATACACCTCAGCAAAATGGTGTTGCTGAGAGGAAAAACAGGTCACTAACGGAAATGGCACGATGTATGGTCAAAAGTCAAGCTTTGCCGCATTCTTTTTGGCTTGAGGCCATCATGTGTGCCACTTATGTACTTAACAGGTGTCCTACGAAAGCTTTGCAGTCTATTACTCCATATGAAGCATGGCATGATAGAAAACCTTCTATTGAGCACATGCGTGTTTTTGGTTGTTTGGCATATGCTTTGGTGCCACAAGTGCAGCGCATAAAATTGGATGATAAGGCTGTCAAATGTATTTTTGTTGGTTATAGTGCTGAAAGCAAAGGTTACAGGTTGTATCATCCGCAAACAAAACGTATTCTGGTTTCACGGGATGTAGTGTTTGTGGAAGACTCTGTTCAGCCCTTGCTGTCATGTACTAGAGACAGTAATGTAAGCTCACAGGACATTTATGACACTTTGTTGCCTCTTTTCAGTGGTGGAAATACGAATGTAAGTTCCAATGAGGCAAATGTACAGCCTATGGGGGTTTCTGAAAATGTTTTAGAACAGCCTATTACTGATGCAGATGTACATGATGTACTTGATGAGGAAAGGGCTGAAAATGAGCAGGCTAGAGGTATGCCAAAATGGCTGGTGCACACTTTGCGTGACAGTAAATTGGATGCACCTTTATCTAGTCGTACTCGTTCAGGCTCTCGCCATGCATCTTATGCATCAGATTGTTATGCTTTGGCTGTGTCTAGTTTACATGATGTTGAGGAGCCTCTGTCTTTTGATGAAGCACAGAATTCAGAAAATTGGATTGCTGCCATGAAATCAGAATATGATGCACTTATAGAGAATGACACATGGACTTTATGTGATTTGCCTCCTGGCAAAAAGGCCATTGGTACGAAGTGGGTTTACAAGTTGAAACGCAAGCCGGATGGTGAGATCGATCGCCATAAGGCTCGACTTGTTGCAAAGGGTTATGCACAACAAAAAGGCATAGATTATGAAGAGACTTTTGCTCCCACTTGTCGTATGACTACTGTGCGTTTTCTATGTGCATTGGCAGCTCATTTTGGTTGGGATGTACATCAATCAGACATTGTTACTGCTTTCTTGAATGGTGACATATTTGAGGAAGTTTATGTAACGCAGCCTCGCGGTTTTGTCATAAAAGGACAAGAGGACAAAGTGTGCAAATGTAAGAAGGCTTTGTATGGGTTGAAGCAATCTCCTCGTGCTTGGTATGAGAAAGCTGACACTCATTTGGTTAAACGAGGGTTTCGTAACAGTCCAACAGAAAGCACATTGTATGTAAAGCGTGAGGATGATGTATTTCTCATTGTGGTTCTTTATGTTGATGATTTGCTGATCACTGGACCAAATGAGAGACATATTGCTGAATTTAAGGCTGATTTGAATGCTACTTTCAAGATGAAAGATTTGGGGCTATTGCATCATTAGTTGGGTATACAGTTTAAGCAGTGTGATGGTGGTATTGCCTTGTGTCAGAAAAGTTACATAGAGACATTGCTATGTAAGTTTGGACTTGAGGATTGCAAACCTATTGCCACTCCCATGGAAACAGGTTTGAAGTTGAGTCTACATGATGCTGGCGATCCTGCTGATGTCACTCTTTACCAAACTGCTGTTGGCTACCTCATTTATGTATGCAACACGAGGCCAGATATTCAGTTTGCAGTCTCGCAGGTTAGCAGATTTATGCATAGCCCAGGGTCTAAGCATTGGCAGGCTGTCAAGAGGATTTTCCGCTACCTTAGTGGCACTTTACATCTTGGCTTGTTTTATCCCAAGGGGGATCATTGCCGCCAGACTTACATGCTTTTTCGGACTCAGATTGGGCTGGTTGTTTTGACACGCGAGTGTCCACAAGTGGTTTTTGTTTCATGCTTGGCAGTTCATGTATATCATGGTTGAGCAAGAAGCAACCTACTGTGGCCACTTCGAGTTGTGAGGCTGAGTACAGGGCAATCTTCACAGCTACGGTTGAGTGTGTATGGCTCAGACGCCTTATGGCTGACTTGGGTGTTGGACAGGACACTGCCAACACTATCTACACTGACAGTCAGAGCGCATTGGCAGTTGCGAGGAACCCAGTTTTTCATGCTCGCACAAAGCACATCGAGGTGCATTACCACTATGTCAGGGAGAGGCTCTCAGCAGGAGAGATCAGCTTGGCTTATGTGCCAACACAGGACAACCTTGCAGATCTTTTCACAAAGGCATTGTCTCGTGAGAAGCTTGAAGCTTTCCGCAAAGCTTTGGGCTTACTCCCCTTTGTGGACTGATCCTGTCCTCAGGGCATGGCACTTCCCTTTACTCATGTGCCAGGTCTCGTTCAGCGCATCACTCCAGGGGGGATTTGTTACCATATACATGTGGTAGTGATGTGTGTGAACACACTAGGACCGCCGGGGCATTTTTTCCCTCTTTAGGAGGTTTTTCCCCCGTGCATTGTATATACGCCCATCACTCTAGGGCTATCTATCTTTCCATTGCACACTAAGTAACACACTCTCTATTGTGTGCCTTGAGCTTCCTTCGTCTTCTCCAAGCTGTGTGTGTTTCTCTGCAACCCTCATTCCAACACATAATGCATCAAACTTGACAACTTTCGGATTTCCTTGGGTCATATGTCTCCAAGTACTAGCAAAAGTCTAGTACGACTCGAGCAAAGCATCAAGAACAGTTTGCACAAGGGAACCGACTTTGCCTGCAAAAATAAGTTTCTCATTTATATCCTTGACACTAGCAAGGAAAGTGTCCATTTCATCTTCCTCATGCATAATCTTTGACTCCAGCTCTTTACGCATCAATGCAATTTTGCCTCACTGCGACTTGCATAAACACCAGTCAGAATATCCCGAGCCTGTTGTGCAAATTTTGCGGAATGAATGTGAGGAGTAATAGTGCGCTTCATAGACAATGCGATCAATGCATGAGCCTACGCAACGAGCTTGCTCAGCCGTAGGCAAAACAGTTCTAACAACAGTAATCCTTGCAACAAAACCTGCATCATCCTCAACATCGCCTATATCCATAGAACCAAGACGTACGTCAAACAATGCCCAACACGATGTTCCGGACGCCGGTTATTTTTCATCATTTTTTGTTGATGATCTCTTTTCCTTGAGGGAAATAAAGGGCTATGCTATGATCTCAGTGGTCAGCCTTCCGAAGAAGTCCTCTATGGCTTCTACGCTCGGTGACACAAGGACATGTTGCATCATGTAAGCCCACAGAGGGTATTTGTCCCCATCCAATCTGTCCTCAACAGCAAACATCTTGAACAGATTTGTGTTGTTGTCAGCCATGGTGAATGCTGCACCTGATCTAAAACTGCCCAAAAAGAGGAGACAAAAAGCGGGAACAACACATGCTATATAGCACAAACCATAGAAAACTATAAGGGACCGATTACGCAAAAAATAGCACTGACAAAAAATTTGCACAAAATGACAAAATAGCCTGTGCAGTACTGCCTGTAGTGGAAATGGAGGGCGAAATGAGCCCAAATGAAAATTTTGAGCAAACTAGGCTCACAAGCTATCCTGAAGTATTTTTTGACATGTTGATGCTTGCCAAAGATTACAAAAATTGGAGAAAGTGAGCAGGCGTGTGCTGGAGTTGTTGGCGACTAAGCTCGGGAGTATGCAACCTCCTTTGATACCAATTGTTGGAAATAGGGTTACAGGGAAACACACACAGCTTGGAGAAGACGAAGGAAGATCAAGGCACACAATAGAGAGTGTATTACTTTGTGTGAAATGGAAAGATAAGATAGCCCTAGAGTGATTGGCGTATATACAATGCATGGGGGGAAAAACCTCCTAGTGAGGGAAAAAATGCCCCAGCGGTTCTAAGTGTGTTCACACACATCACTACCACATGTATATGGTAACATTGCACATGTGGAGATATGGAGTTCGCAATCTCAAAAGTAAACCACAAGTGTATACGCGTCCAAAATGCATATGGCATAACCAAGTCACTCTCAAGATTCATAGAAATCTCAAAACACTTGTGAGCGTATAAACACTGCTGACCACAAATAATGCATATATAAAGCGTGGCAAGTATGGCTACGACAAAATATCTCTCAAGCCAAGAGACAACCGTGCTCCAGTAAAGCACAACTTGTGTGTCTGTATATTTGTGTCCCTATCTTTGTCTCTGACGTGTAATGAGGCCGGTGAGCTATGGTTGCTGTCTCTATGTGTAGTCGCAATCAGAGAGCTGCAGTCTCACTATGTCAAAGTCGCTAATGCCGAAAGTGTTTGAGACTCCAATCCGGAGAGTTCGGTTTTCTCTCTCTCTCTCTCTCTCTCTCTCTCTCTCTCACACACACACACACACACACACACACACACACACACACACACACACACACACACACACACACATTGCTCCATTGTGTGTGACCTCGAGCCTTCAATGTTGAAGTTGAGTTGAAGCTATCTCTTTCTCTCTCTCTCTCTACACTTTCTCTCCTGTTTTACTCAACAATACACAATCTGTCATGAGAAAACAACATTTGTGTTTTCTGTTTTAGACATACTTCCACTCCAAATCAACTAACAAGCTCTTCTACAAAGTCGTAGAGCTCAAAGAGAGCTTCATTTTGATAAAAGAAAGTTTTTTAATATAAGTCTTTAGCTTAAGCTATGAGCAAAACTCTAACCTGCTGCCAATCTGCTCTAAATCAAGCGACCTGTTTCTTTCTCTCTCTTCGAACTCATGGAAAGCTCATTCTCTCTCCCCTCGTGGCTTGTGGAGTTCAACCCCTTTCCACCTTGATGTGTGAGCTCTATGTGCCGAGCTCACAATTCCTTCATAGCCATGGAAGCTCTAAGCTTAGATCCATTGTCGATAAGAAGCTTGTCAAGAAGAGGGAAACATTGGAAGAGGAGTAGCACCACAACCTTCGGCTTTGATACCACTTGAAAGTGCACACACATATGCGTGAGTGTAGTGCTATGTGATGATGGAGAGTATGGAGTGGGTGGACGATAGAGAATGAGTTAGTGATGATGAGTTAGTAGTAGGCATCTAGTTAGTTGGCTTGAACCCCAACAATTTGGTGATGAAAGCTACATGGAACAAAGCTCTCTTTTACGCTCTCGTTCCTTCTAGGATTTCATAGTTAAAACCCTTTGGTATTGCTATGAATCCTAGAGGTTTTCCCCATGTTCTCCATCACTTTTTCTGAGCTTTTTTTTTTGAGCTTAAAGTCTGTTGGAATAGAGCTTTTTTTGAATGGGTTTTGGTCACATTATGTGTATATAAGTGAGTGTCTAGGGAGTTTCAACTAGCATATGGGAGGGTGTTTGAAAAAGAGTGAATATTTATCATCAAAAGTAACATATCCATTGTTTTTTCTCAGTTTATTCTTTGATTTAATTGATCCCTTTGCTTCCTTGAGTGTGATCGCGTATGGGAGTCATAGCGGTGTCAAGGTAAGCTAGTAGAGGCTAATCGAGGTTGTGTGTAATTAAGGTCGATAAAATTTATGAGCAAAAATTAGTTCGTATCCTCGAGTAAGCTATTCTCTTCATCCTCTTTTCTTTGTGGTGGTTTGAGGTGTTGGAGACCAAGCCCCCCAATCCTTCATATATATTGGTGCCCCCTACTAAGAAGAAGCGAGTCATTTTGACAGGGTCTTGAAGTACACATTGGCATCTATTTGCATATCAAATCAAGGCCTTGGGTTCTCACAATTTGAAGATTTTGAAAGAATTGAATTACTCGACGAAGTACTTGGAATCATGTGATAATGTATTTGAGGATTGTGTGCTCAATGATGATAAGAAATAGAGTTACCTCTCCATGGCTTGCCAATATAGACCATTTGAGTCCTTGTAGGTGCTACCAAAATATGTATTGGATGGTGCCATGTTTGACACATGTGATAGTATTTATACGAGCATCTATGGAGTCTCTGCTAGCAAATGGAAGGCCGTTTGAGAAAGTGAAGCCCTTGGGCTTTATCATCGTTTTTCTCACTTTTTTAAAATTTTATTGGTCCCTTCACTTCCTTGAGTGCGATTGAGTATAGTGAGTGAGAGTCACAACAGTGAGAGGGAAGCTAGTTGGGGCTAGTCAAGGTTGTGATTAAGTAAGCTTGAAACAAATTGTGAGTAAAATCAGCCCATGTCCTCTTGACCAAGCTATCTTTTTCAACATCTTTTCTTTGTGGTGGTTTGAGGTGTTGTAGAGCCACCCCCTAATCCTTCACAATGTACACTCCTTTCCTGATAGCTTTATTGAAGGTGAAACATAACTTATTGAAGGAGTTGAAAAACCTAAAAATTGACACTAATTTCTGTGAGGAACACGTGCTTGACCAAGAGTTTTGCAAGCCAATACGATAAAGGAAACACGAAAGGAAAGAGCCAATACCAGTACATAAAGTATCCTACAAAAACAACAAACTAAAAGGGAGTGCAACCTTTTGACTAGAATACAACAAGCAAAAGGTCACGACAATATTGTATATTGGGGCGTGAGTTAGCATAGCCACTACAAACAAAAAATGGGGAGACGAGCACAAAGAAGGACCCAAAATGGCTCTTTAGCTAGCAGATGGAAAGATTTCAAAATCCATGGGATTCGTTAAGGACAGTGAAGTCTTTATCTATGGGGTAAAATATATGCACACATTTGCCATGGTGGACTTTGGTAGGGACCCGAACTACCAAGTGCTTTTGGGATGACCTTTCATGAGTCAATTTATGGTTATCCAAGATTGGTATTATGGATTCATTTATTTGCATCATGAGGGAGTGACAACAAGCGTTAATCTAATCATTCATGCTTATCAGGACATAACAAGAATATCAATAGAAGATTTTGAATCAATTGCATCCCTATCAGAATGATATGATGAAAAATGACTTTTTGGATATATAAACACAACTAAAATGGGAGCCAACATCCCCTTAATACAAGACTATGTCTTCCAATAGTTCCCTAATGATGATTCAATGAATCATGAATGGATGCACATGTTGGCTACAATTGATACATGTGCCTTCTAGTTTATGACCCAATTTTGTGATGAAAATGGCTATGCCATTGTACTAGTAAGGAAAATTCAAGTGATGTAAGGACCAAAGCTATCAAAGAAAGAACAAGCTTAACAATTTTATGTTGTCTAACCTTTTGCTTAAGATGAATGTGTGCAATCTCATGAGGAGTTTACAAAGATAGTCAATGCAATTGTAATAAACTTTCTCCAAGCTGTTATTGATCCTAAAGGCTAAGGTAAAAGTCCTCTTATCTGTACAGGTCTAAAAGATAATAAGACAAACACAAGTGTCAAGAAGAAGTCCCAAGGAAACACAGCAACTAACCAATGTGCAACAAAGGTTGAGGACCATTCCAACAAAAAAATCAAGAGCTAAAGACTCTGCAACCTGTAGTGATCCTAAAGGCTAAGGTAAAAGTCCTCTTATCTCTGCATGTCTAAAAGCTAACAAGACAAACACAAGTGTAAAGAAGAAGTTCCAAGGAAACACCACAACTAACCAAGTGCAACAAAGTTCGAGGACCATTCCAACAAAAATTCAAGAGCTAAAGACTCTCCAAAATGGGTGCCCAAGCACTCTTTACCAACTCAAACAAACTGGATAGGCAATTAGTAGTTACAATTGGTCTTGGTTCACACTTGGACAATGGTGGAGTTGGTCATCGACATGCTGCATAATATAGAAAAAATTATTTGTGTAAGAAATTGTGTGGTTATTGAGGCACTAATCCTCTAAATCATCAATACAATTAGCTGCACTAGTGCTTGGTGACGACCATACTTGCATATGAGAGTTTCGCTAGTTACATTTCTCATGAAGAGTGTATCTATGGTTAAGATAACTCTTCTCAATCCTCCTCACTTAATCAATCCTCATCTACACTCTACAATCAACAAAGCAAACATTGGTTCTCATCAATTAAACATGGAATGCACAACGAAGTACGTGCACACATTCAAGAGAGCACACACACAAACATTGGAGAGATCACTTCTCTCTACACACATACACACAAGCATGCACATAGTGTCACAAGAGCAATTGCAATAATGCAAGAAAGAAAGAGCACACCCTCCACAAAAGTTTAAGAGAAGGAAACAAGGTTTGATCACGACACCATGCCCTAGCAAAGACATCTAACCACTTGCCTGGTTTATGTCCTTCATATTTAGCCCAATTCTCGTAGGTTAAAATCCCCTTACCTCCTCCTTAAAAAACAACTTTCTGCTTCTTCTTCTTCTCTCTCTCTCTCTCTCTCTCACACACACACACACACACACACACACACACACACAAAAGTGTGGCAGATTAGTTATCTCAATTCTCTCTTGAATGATAGGTCTTGAGTTCAAAACTCGTCGGATAGATAGGTCCCTTGGGATTGGCTTCACATGAGCCTGTCGGCAATGCTTGCTCCTACTCCTACGTGGCCTCCTGGTTCACACTGGCTGCAGATAGCAGCTATCACAACATTAGGTTGGCGTGAAAAATACACAACCGAAGTTTGAGTGAGCACTGAGTCGTGACATGATTGCTGGAGACAGCCGCATTTCCCAACTGGTTCAACCTAAGACTCTCCGGCGACTCTCTCTCTCTCTCTCTCTCTCTCTCTCTCTCTCTCTCGCACGTGGAAAGGTATAAATTCCTCGCAACAACGGGAGTTGGTGAAAGAATGGCTGCTGTCACGTCTGCTCTCCTCGTCTCTCGCGCGAGCTGATCACCGCCGAGTCCCGACGTGAAGGCTCACGAGCATGGCAACTCCTGCTTCTCAGGTCATCATTCTGTTTCCTGTAGTTGCTTTGTGCGTGTTAGGTTTAGTGCTCATTCGATTTGGTGTGTTAGGGTTTACCAGAGATCAATATTGTTACCTTTTCTTCTGATTTTTTCGAAGCCTTAGGCAGTAGTTCCTTCTACGTTTTGTTACTAGAACAAGGATACCAGGAGTCATCCCATCATTAAAAGGAGACAGGAAGCATCCTGGGAGCTCTATTTACCTTATGGTGGTGGGATGTGCGCAGTCCAACTAATCACATTCGGCATGAGTGCATTCTGCATTTCGTTATCAAAACAAGGAAGTCTTTGAGGTAGGGGATAGAAGCATACTTTGATAACAGAGTCAAAGGAGACAGGAAGCAACCTGGGAGCTCATTTTACCTTAAGGGGGTGTTCAACTAATTATATCATATGCATGTCAATGCTGTTTTACTTAGCATTTATAGTCTCCCAGAGAGAGAGAGAGAGAGAGAGAGAGAGAGAGAGAGAGAGAGAGAGAGAGAACCCCTTCTCCACCTGCTTCAAACATTAGGATGCCGCCCAACCTTGCCTTTGAGGTGCACGCTGCCACCCATCACGGTTATTAGCCTTGCTTGTCGTCTGTCACTTACACCAGTAGTTACGCGATCACTTACACCACTTTCCACTCACTTTTCCTTCGGGCATATGGCATACCTTGGTGGCTGATCTTGAGTTGGTGAGGGAGAGCTTGGGCATTCACACACCTTCAAAGCATCTTACTTTTTTCAGATTGCCGAAGGCGGCATAGCTGGGCCTGCTCCACCATTTGCGGCACCCAGCATGCTGCTTTCTACATCAGCAGTCCACGTCCCTGCTAATTGTGCTCCTCTTTCGCCTCCCCCCTCAATGTATTCTGAAACCTCATCACATAAATACCAAATAAAGTAGGGGAGACTGGACATTGGACAACCCTGTTTCACCCAAATAGTGGAGTGAAAAAGCTCAGACATCCCTTGGGGGGTGCGGACTTGACCCACAATTGTCCTGTATAGGGCCATGATCCCCCAAATCAGCTCTGTGGGTACACCCATCTCCCGTAACCTTCGCATCAGTCGGTGTCAAAGGCTTTGCGGAAGTCCGCAAAAGTACAGTAAATCCTCCTACAATGTGATCTGCCCTCCTCAATCATAGCTATGAGTGTCAATATGTGATCAAGAGTGGAAAAACCTCTCCTGAAACCTGCCTGTTGAAACCAGCCCGAAGGGTGGTAGGCTTTGGCTTTCACCCTAAATTCTTTACTTTACTTTAGACACACAGAGAGTGAGGGAGTACTTTGCAAAAGGAACCTGCGACGGGAATTAACACTTAAGTACACACAGCTCGGAAGCTAGGATGCTCCAAGCAGACGCCGACAACCTGTAGGTCCCAAAATTGGTGCCCCTTTCGGTATTTCTTTATTGTATTAACAAAGGGAATAAAACCTGTGATTTCCTACGAGCTGTCTCACATAATTCGGGCTGAAAACCACTTGTTCTGGCCCGATTTCGGCAGCATAACTGTACTAGGACGGTTCACAGACAGTATCCCCACGCAATAGATGACTTTCCCGACGCATACGAACACTTTGCAAAACCTGGTGAGAATCTGCAGCACGCTGAATTCTTTGTTTTCTGCCCTGAAAATGCGCCAAATCACTTCTATAGTGATCCCCTCACGTCCCGGGACCTCTTGGGGGTATTAGGGACCGTTTAGGGCCAAAACCCTAAACCTGCAAAAATACACAGGAGGCTGTATTTCCCTGTTTTGGGCTCCGTTTCGCGAGCCGGTCGCATATGTAGCAAGTCCTCGAGCTCCCGCACCCGTAGGGCTACTTGCTCTTTGAATCACGAGATTTCTCACGTGAAATCTCTCCGAATTCACCTGTACCTGTGGGGGATTAGCAACTAGCTAATACAGTACGAGTGCAAGAGGCTCTTGCCTCGGCAATCGCGCATGAACCCACACAACTGTACATAGGTCAAATGAAAAGCCCTCTTATGGGACATCACATAACTGCACGTAGGGGAGAGAGAGAGAGAGCAGTGTGTAGTGTCACGTTTGTGACTTAACTACATTACAATACTTACTCATTGATGCAGATACGCGAAGTGCCATGCCAGAGAGACGTACCTCTTCGCCAAAAGCCACACTCCTTCGACGACTGGTCACACCCCTTCGCTCTACGGGTGCGACTCTTCGCCCAATGGTTGCAGCTCTTCACCGAAAGGATGTGTCTTTATATATTAAGTCATGTCTCTTCACCAAGAGATGTGTCTTTTTATTTATGTCTCTTCGTCTTCTATAAAAGGAGCCCTTGTATCACACTTTCAATCAATCAATTAAACACAAATCTTCTGAGTCTTTCTTTGAGTTCAGTTCAGTTCTCAAGTCTTAATCATGAGTTTAAGTACTTAATAAAGGATTAGTACCTAGAATCCTCACAGTGGTATCAGAGCAGAATTTTTTCCCGAGACCCTACGGTTGTGAGCCTCTCACCCTTGACACTACACTCTACCCCCCTTCTCGGCGTTGTATGGAATCTGAAGAACGGTGGCCTACGTACACATCTCGACATGAGGGAACATAAATTATTTCTGTTCTCGTATAAAAAAACATAATACAATCAACCAGAAGCAGCAGCATGGCTGTGTGCATACGTGATTCTCGTGCTGCTGCATGGGTAAGAGCGGAAGTGTGTGCCTTTTCAAGTGACAAGGTGTACCTGTGAGTACCCCTTCGTGTGAGCACCCCTGGGCGGACTTCCTGGTCTGACAGGCTGAATTATATGCGGGCTGCTTTGCACCCCTTCGCCGGTGTCTCTTCATTGGTGACCCTCCGCACGGTACACCCAACCCAAACGACACCCTTCTCAAGGGGCATCAGCGCAACAAGCCCACGATGGCAACTTTTCGGCAATAATGTGCTACGCAAGGCAATAAGGCAGCGTTGTGTAAAATTCACTGTCCAACCAACGTTTTTTTAAAGCCCATCGCTGAAGATTATTAAACATTGGCCACCCATTAAAATTTTAAGAGAATTGGCCGGCCGCCCAAATAGTTTAGGTGGGCATCCAGTGGGTACCAAACATTAAAAAAATAAAGAATAGGCCACCAGCGAAACAGCCAGCGCAATGAAAATTCAGCACCAGCGTGAGCAACTTCTGCCGCCCCCTCTTCTGCTAATTATCCGCGCTACACAGTCTGGCCTTCGCCCTGTGCGCGCGCGGGATTCTTCGCCATCATGGCCGACGATGCTTTCGACGTTCCAGTCCCCTATCTCTCGTACATAGACGAGATTCTCGACGCAATTTTGCCGGCGCACCCGCTCTCGGCACCCGAGGTAATTCTTATTTTCGATACTCCAGAGCCCGAACAATTGGCCGTACCCGCACCAGGGGTCATTATTATTCCGGATTCTCGAGAAACCGTTCTAGAACCCGTCCCTGCATGTGTTCTCGTGCCACAGGCCGTGCTGGTCCAGCAGGAATATTTACTTTACGTCACCCACCGCCACGAGACACAGTTCCAGACTTGGGTGGTGTGGCATATTTTTCTAACCTGCGAGTCTCAGCACCTTCAGCATTATGAGTTTCTCCTTGGGCGCTACCCCCATCTTGCCTACTCACTGACAGAGTGCAGAGTGGCCGTTGTCAACAATATTATATCCCTCCAGCCCCTGGTACGTGTTCATAGTGAGTTATGCATTCCGGAGTACACACCTCTGTCGCCCGCTCAAGCAGAAACATCTCCAGTGGAAGAGATAGAGGATCTAGAGGATTCGGACTTCGATTCCGACTTTCTAGCAGAGCTTGGCGAATCGTTAGAACCAGCTTCTCTTGTCTACATGCCTCATACTTCTCCAACGTCTCCTCGATACTCTCTCTGAGGCAGAACCATGTCCTAAGCAGAAGAAGATGGCCAGCAGGCACAAATGCTTGCTCTCCTCAAGGAACAAATGGAAGCCTCACAACAGACTTTTACAACAAGTCTTGCTTCCCTCAACACTCGTTTCGAGCAGATGCAGCAGACACACACTTCTTCTCGAGCAAACCCTTCTGCTGCTACACCCTCTTCTCAGAAGCTTGAGTGGACGCACACGAAGACGAACCAGATCCTACAGTGGAGGTAGACAATCATGAAGTACAGCTTCTTTATAAATTTTTTTAATTCCGCATAGAAAAAGAAGCTCGATGTTAAGCTGCCAGAACCATACAATGGTCACCGCGACAAGCGCGAGCTAGACCAGTGGATATTTAAGATGGAAGTCTACCTGTCCAATACGGACTTGGTGAAAAGTAAGAAAGTTGCAGTAGCCAGTTCTTTATTAAAAGACACATCATTCCTGTGGTGGCAACGTAGAGTTGCTGACGGTAAAAACACTCCCTCATGGGACAAATTCCGACGCTCCATTTGCAAAGCATTTGAACTTGCGAATGCGGGCTTTCATGCCCGGTCTGCTCTCCGCCGCCTGAACCAAACAGATTCCTTGGCTGCGTATATCACAGAGTTCCAAAGGCTAACTCTGGAGATAGAGACCCTCAGTTCCTCGGATAAACTACACAGTTTTATCGACGGAGTAGAACCCAACCTGAAGGATGATGTTCAAAAGTTTAACCCAACTACACTGGATGCTGCCATTGCTTATGTCGAACGGCTTGGAGACAATCGCCGTCCAACACGGAGCTCATTTATGGGCAATCAGTCTTCAACCAGTGGCCGCTTTCCTCAACGTGTTCACCCAAGCAACTTTAATCCTAATTGGCGCTCACTACAGCAACCTCAGTCTTCTGGACAACAATTTTCTAGACAACAGTCTTTTCGGCCTCAGTTCTCTGGACAAGCAGCAGCTTCATATAACGTTTCCTCTTCCAGCAACAACAATCGGAATAGAGGACAGTTTCGGTCCGACCGCCGACGTAGTGGCCGTCGTAATGGTTCAATAGAGTAACAAGCCTCTTCATCGGCTCCCTCCACCTCTCAGTCCAGCAACACAGGATTGTGCACAATTTGTGGTGGATCACACAGGTGGTATGTATGCCCGAAGCGTCCAAACCCTTCAAATATACGACAAAATTTAAATATGGAGTCATGCACAGATGTAGAACACTGTCCACCTCCTATAAAGGTTAAAGGCAAACAAGCAGACGTGCGATTAGAGTATCCAAAGTGGTTAGCGCCTTAATGCTAAATGCCCACAATCGCACCTCAGTTCCTATTGATCTTTCTAACCAGGTGCTCAGTCTTCTTGGTTTCATTGGTCAACATCCAATCAATGTGCTCATAGATAGTGGATGTTCCACAAATTTTGTTAGCACCTCTTTAGTCAGCAAGCTTCATCTACCAACCCAACAGAGTGTGGAAGCTTTTCAAGTGGAACTTGTAGATGGTTCATTTTTGAACTGCAACAAGAAACTTCAACAGTTACAATTTCAAATTCAGGATTACCAAGATCAATTAAGCTTTGCAGTAATGCCCTTATCGCACTACGACATGATTCTTGGTCAATATTGGCTGTATCAGTATGATCCTGTTATCAGTTTCAGAGATCATTCCATTCGGCTTTATCATGATCATCGAGAAGTGGAACTTCGTGGTCTTTTTAATGCAAATCCTATCACCTTGGTCTCAGCTTTACAAGTTAAGTGTTTGGTTCTCAAGCGTGATTGTGCAACAGCCTTGATTATGTTGCGAGAAAAAGAAGCAGAAACGGAAGAAACCTCAAAATCCTCAACATCACCCACTGCTTACTTGCAACAGCCCTTCTTTAAACCATTCGTGGACTTATTTCCTGATGAGCTCCCAACTACATTACCTCCTCGTCATCCTGTGGATCATACAATCGATTTGATTCCCGGACAACCTCCTCCAGTTCGAGCTCCTTATCGCGTTTCATATTCAGAATCTCAAGAAATTCAGCGACAATTGAAAGATTTATTGGATAAAGGTCATATCTGTCCCAGCAAAAGTCCTTTTGGCGCTCGAGTCTTATTGGTAAAAAAGAAGGATGGCTCCATGCGTCTTTGCATTGACTATCGTGCTCTTAATAAGCTGACAATAAGCAACAAATTTCCTTTACCTCGCATCGATGAACTCTTTGATCAACTATTGGGTTCAATGGTCTATTCCAAGATCGATCTGAAGTCAGGTTATCACCAGATTCGCATTAGAATTGGCGATGAATACAAAACAGCTTTTCGGACAAAGTATGGTAATTCTGGTCATTCCTTTTGGGTTAACCAATGGCCCAACAACCTTCATGACCTTGATGAATGAAAATTTTGGCCCTTATTTGGATAAATTTGTGATCGTGTACCTCAACGACATCCTTGTCTTCAGTAAAACCATGGCAGATCACAAAGAACACTTGCAGATTGTCTTTGAGACATTACGTACAAATGTGTTGTACATCAACAAAAAGAAAAGCGAGTTTTTCAAGGATCATGTGGAATACCTTGGATATGTAATTTCTGCTACAGGGATTTTTGTGGATCCAAAGAAGATTAAGGCCATTGTTGACTGGCCTTTACCTCTCACTATTACAGATGTGCGATCTTTCTTGGGTCTTGCTAATTTTTATCACACCAAAGTCCATAAGTTCTCAGATATTGCTTCTCCTCTAACGGAATTGACAAAAAAGGATAAGCTACATTGGACTCTTGGAGTAGAAAAGTCTTTCAATGAACTCAAGCATGCTTTGACGACAACACCTGTCTTAGCAATTGTAGATCCTACTCAACCATTTGACGTGATGACCGATGCTTCTGATCAAGCATCAGGTGGTGTTCTCATGCAAAATGATCGTGTCATTGATTTTGACAGTCGAAAATTTTCAGCAATACAAATACGATACCCAGTGTATGATAAGGAATTCGTGGCTATCGTACATTCTTTACCGCACTTGGAAACATTACCTTCTTGGCGCAGATTCAGTGGTTAAAACAGATCATCAGTCTTTAACGTATATTTTTACTCAACCAGTGATGAATCCTCGTCAAGGAAGATGGGTTGAATTTTTGGCAAATTTTCACATGGTGACTGAGTATATGCCTGTCTACAAAATGTGGTAGCAGATGCTTTGAGCCGCATGCCTCAAGCAACCAATTTTGCCATTACAAATGTGCAGATGGAAATTCCTGCGTGTTTCAAGAATATTTGACAGACAAAGACTTTGGAGATGTTTTTCGAGCCCTCAAATCTCTAAATCCCACTCCGTCAGAGATGAATATGTTTGCAACATATACAATAGTGGATGAGTTAATCTACTACATGGATCGTAAATGTGTTCCACACAAAGGCTCTTTGAGGAAGATTTTGATACAGGAACATCATGAAGTACCTTTTGCTGCACATCGTGGAATTAACAAAACATATCGGCTTTTGTCAGCAACATATTTTTGGCCGCAGATGCAAGTAGATGTTATTAAGTTTGTGAAAGCTTGTCACTCATGTCAGATCATGAAAGCTTCTCGATAGTTACCTCAAGGTTTACTTCAACCTTTACCCGTGCCTAACGAAAGATGGGAAAGTATTACCATGGATTTTATTACCACTTTGCCTCGATCCCCTAAAGGCAATGCTCAAATTCTTGTGGTAGTTGATCGATTTTTCAAAATGGCGCATTTTATACCTTGCAAGAAAACAGTTTTTGCTTCAGATGTTGCAACACTGTTCGTACAACATATTTTCAGATTGCACGGATTACCAAAATCCATTATATCCGATAGAGATCCAAAGTTTACAGGACATTTCTGGACATCATTATTCAAGTCTCTTGGAACCAATCTATTGTTCAGTTCAGCCTACCATCCTCAAACAGATGGTCAAACAGAAAGAGTGAACCAAATTTTAGAAGAGATGCTTCGACATTACATTCAGACTCGATTGGCATCTTGGGAGGATTATTTGCCACTTGTGGAGTTTGCTTATAATAACTCTCCTCATTCGGTAACTCGAATGACACCATTTTAAGCAGCATATGGACATACTCCTCTTGTGCCTACGAACTTTGTTCTTCAACACAAAGTAGCGTTAGCAGATCAATTGGTTCAAGAAATGCAAGATGTCCTCCTACAGATTCGAGATAAATTACTACATGTTCAACAAAGTTATCAGAAGCAAGCAAATAAGCATCGTCGATATGCAGAATTTAAAGAAGGTGACTTGGTCTTATTGTATCAGTTCTCAGCTACAAGTTTAAAATTCATCCTCCAACTTTTCACATTTCCTGGCTCAAACAGTATATTCAAGGAGATTCGCCTGTTGCAGACTTTTCTTATGTGTCAGAAATTGAAGATGAACACATTATTCTTGTCCCAGAAAGATTCTCAATGTTCGTCAAAAAGAAACTAGACAAAAGATCATAACTGAATTTCTTGTTAAGTGGATGGACTTAGATGAGTCAGATTCTACTTGGCAAACTGATGAAGAAATGCAACAATATCCTCACCTCCTCCAAGAATTCTTCGACAAACGGCAGACTTTCATTTGACACAGGGGTTTTATTTTAAGAGGGAGGAATGTCACGTTTGTGACTTAACTAGATTACAATACTTACTCATTGATGCAGATACGCGAAGTGCCATGCCAAGGAGGACCCCTGCGCTTGGATGGTTACACCCCTTCGCCCAAGAGATGTACCTCTTCGCCAAAAGCCACACATCTTTGACGACTGGTCACACCCCTTTGCTCTACGGGTGCGACTCTTCGCCCAATGGTTGTAGCTCTTCGCCGAAAGGATGTGTCTTTACATCTAAAGTCATGTCTCTTCACCAAGAGATGTCTTTTCATTTATGTCTCTTCGTCTCCTATATAAGGAGCCTTGTATCACACTTTCAATTAATCAATCAAACACAGAGTCTTCTGAGTCTTTCTTTGAGTTCAGTTTAGTTTCTTAAGTCTTAATCATGAGTTTAAGTACTTGATACAGGATTATTACCTAGAATCCTCACATCTAGTGTGCATGTCATCACTCCTAGCACCACACTGTACATAGAATGGAAAGCATGCACTCCATAGCTCTTAAATTGTGATAGGAAACTTGCAAATGAGCCTCCGAGCAATAAATTCAGCGCCACTTCTTCATGCATGAGGAAAGTGCACAGAAATATGCCACTTAGCGCGTTTACAGGCCATTTCCCGTTTCGGGGTTGCCGCCTAAAAATCTCGACTGGTTGCCCAGTTGACTTTGCGGCAGAGTTCTAAAATGTTCCCCTTGTCATTCCGAAGGTAATGACGCGAACACATTTCATGGTCCAAAATAGCCTAATTTTTATGAGATGCTTCCATTGGGCTCCCACTGGTCTTCTGACCATCTATCCCCATTGGGACCGCATCAAAAAATACAATGTGGCCCAACTGTCAGGTATTTTCTTTTGGTGATCCCATCTTGGCTTTATGCCTTTATTGAGTTCACTTCCTAGTATCCACCAACTTGCTAAGTGCGACGGGGGCACCTACATGATCTTGAAACTGAGCCTAGACATCCTCTTACTATACGAATTTCAGTGCCGACCAACTTTCTGACTGCGGGTAATACTACCGTTCACATTGGCCATACAATGTCCGACCATTTGCAACTTCAAAAAGAGGGTCTCAAAAATAAAACCAAAATCATTGGAAAGAAACCAACAACTAAGGTTAGTAGTTGCCACTTCCTCGTGACATACTCCCCTCTTGAAATCACAAACATATTCGATTGCATACCATAAATACATGCCACTGATGATCTTTTGTTGTTAGCACTCTTTTATCATCGTATGTATCCGCAAGAAAGGTCGTAACACATAGATACAAATCACTTAATGAGACCTTCATACTTTTGTCATTTCCATCTATTACACTGAATTCATATGTACATTTGATGTGCTAGCCCTATCATTACTCCTCCTTTGCACACGTTGGGTTGGGGCATAAGTAGGTTGTAACCCAAAGGCTTCAAGGTAAAGCTGCAATACATTTGGTGACTCTAACAGTTCATGCTCTTCCATCCATAGGCGGATAGTTCTTGAACTTCACCAAGTAGCGTCTTGCAACCTGTCCTTTAACTTTTCTGTTCTTATGTGCCAAAACTTGCTCAGGTACCAGGATCTCATCAAGTTCCTCAACTTCTGGCTGATCCTCATCTGACATATCTTCTAGCACATCACCCACGAAGGGTCTTAGAAGACTCACATGGAACGCAGTATGAATCTTCCACGCATCAGGCAATTTCAGCCGGTAAGCCACATCGTTGATCTTGTCAAGCACTTGAAAAGGCCCATAGTAACGCATGCTGAGCTTAGGAAACATCGTTCCTTGCCCTTTATCTTCTTCAACCTTGCCTTTTCAAACCTTAACAGAATCCGATCACCAGGTGACAATAGCAATTCACGACGGTGACGATCAGCAGCCTTCTTCTGCTTTGCCTAAGTCTTCTCCAAGGCAACCTTAATTTCCTTATACATTTCATCCATGTTCTCAACATATAAATCTGCCTCAAAGATCTTATCCTTTGTATGCAAAATGGGAGGAACTTTTTTGTCGCCTTCAACAATCTCAAAAGGTGCCTTGCCAGTCGACGAATGCACCGTATTATTGTACACATACTCAAGCATAAGCAAATACTGTTCCCACTTGTCCTTATTATCTGACATATAGCATTTCAGCAGATCTAAGACAGTAGAATTAGCCTCTTCTGACCGTCCATTAGTTTGTGGATGAAACGAAGAAGAGAACTTGAGCGTAGTGCCCATGTTCTCAAACAATCCTCTCTAGAACAAACTGGTCATGCGAGGATCACGATCATTGACAATTGATTGTGGCATACCATTGTACACATTGTACATGAACAAAGCGTGCCATCTGATTAGATTTTATCTTCTTCTTAAGAGGGATAAAATGGGCCTGCTTGTTGAACCTGCAAATAATGGTCCATATACCATCATTCCCTGTTGGAGTTCTTGGAAGATCAAAGATAAAGTCCATAGCAATGCTTTCCCATGGCTTATCCGGAATTGGCAGTGGCCGGAATCGGCAGTGGTTGTAACAACCCTGGTGCCTTTTGCCTGTCAAACTTGACCTTTTGACAAATTATGCATGCTTGCACAAAGGCATCCACATCTCTCCTCAAGGTAGGCCAATAGAAGAATGTCTACTGCTTTAACTCTTGCATCAATACCACGATGTCCTGCATACGGTGGGACATGACTCTCTTCCATGACCTTATGTCGCAATGGCCTAGTGACACAAAGTGTGCCATGCATCATCATAAAACCATCTCCGAGGAGGTAGTGCTTATGATGTTCCCCCTCTTGCAACTGTTCAAAGATCGTTGCAAAATCTTCATTAGTAGCATACTGTTCCTTCATGTCATTTAACTCATGATGATAAGGAATTGACACAGCTGAATTTTGTGGCTTCCTTGATAACGCATCAGCCACAACATTCTTCTTGGCTTCCACATGCATAATTTGGAAGTGGAACATAGAAAGAATGTTTGTCCATATGCTTTTCGGATAGCTTTGACTGTGTCAAGAAGTATCGCAAGGTTCGATGATCTGTTTGGACAACAAAATCAACACCTAAATGCTAGTGCTTCCAACTAGAAAGCGCATGAATCACGACCAAGAGCTCTTTCTCATAGGCTTGCATAGTCATCTTTGGCCCTTGCAAAATTTGGCTTTCATAAGCTACTACCCGTCCATCTTGCATTAGCATTGCTCCAATGCTACTGCCGCACGTGTCACACTGGACTACAAATGACTTCCTGAGATCCGGCAAAACAATTACTGGATCTGAAGCCAACTTTTCCTTTAAGAGACTAAAAGCTGAAATCTCTTTTTGGGTCCATTTGAAAGTGACCTCTTTCTTTTGCAAAGCGTGAGAGGTGATGCTCTCTCTGCAAAATTCCTGATAAACCTTCTATAGTAGGAACATAATGCCAAGAAGCTTCTGACATCGTGCACAGTCTTCAAGTCTGGCCATGTCTTGATAGCTTTGACCTTTGCAGGATCCATTCTGAGACCATCCTTTGAGACTATGTGGCCAAGAAAGTGGATCTCTTCCTGGAAGAATTCACTTTTCTTAGGATTGACAAGTGGCTTGTGAGACCGCGCAGCTCTTCGAACACAATGGTCAAGTGACATCTATGCTCCTCTTCATTCTTCGAATAGACTATCATGTCATCGAAGAACGTCCCATCAAACTGTTGATGCGAGCGGAAAATCCGGTCCATCATTCTGTTGAACGTGGCAGGAGCATTTGTTAGCCCAAACCGGCATCACTAGAAACTCATAAAGACTAAATGTCGTTCTAAACGCAGTCTTGTGCACATCCTCTGGCCTTATACAAATCTGATGGTACCCACACTTTAGGTCTATCCTGTTGAAAGTTGCAGCATCCTCTAAACGATCGAGAAAATCATCAAATCTAGGAATACACCAAATCTATCTGATGGTCCTCAGGTCTCTCTGGCAACAATTGCGACGGTAATGAATCAGAAAAACAGTCACGAAACTTTTGCAAAAATGTTGACCTTTCGTTATCTAACACAAATAAATTTGATTGACAGCTATCTGAGACATCACGTGCAAAAATCAAGTACACAGAAAGATGATTCTCTATTACAGAAGTGATAACAAAAGAAGATACAATAGGGACAGACTCCCCTTTGAGCTGTACATCCAAAACATGAGTTTTGCCCCTATGTTGAAGGGTGATCGTCTTGCCGAAGGCATTCAGCACGCCATGTACTCTGGACATCCAAGGAATTCCAAGTAGCGCATCGCACCATTTCCAATGGCATGATTCTTCTGTGTCTACATATGACTGAATATGCAGACGCAATTTTCCAATAATGGGAGTAACACACTCTGAGTGGCCAGGACATGCCAACCTTGCCTCTGCCGTGTACCCCATCTCTTCAGCTCTGATGCCCAGCTTCATAGCTAGCTTCATAGCTAACTTTGGTGAGATAAAGTTTGCTTTGGCACCTGGATCAAAGAAGATGAGTGTCGTCTGATCTCTAACTTTACCCCATGCTCTGCATAACTCACTGGCATCTGTACTAGGCCTATCACCCACCATATCTGGCACCAAACTTGCCGTGGTTTTAGGCTTCTTGCCTTTCTTGTCTTCTTTATCATCTGAGTCAGCCGGTCTTTTCCTTTGTGGACAATTGGTAGCAAATTGACCAGGCTGCTCGCATATAAGCATTTGTTTTGAGCCATTAGGACCTTCTTTTCCTCGAGCGACTTACGCACAAAAGACTTCCTTTTCTGTTTCTTTGCCTGCGCTCCGGAAGTCCCGGCTGAATCCTTGTCTTCGGTGGCCTTTTCTGAGCCTTGTGACGCTTCAAGAGCCGTTTTCACAAAGAGCTTCTGAATTTTTCTTTTGCTGCCCTCCTTTCTCGTTGCTCGGAAACCCACTGTCCTCTCATTTCAACAAGGCAAGACCAGTGTTAACAGCTTCCATGAGCTGGGTGCAGCGTAACAGCGAAACGTTTCACCCCGAAACGTGGCGTTTCACCCCGAAACGTTTCACTCTAGGCTAAGGCCTCACTGAAACGTTTGACCGAAACGCCAATTTTTTGTATATATAGAGTTATGTATCAACAAAATAGGTGTTCATAGTGCAGTGAGTAGAAACACATACTATGTTAACCTTGAAATAGCATATACATAATAAATAAATAAATATTTAATGGACAAATTCTCTAAAGAAAATTCTTTATTTCAGGCGTTTCACTCCAGGCGTTTCACCTTGCAGGTGAAACGTTTCGGCCGTTTCACCCGTTTCACGTTTCAGGCCTACTGAAACGTGTTTCGCTGTTACGCTAGCTGGGTGAGGGTAGCCACTCTGTTCTTGGTACATTAGTCCCGAAGCCCTTTAGCCAACCCACAACAATACTTCTCTATCTGCTCTGTCAATGGCACAAATCTGTAGGAGGTCATTGAGAGTAACGCTTTACAAAACCTCTGATTGTACTCCAGCAAGCCCTTGCATGTAGCCGAAGTAAGCTTGTGCTGATCTGTCATGACGTCGGCTTCAAATTCATTTGACAGCCAAGCAGATGCAAACATTTGCTTGAAGTAGACCCATGTGGCGGGTGCTTGTCTTTGCATTAACAATGTCGTCCACCATGTAAACGCATTGTTCTTCAAGAAAGTGGCAGCTTTCCTGACCTTAGAGGTCTCTGTAAAATTCCCTTCTGCATAAGCTGTATCAAACTGCGCCTTTGCTTTATCCTCGAAGCCACTAAAAGTGCTGAACTTTACAGCTGCACCACCTTCTTTGTAATCTTTCAGCTTTTCCAGTGCCCCCAAAATGTCATAAGGAATAGTCTGCAACATGGACACTGTAGTAGGCATCATCGTCACATCTTGGCCATTAACATTTTGCATCAGAGGTGCCAAATTTGGCTGCTATCCAGAAAAACAAGCCATGCCAAAATGACCCTATGGCACCCCAAATCGGCCTTGGTTGCACTGAAAACCTTGTTGCATGCAGATGCTACCATACATGGGGTTTGGCATCGTGCCTTGCATACCCCTAAACACTGTTCCTAGCGTGTACGGTTGACTTCCAGCCGCATAACCAACCGTACTCTGGAACACAGATCCACCCCCGAAATACCCAAGATGTACTGTGGGTGGTGGAAAAACTGGGTGCATTGCCTGGTAACCAGTTCCCTGCCCATTCAAGACAGCATGCGGGCTCTGAAAGGTGGCGCTGAACTGGCATAGCCTGTGGAATAGGCGTCCTAACCACGTGTTCAAGGACAGGAGGAACTTGTTTTGGAGCCCCTGACTCCGCAACATGCGAGTGTCCCCTATCTTGTTGAGACGCATGAAGTACTTGGGCTTGAGCCTCAACAAGCTCTGTTCGCGGTGTAGGTTGCCTATTTTGCTGTGGCACTGGTGGCGCTTGCAAGAACTCCATAAATCTTGGGTTCTGCACCAGTTGCGAAAAGACATTAACCGCGACAACTAACTGAGTCCTGAACGCATTATCCTCGAGTTGCCCAGTCATAACGCCCTGTATTGGAGGGACATTCACATCAACAGGAGGTACAGATGTTGGGGTATAAAGCCCAATGTGGTCGCCCAGGTAAGTAGGTGGACCGCCAGGTATGTACACATATTCTTTTGTAAAAACCTAATAAGAACTCACTATGCTCTACACATTACAACAGAGTGAGTTTACCATATCGTCGTGCTCTTCTTCTCGCACTCTCTCACGTCGCACTTCCGCTCGTACTCCTTCAACTGGTATTAGAGCTCAGATCGAGGCTTGGGGCAGCATTGCAGGAAGCTAGAGTCACCTGCTCAGATTAGAGTGAGATTCGACAGGCGAAGACACGGCCCCAAATCCTGTGGGTGAGCCCTAAGGGCTCGGTGTTCTCAGAATTTTATTCTGAGGTTATCTTGGCCACCGTTCGGCTTCGACAAAGTTTTGCGCAGGCCATTTTCGACTACGTGGTCTAGGCGGGTGCGGATCTGACTCTGCAAATTTGGGGTTTCGGCCTACGACTGTAGGTGCTGAGAATATCGGCACTCCCAGAGTGCTGATTTGTGGCTGTCTACACATCGAAGGTCGGCTCACAGTTCTTGGAGGCGTCACATACGACACGGGCGCATCTACACACAGACTGTAGGCGACATCCACTAGTTCATCAGGTAGCTTGTGTTTGTTGCTTGATATTCCAGATTTCATCTTGACATTGCAGGTACTTTCACATGAGATGTATTGTCAGAGATGATGCATGTCTGTTGAGGGTTTGCTGGCTGTGAGTCACGCAGCAAACAACCGCCGCAACGGTTACATCATACAGTGGGAAATTTGTGGATGTATGACTTTGTGGGAAGTCTATGTATTGTCAAATTTACTGCAGCCTTTGTTGAGGGTGAGTGAGGTTTTATTGAGCTGGGGGATTCTCGAATGTTGAGATCCTTTCGGTGATACAGGTCTTGGAGTGATCCCTCGAGCACCCTTAGATAGGCAGCTAGGATGTATTGACTGTGAGTTAGACAGTTGGGATTGCATCTTTGCTTTACTGCCGTTGAGGCATTGTCGCAGTCTATGCTTACAGGACAGTGAGAGACAGTACAGGTGCAGGACAGGTTTACCCACAGCTTACAGTGTTAGAGAGACAGTGGTTTTTTGAGTTGTTGTTGGTCTGTTTTTGAGTACACGAGAGCCATTTTACAAAGGAGACTTTGTCGAAATTTCTGCAGAATCTGAAGCTTTCTTGGTTCATTTGACAGGTTGATATTGGTTCAGAGGTCAGTTTACAGGGGAAACTCTACCAAATTTTTCCCAGGAAAGTAAACTACTGTGAAGCGTAGCTATGGCTGGATCACAGGACACTGCTCTTTACAATATCAAGAAGCTGGATAGAACCAATTTCTCATTGTGGAAGAAGCAGATTTAGCACGTGTTGGTACAAAAGAAGCAGATAAAACCTATAAAGCTCAAGGGGATAAAATCAGAAGATATGGACGAAGATGAATGGAGCGAAATGGATGAATTGGCACTTTCTACCATTATGCTGACTTTGGCAGAAAGCGTTTACTTCAATGTAGCAGACGCGATGTCGGCTTATGGAGCATGGACAAAGCTGAGTGATCTTTATGAGAAGCAGAGTGCAGCTTCACAGGTATACTGGCTTAAGAAGCTTGTTGACTTGAAGATGAAAGAAGGGACACCTATGTCCCATCATGTGAATGAATTCAACACCATCTACAGTCAATTGTCAGCTCAAGGTGTCAAGTTTTATGAACCTGTTAGAGCTATGTTCTTGTTGATCACATTGCCGGAAAGTTGGGACACTGTTCGCACAGCTTTGAGTAATTCTGCACCTCTAGATGGTTTGACCACAGCAGGTGTAGAAGGCAGTCTGCTTACTGAAGAAACCAACAGAAAGACAATGGACAAAGGCAAAGGAACAACCTTAGTTGTCAGGGGAAGGACCAAAGAAAAGTACAAAGGTGGAAAGAGGAATCAGTCTCGTAGCAAGTCCCGTAGTGCTAAAGGCAAGAGTGACATAGAATGCTACCATTGTGGCAAGAAGGGTCACATGAAAAGAGATTGTAGAGAATGGAAAGCAGAAAAAGGCAAAGAGAAAGCTGAAGACCATGGTGAGAAGAACAAGTTCTCAGTGAAAATTCAAGAAATAAATGTGACAAACATTGTTGCAGAGGATGACAGTCTAGTGTCAGGAGACATCTACTTCTTGAAGAATACAATGGACTCAGCTCTTCTTACAGCATTTGATGGACATGCACTGAGTGACTAGATTATAGACTCAGGGGCATCACTTCATGTGTCTCCAAAAAGGAGTGGTTTACCTCTTATGTGACCACTAAAGATCATGTTCGGCAAGGCAATGGGCAGACATGTGAGATCTTAGGTGTTGGAGATGTTCAATTGAAGTTTCAGAATGGCTCTTCTTTCACGCTGAAGAATGTGAGACACGTTTCCGCAATTACAAAGAGCTTGATCAGCACAGGTTTACTTGATGATGCTGGCTACGTCACCTCTTTTGGACAGAACATGTGGAAGATATCCAAGGGTTCTATGAGAGTAGCACATGGAGTAAAGTCCTCCAAAGTCTGGAGGACTTTACATGGTTTATGTATCAAATGTCTCTAAAAATGTAATCAATGTAACCGAGCAGCCGAACGTTTCTTTGTGGCATAGCCGGTTAGGACATATGTTCAAGAAGGGAATGAAAATCTTGTCTCGTTCTGGTTATTTGCCTGGCTTTTCATTTAATGATTTTGAATTCTGTGAACATTGTCTGTATGGTAAGCAAACACAGCAGCCACATAAGCATAGAAGCAGTAGAAGAGATACACAGTTGACACTTGTTCATAGTGATTTGTGTGGACCTATGCCTAACCTATCTCTAGGGGGAGCTTCTTACTTTATGACATTTATAGATGATTACTCGAATAAAGTATGGGTTTACTTTCTCAAGCACAAGGATGAAGCCTCAAAATGGTGTTGCTGAGAGGATGAATAGGACCATACAAGAGAAGTTCAGAAGTATGTTGTCTAATGCACAGCTGCCAAATGGGTTTTGGGTTGAAGCTGTATCATGATACAGCTGTTCATCTTATAAATAGATCTCCTACAAAGGTTTTGCAGAAGGATTCGGTGGCAGAGATGGTATGGTCAGGCAAGGTGCCCTCATACAAGCATCTCAGAGTCTTTGGCTGTGAGGCATATACTCACGTTCCAAAGAAATTTAGGAACAAACTTGAGCCAAAGAGTAGAAAGTGCATCTTTCTAGGCTATGGTAATTCTGGTGAGATGGGGTACAGACTTTGGGATCCCGAATCCAGAATGGTTATCCGCAGCAATGATGTTCACTTTAATGAAGCCAAATATCATTCTAAACCAGAGAGGGTTGAGGAGATTAGAAGAGTTGTCTTCCAAGAAGATGGACCTGCACGTGCAAGATAAAATGTCAGGGCTCAAGAGGAGCAAGGACATGATAGAGTGGAACCACAGGTTGTGGCTGAGCCTCAACCACCTATTTTGCGTAAATCTGGACGTATCACGCGACCTCCTGATCGGTTTGTTCCATCTATGAACTATGTCATGTTGACTGATTGCAATGAGCCTTCATGTTACAAGGAAGCAGTGCAAATGAAGGACTCCGGGAATTGGCAATTGGTCATGCAGTCAGAGATGACAGCTCTGCATAAAAACCAGACATGGAAGCTAGTTAAATTACCACAGGGCAAAAAGGCTCTACCTTGTAAATGGGTTTACAGGTATAAGATCACCGCTCATGATAGTCAGCCAAAGTACAAAGCAAGGCTTGTTGCCAAGGGCTTTAAGCAAGAACAAGGCATTGACTTTGATGAAGTCTTCTCTCCGGTGGTCAAGATGACTACATTGAGATGCTTTCTTGCATTGGTTGCCATATTAGATTTGGTGTTGCACCAAATGGATGTCAAGACAGCGCTCTTGCATGGTGATTTAGATGTGGAAATTTACATGCAGCAGCCAGAAGGGTTTGTTGAGAAAGGCAAAGAAGATTTGGTATGCCAGTTGTTAAAGTGTCTTTATGGCTTAAAACAATCACCGAGGGCATGGTACCATAAGTTCCACAAGTTTATGCTTTTTCAAGGCTACAAACGTAGTGAGTTCGATCGCTGTCTATATACAAAGAAGGCTAAGGATGGCAGTTGGCTGATCCTTATTTTGTATGTGGATGACATGTTGATTACTGGCAAGCATTTGGAAGAAATTTCAGCTGTGAAGTCAAAGATGGCGAAAATCGTTTGACATGAAAGACATGGGTGAGGCAAGTCATATACTTGGTATGCGCATTGAGAGAGACAGATCAAAGAAGTTGATTTGGTTATCTCAAACAGAGTATATTGACAAGGTTTTGCAACATTTCAATATGGAGAAGGGAAAGGCATTGAGTGTTCCATGTCACCATATGGGAAACTTAGCAAACAAGATTGTCCTGTGTCTGAGGAAGAACAGGCTGAAATGGATAAGATTCCATATGCGTCTGTAGTGGGTAGTTTGATGTATGCAATGATTGCTACTCGCCTAGATATTGCATTTGCAGTGGGAGTAGTAAGTCGATACATGTCAAACCCAGGCAAGAAACATTGGGAGGCAATGAAAGGAATATTGAGATACCTGAAAGCTACAAATAGTATGCGTATATGCTATGGGAGTCAGGAGCTAACTGTAAAGGGTTTTACAGACTCAGATTATGCAGGTGACTTAGACAACCGAAGGTCTACGTCAGGGTATGTCTTTACATTGGCTGGTGGAGCAGTATCATGGCGTTCTAGATTACAAGATTGTGTTACTCAGTCTACTATAGAGGCTGAATATGTTGCAACATCAGAGGCATGCAAAGAATCAATTTGGCTTAATCGACTAGTAACAGATTTGGGAATCAAAGAAGAGATGCCCGTGTTATATTGTGATAGTCAGAGTGCTATACAATTGGCTCGCAATCGAGTTTATCACTCAATGACAAAGCATGTGGATGTGAAGTATCATTTCATCAGGGAAATGCTCGAGGATAAGCAAATTCAGCTTGTCAAAGTTCACACCACAGAAAATCCTGCTGATCTACTTACAAAAGGACTTCCCTCAGAGAGCTTTGCGCATTTTCGCAAGCAGTTAGGTGTAGGGTAGTACATCACTTCTCTACATCTCTTGTATATTAGCTTGTATAGTAGCTTCTCACACACTTAAAGTACCACATTGGACTTTAAGTGGGAGGTTGTTGGGGTATAAAGCCCAATGTGGTCGCCCAGGTAAGTGGGCGGGCCGTCAGGTATGTACACATATTCTTTTGTAAAAAACTAATAAGAACTCACTATGCTCTACACATTACAACAGAGCGAGTTCACCATATCGTCGTGCTCTTCTTCTCGCACTCTCTCTCACGTCGCACTTCCGCTCATACTCCTTCAACAGACTGACGTGGCCGTGAGCTCTCGCCAATCTCAAACACCATAGGAATTTCCTGTCTGTCCTTCGAAGAGGAGCCCTCTTCCATAATGCCCTTCCCTTTGTCGGCCATAGTGTAGTCCCGCGTTCCTGTACTCTGTGTGTTCACCTAAAACAACCTTATGATTGTAGTCCCGGCCACGGAACCTTGAAACCGGCCCGTAGGGCGGTAGGCTTTGGCTTTCACCCGAAATTCTTTACTTTACTTTAGACACACACAGAGTGAGGGAGTACTTTGCAAAAGGAAGCTGCGATGGGAATTAACACTTCAGTACACATACGGCTTGGAAGCTAGAATGCTCCGAGCAGATGGCAACAACGTAGGCCCCAAAATTGGCGCCCCTTTTGGTATTTCTTTATTGTATTAACAGAGGGAATAAAACCTGTGATTTCTTACGACCTGTCCCGCATAATCCGGGCTTTGTTCTGGCCTGATTTCGGCAACATAACTGTATAGGACACTTGACACACAGTATCCCTCTGTTTTCTGCCCTGAAAATGCGCAAAATCACCTTTACAACGGCCCCCTCGCGTCCCCGGACCTCTTGGGGGTATTAGGGACCGTTTAGGGCCGAAAACCTAAACCTGCAAAAATACACAGCAGGCTGTATTTTCTTGTTTTGGGCTCCGTTTCGCGAGCTGGTCGCATCCGTAGCAAGTCCTTGAGCTCCCGCACCTGTAGGGTTACTTGCCCTTTGAACTGGACGAGATTTCTCACGTGAAACCTCTCCGAATTCACTTGTACCTGCGGGGGATTAGCAACTAGCTAATCCAGTACCTGTGCAAGAGGCTCTTGCCTCGGCAATCGTGCATGAACCCGCACAACTGTACATAGGTCAAATGAAAAGCCCTCTTGGGGCATCACATAACTGCACGTAGGGGAGAGAGAGAGTAGTGTGTAGTGTGTAGGTCATCACTCCTAGCACCACACTGTACATAGAGTGGAAATCATGCACTCCATAGCTCTTAACGTGTGACAGGAAACTTGCAAATGAGCCTCCCAGCTATAAATTCAGCGCCACTTCTTCATGCACGAGGAAAGTGCACAGATATGTGCCACTTGGCACGTTTACAGGCCATTTCCCGTTTCGGGGTTGCCGCCTAAAAATTTCCCGACTGGTTGCCCAGTTGACTTTGCGGCAGAGTTCTAAGATGTTCCCCTTGTCATTCCGAAGGTAATGGCCCAAAATAGAAGCTGCAAATAATTTTTAGGAGATGCTTCCGTTAACGGAAGCTTCCACTGGTCTTCTGACCATCTATCCCCATTGGGATTGCATCCAAAAATGCAATTTGGCCCAACTTTTGCAACTTCAAAAAGAGGGTCTAAAAAATAAAGCAAAAATCTTTGGAAAGAAACCAACAACTAAGGTTAGCAGTTGCCACGTCCTCGTGACGTAGTTAACAATTGCCACGTCCTCGTGACACTTGTCCTGATCTCGTATGCCTGCTCTCTCTACCCATCTACTCAATTGCTGCTCAAGAATAGAAGCATACAACCTGCCAGTGTGTGCCCAATCATAGTGGTGTGATAGTTCCTAGGCATCATTGAATCTCCTGCCTTGAAGATAGGCACAACTGTGGACATACTCCAAGTATCAGGAAAACCCTCACACATGGCTCGATTGAACATCAATGCTAGAAGTTCTGCAAGCATATCTCGGGCATGTTTAACGTGCTCCACTACCATTCCATCATGATCATATGCTCTCCTAGTCCTCATCATGTCAATAGCTTGCTTCACCATCTCAGCGGTAAAGAAAATGCATCTCTGGACATGGCATGAGAGAGAGAGAGAGAGAGAGAGAGAGAGAGAGAGAGAGAGAGAGAGAGAGAGAGAGATCTGGATCCAAGCTCTGCAACCAGTGTTGACGCATCACTATTTCCAAGTGATTATACCTCTGTTTCTAGAATAGTGCTGCCCTAACACCAACCCAACAAGTAACTACTAGATCTGAGTAGAACTGCCAGGCTGAATTAAATGGATTGTAATGATTGAATTTGCCAAGCATTGAGAGAACTGGAGTCATGTATCAAGCAGTTAAAGTGATACGGCTTAGTAGACTCCGACCTTAAGGAGGCTCTCACCTTACAAGAGGTAAAATAGGAAGGTCACGTATGGTGGAGATGTACACTGCATTAATGCTTGCCCATGTGGGTCGTCCTCAGATCCTGTGTTTCAAAGCGTCCCTCTAAGGCTCCAAGTCTCAAATAATGCCTCATTTTCTCTTATCAGTGATGGTGAATGGTCTTTGTTGGCATCATGGTATTCATCTCTGCATGGTCATTATTTGCTCTTCTATCTGATCTGCTTCTGGCCATTCTGAATTTTGACCTACACGGTTTTGTTTCATACATGTGTTAAGACAGAATTTTCTTGTTTAGTGTTGTCCTTTCAAACTTCTGCATGATAAATAAACAATATACCACATAGAGAGATCTAGTGACACATTGATAAAAATTCTAGCAGAATCTTGGCAGAGTTGCAGTCAAGCGGCTTCAGAAGGAGATTATAGAGTGGCAGAATAATCCTCCTCCCGGTTTCAAGCTCAATCCAACTGACGATCTTTCTAGGTATACTCACGTTTCTGGTCCATATAATATAAGATAGAAGTGACAACTTGTCTTTAGGGGTGTCCGTTTCTTACTTTTAGATGGACTATCGAGTTTGATGGGGCAACAGACTCGTTTTATGCTGGAGAGCATTTTCAGCTTCAAGTTCAATTTCCAGAAAAGTATCCATTGGAATCACCTGAGGTACTTTTCTCTCTCATTGGTTTCTAAAGTTGAATAAACAGTGCCATGTTTTTGTTTTAATGAGACTTGAAACACAGGTAGTTTTTGCGGGCAATCCTCCTGTGCATCCACACATTTATAGCAATGGGCATATCTGTCTTGGTAAAATACTTTTCACTCCTAATTTTGTGACTAATTTATATAACTTGTAAGGCACCCGGGTTCAATTAGTCTTGGGCCTACCTCTTTGCAGCAAAATCTTGCGAAAAGAGTTGTATGTAATTTCTTGTGTTGAGAAGAACTTAATGAGTGAAAGCGTATTAATGAAAAGATCTGATTACTCAAATTTTTGCAGACATTCTTTACGATTCCTGGTCTCCTGCAATGACTATGAGCTCTGTATGTATAAGCATCTTGTCCATGCTCTCAAGTGCAACAGAAAAAGTAAGTATTTTTTAAGCTCCTATTGCCTATTGTAAATTCAGAGCATCAAGAATACCATGAGAGTTAATAATAAGTACAAGAAGGGAGGATCGGAGATGGCTATCGATCAAAGTGTCTTTTGTGTTTTGGCAGGAAAGGCCTGCTGATAATGACCGTTACGTGAAGACATGTCGCAAAGGAAAGTCTCCTAAGCTCACTATCTGGGAGTTCCATGATGACAAAGCATGACTTGCTCTCAAGGGAATCCCTTGGCTTGTAATGCATTGGTTGGTATAGAATACATATAGAGTTTTTGCGTTGTCACTACCAAGGTCGCTAGATTGTGGCAAATGATGCTGATATTTCATGAAGGACGGTTTCATGCCATTCCTTTTGTGGCATGTCAAAGGGTTAGGGCGGCACTCTTGCTGTACCAGTTGAAAGCCTTTTGGCACTCTGCGTGCACCTTTGGCATGGTTTTGGCCTGATGGCAGTTGATACTTCATTCCCTCATGCCAAAGTACATATTTGTCATCTCTATTGGGATTGTAAATGTAAACGTTTGTCACCATCTTGGCTTAAATGGTGCTCTGTGTTGCTTTCAGCACGGCGACTGCTATATGGATTGCCAAATCATGTAAATTCTTTCTGATTGGGTACTTAAAAGTGATTGAGCACTTATGAGCTCTTGTGCTACCATTTGCACAATTTCTTGCTTGTCTGCTGACTGTATTTCGAAGAGAATCTGTCATAGCTCTCAGCATGCTTAATATGCATCTATCTCACAAGATTTGTGTTGGAATTGATGTGTTTCATGGTATGCATGATATCGTAAATGAAGGACATTCGGCATGCTTTCGCACGCTCAATTTCTCAGATGAGCTGAACCTTGGAATCGTAAGTAGTCCTTACAAACTGTATTGGAATACTATCTTGAGAAGGGTAAGATTCAATAAGGCCTTGGACCATCCAGGATCATAGTTTTTTTCCGGACCCATCCGATGGGGAACCATACTACCGGACGCATCCCAATTGAACTATGATTGGGTTTTTCTGACTCCAGAAAACCACTGTCTACTGTCAGACTTAGTTATCATGGTCATTTGTATGTAATATGATGATTGATCTTGAGCTAGGTTTTAAAGTTTCTATGGTGTTTCATTACATTGTATGGTTTTGTGCTCTTCTGTGTTGTGTCGTATGTGAACTATTTAAAACCGTATCAGACCTGACATATGGAATCTTCATGGGGTCTGATTGGTTTTCCGTAGGGGGTGTGATCCGTACTACTGTACTTCTGCACCTGTCCTAGGCCGGCGTATGGTTGACGCGTGGAAAAATATGCTGAGGATGATGAATAGATGTGACACGAGGTGATCGTACAGCAAACCCTTACACAAATTGCAGAGGTGACAACTTGTTGAATTATTTTGGCAGCTGGTGCTGCATGCGGGGAATTACTGACAATCCAACAGTCGAGCTAAATTGACATATTCTATATTCCATGTATGAAAGCAAGAGCATATCTTTTATCTAGGCAGTATGAATCTAATGTTGGACTTATTTGGTTATGTTCTATTCCATTTGTCTGTAATTTTACATGAAGAAGTGAAGCTTGTGATCTTGAACAATGTGTGCGCACAATGCAAGCATGCACAATCTGTCTGCTTGTATCTGCTTGTGATAAGTGGAGCTTTTCCAATGCTAGGGGTTGTAGCTACCAAGCAAGTCTTTTAGAGATGACAGTAATGCAAAATTATATGTTTAATGACAGAAACCATCTGGCATGAACAATTGTTGTGTTAGAAGGTTTATATATTCCGACTTCTGAAGAACTTAGAAAGTTGGCAGTTGATTGTTGGTGTCTAGGCGTGTTGTCTTTAAAGTTGGGCACAAGTTGTATGTACTCTCTATGACAGAGTACAAGACATGGAGCTTGTTTAAGATGTAATGTCATCATACAAGCCATGGACAGGTTTAAAAGCAGCGTTAAAGTGAAGTCACCTAGTGAGGAATAAGAAACCTTATTGACTGCTGATGAGTGAGGTCAAGCTTAAAGCGATGGATGCATCGAGTTACTATGAGAATCAAGAGAGAGAGGGGAGGCTGTAGGTAGCGAAGTCTACAGAGAAAGAATGCAGATTGCACAATTAAAAGGCTTTAATACTTCATTACCAATCCAAATATACTATGATGTGGATGTCCTGTGTGCTTTCAATTTAGAGCCTAAATGGCGATGTAAACAACTCAAAATGGAGGATCCAGAGAATATTAATGCATAAGCATTTCTTGACCAATGCATGATTTCTTTGATGTGTTGGAGTTGTATCTAGCTCTCAGCCTAATTTTTATCGGTGTGATTGTGACCAATATGATTTAGTGCTTCAAAACATGTATGCTGTCTCCACTTTTGGTCTTTGATCTCTTGGGATAGTTCTTAAAACGTTAAAATTCTCTTCTTTTTCTTCTTTTTCTCTCTCCAAGGTACCGGACCCTTGGCAAAAAGAGGAAAGTATCAAGATTGTAGGGAAAGGACCTGCAGTGTCCTTTCTCCATAATGCAAGTGACCCATTGGCGGCGGCTGGCGGAGGCCGGGAGACATGGGGAATTGCATTGTGGGGAAAGGACACTGCAGGTCCTTTCCCTATTCCATCAATGAGTTGAATGGTTATAGAACATGACTTCGAAGAGTATTTTAGAGATCATTCGTTATGAACATGAATATAAAGATATAGCTGGTTCAAAAAACTTTTCGATACAACCTCACACAAACATAGAGAACTGCAACATTACAAATTATAGTTTTTGTTTACATGTTGAATAGTGCATGTTTTGTTAGTTGAAGTGTTGTTTACTTAAATACTCACAACATTTGATAAAATACTCCAATCAACAAATAGTTTTGGCTGGGATTTAAGAGCATGGTAACATTCATAAAATTAGGTGAATACTTACCTTACATGGGATTCTAAAATTGACCAAAATTCTTGGAAACTAATCATCGAACATTGCTAGTATAAGAAAGAACATTTGTGCACAACAAGAGGCAAATATGAAGAAACGTGTTAGTAGGGTAGAGGAGCCAGTAGGGGGACGGGTAACTTGGGGAGCTTGAATCTCCCTCCTCCGAGCTCAATTTTTTGCGATGAGTAGCTCAATTTAATCGCCTTTTCATAAGCTTTCAGGAAAAATAATTTGGGATTGGTCGGGTTTGAAAGTCGGTAGTCGCGGCGCGATTTTCGGAATCAAGTGTATCAAAAATCGGCATGAATAAGAACACCAATGGGGGCCAAAAGAGGTAAAATGCAGCCACAACGCCTTGGCCAATGAGAAGGCTTTATTTCAAATGAACTAGCCGTTTCAACTCCACTTTTTTGTGCTTCTTTTGGTCCCCAAACATATAAAATTAGGGGTTCATGTGTCTTTTCTCTGGGGGCCGTACCACAACTGGCCCCTCTACCCTAGAGTCTCTTCAACAAAATGACAACATCCCAGCCTCCGCCATGAGGAATTGCATTGTGGGGAAAGGACACCGTCTGTCATGTGTCGTGGGGAGCAGGGACAACACTGCGCGTAGTGGCTGCACACGGAGACAGAGTGCTACCCTGAATAAGTTGAGGCTACCTTCTAAGAGCCGGGTCTCACTATGGTTAAGATTATTAGTGGTATTTAAACTAATGCAAAGTCCCACATATTTGAAGGTAAGTTGCCTTCTCCTCAAAACAAGAAAGACCTTTTTGCCTTGAACGTTCTAAACTTGTTTCCTACAAAGGGGGCCAGCCATTGAATTTAAACGTATTTGCTTAATACACACCATTTCTTTTGAAATAGAAGCACGAGTAGAGTTATGCCTAAAAGCGAGGGCAACTTGTCATGTTACTTTATTTGGAGTGTTTCTTCATCCCACTAATCATATTAGTGCCAAGGGGGACTCGGCCCTAAGTGGTGACGTGTCAGACCTACAATTACTACAAATTGCTAGGCTCTAACGTTACAAATGCTGACGTATGTTGCCTCGACTGTCCCTAAATGTATGGTGATGATTGCTCGCCCTTCGACCCACGACCATGACGGAGGTGAAAGTAGTACTTTAAAACTAAAAAAAACTTTGTTTATGAAAATCGATTATGCAAATTGAAATCCTCAATTCAAGGCAATTTTTCAGTATATTTTTTCATTCATTTGATCCTGCTCTCCATATTCAATTGGTTACACATCTTCTTCATAATGTGAAACATCCTTCCTTATTAAACGTAATTACTATTTTGGCCTTCATTTTGATCATACTTGTGCCTCTTATTTAATACACCCAACACCATAAATGCCTCATACTCTATGATGACACAAGAGGATGCAAGATTCACGACTGCTAGTGTTCTTGTAAGACCCTTCTTAATATTTGGACAATGGCATTTTTTCTTCTCATTGATATCCTACCCATAATATCCTTATTGTGATAAGAACAATTTTACCGAAGTTTTGGTTGTTAGGCACAAAATTCAAAGAGAGAGCATGGTGTTGCACAATCGTATCTCACTAAAAAATTACTTTATGATTATTTTGGTTTATTAATAATCTTTCTATCAATGTTTCAAAAGATGTCACAAATAAGATTGCAATGCTCATATGCTATATATGCTGCTCACGAATAAGATTGCAATAGTACATATGCTGCTCAACATAGAAGATAACCACAAGCTCAAGAACTCAATTGTACTCATTAAATACACCTCTCCAAAAGGTGCTTCTTCCCTTTAAACAAATCTTTGACATGGTCTTGTACATAAATGAAACTATAATTGCAAAAGTGGTGAACCATTAACTATGAAGCTCATCTAGGAGTTGATAATGGAAATCCTGAGCATACCAAAGGGCACATATAGTTTGGCTAGTTACACGCAACCTTTGGATAATGATAGAGCTTTCATAAAGATATCATGCCAAAAATTTCACCTTCAAGTATCTAGATAATAAAAGGATGAAGTTGTCTTTATAGATTGCTTTGCAGCACTTCCAAGTGCCAAAGCAGACAAGTTATATGTGATCATTAAGGAATTTTTTTGTGGCTTTGGCTGGGGCAATTGTTGAAGATTGGATAGTCCACTATGATTGTGCCAGGTAAAAGATACTAGATGATGGTAGTTTACAAGAGTTAAAGAGATAACAGACCTACATCAAAAGAGCACCCATACTTGCACAAATAACTTACCAAGATATGGGTATGATGGAGAAACTTCTACTTGCATCAACACAATTAGATTTGTTCCAAGCCACGACGCATCATGTTAAACCATGGACTTGGCGATATCCTCTTGCGCTACGATTGGATCTTCTAGAAGGGAAGCACGGTTAGCTAGCCCGTTGCTTCTTCTCTTCTATGATGAGTATGTTTGATGATGTTTTTTTAAGGTCTATGTAGGAGTAAGACACAAACCTCATCCCTAGATCTACAATGGTGGGTCCAAACATGTGGGATATCAGCTCAAAGAAACTAGCACAAAATGCCTCTTCAAAGGTCTCCATAAAATATGATGGTCAAAATGTAGTGTAGGCATAGAAACCAAACAAGACATCAATGAGAGCTACTTTAAAATTTCATAGCATAGTCTTGAAGATTGTTCCAAAAAATTTATCCCTGGAGCATCTGTGTACTCTGTATTGTTGAATGTCTCTATGCAAGTCAACAGTATATGGCATAATTTCTATATCATAGCACATGGTAAAGGGCAAGTTGTGGTGTGTCCATGCGTGCGTATGGGAAGAGGAAGAAGACAAAGAGAGCAATGATTGTGGGAAACAACGCACTAAGAAGGAGGAGTGTATGTTTTTATTTATTGCATATATATATATATATATATATATATATATATATATATATATATATATATATATATATATATATATATAAAATATATATATATATATATATATATGGAGAGTTGAGAGAGTTGATGTGTGTGGTGTTAGTCATGTGGTTAGGCGGCCACACAAGACTTTACCCCAAAAATCTCCCACTTAAAAGGCACTGTGGTCATTAGTGGCTATGCCTAAATCTAGTATGTACAATCGTGAAGCACGACAACTTCACCCTTATGCAACTATGTTCACCCTACACCCATTAACTCGATACAATGTGCAAATTGCTCCATAACCAGGCTCTTTTTAACAGCATCTAGAGCTTGATAAACTTCAATCACTTATCCTTCAATGCATCGTGAATGAGGTGATACTGCACCTCAATGTGTTTAAAAACATAGGATTTCTTGCCAAAGCAATGACACTCTAACTATCACAATGCAAAATTGGAACGTGTTGAATGTCTAAATATCCCACTAAACATGCCAATTATATGGCTTCCTTGCTGGAATTTGATGCAACAATGTACTAAGCCGTTGTAGTGGAAGAAGACATATAATCTTGAAGAGGTGATCTTCAAAAAATGGCTCCTCCTGTAAATATGAATATGTAGCCAAACATGGATCTCCTATTGTCTTTGCAACCCACATAATCTGCATCCATGTAACCAACAATAGATGCATCGTAGTGTAAATACTTTCTCGCTATACCTTTCAAGTATTTGAGGATGTGTTTCACTACTATTATCCAATGCTACTTGCAAAGATTAGCCATGTAACCACTCCCACTGCAAATGCAATGTATGGCCTCATGGCTACCATATCATACATAAGACTGCAGAATATGGCACACTTGCCATTTTTGCTCTCTCAACATCTAAATTTGGAGAATCTTCCTTGCTAAATATGATTGTAGTGGGGTACTCATTGCCTTCCCCCTTTCATATCGAAACATTGCAAGACCTTGTGGATATAAGATTCTTGAGACAATCCAAGAATGCCTTTTTCCCTGTCTCTCTTAATATTCACACCAAGAAAATGACTTTCTTTGCCCAAATCCTTCATAGCAAAGATTTTGCTCAACATTTGCTTTAGTTTGAAAATCTCCTGAGTGGAACTTTCCTGCAATGAGCATGCCATCTACATATAAAGTAAAATAACCAAAGAATCATAACCAAGTTTCCGTGCCTAATAAGCATTGATCCTCTTGACTCCTTTTAAATCCTTGGGATCTCATAAAAGCATCAAAATTTTGATTCCACTGGCTTGAACCGTGCTTTAAGCCATCAAGCACTTCCTTGAGTTTGCATACAAGCTACTCCCTGTTAGGTCATTCAAAACCTTGAGGCTGCTTCATGTAAACATCAAATTCAAAATCCCCGTGAAGAAAGGACGTCTTCATATCCAAATTGGACAAGCTCCATGTCCGCAATGGCTACTAGACCAAGTTTGCACTGTGTGCAGTGTAGTCATCTTGACCATGGCAAGAAGATTTTGTCAAAATAAACTGCCTTTTGCTGCTTGAATTCCTTAGCAACGAATGAACCCTTGTACTTAGGCTTAGGATCATTGGATATAAACTTCTTCTTGTAAACCAATTTGCAAGGTAAGCCATGCTTGCCTTGTGGAAATTCAACTAGTCCCATGTCTCATCATTAACAATCGAGTTGTACTGTGATTGCATGGCCTTCTCCCACTTGACCTTGTCATCCATTTGCATGGCTTCTTTGTAACAAAATTGCTTATCGCACTTTGTTAGCATGACATAGTCCAACCCTAGCTGAAACCTCTCAGGTGGATGCAAGGATATACTAGATCCTCTCAAAGTATGCCTACTGCAATTGGGCCTATCAATTGGAGCATTGTTAGTGGAAGGTACTTTATTAGTCCTTTTAGTTTTCACAAATTCTAAGAAAATGTCCTCGACTGTGGCTTTTCTATACTCAACTTCTTTGATAGGCTTTTTATGCATCTTTGACTCATTGAAGGTAACACGTGAACTACAAGTGAGTTTTGAGATTTTGGGTGCTAGAAACGATATCTCAGCTCTCCATCTGCACCATAACCAAGAAAATGCACGTATAACTTTGGATCTAGCTTTTTTTGAAGCTCTTTGGGCACATGTGCATATGCCTCACATCCAAAAACACGCAAATGATCATAACATGAATTCATTTTGGACCATAGCACCTCTAAAATCTGGTAGTTCAATTGTGTTCTATAATAATGATGTGTAGCATCACCTCTGTCCAAAAACCTTAAGTCAAATTTGCCATAGAAAGCATCGCTATGACTCGCCCCTAAATCATTCAATTCATTCTTTCTGCAACTCCTTTTTGACTAGGTGTGTAAGGAGTAGTAATCTGCCTCTTAATACCTCTCTTGCTACAAAAATTCAACTCCATGGAGACGTACTCTCCACCATTATCAGTCCGTAATCTTTTTATCTTCGTGTCATATCAATTCTCTATCAATGCAAATAATTTTTGAAATTCAAAAAGACAATCCTTATGATGCAAAGGATAAACCCACACTTTTCTAGTGGAATCTTCGATATAAGTCACTAAACAGCTGGCTCCCTCTAGAAACTTGGTTAGCATAGGACCACAAACATTGCTATGAACAAGTTCTATTGGTTGCAAATGCTTCCTATTCGATGGCGATGAGGCGTTCCTAGTTTGTTTGCCATAAATATAATGCTCACACATAGAAAAATTAGAATAGCATAAATACAATGCTCACACATAGAAAAATTAGAATAACTTAACACTGAAAAGTAACCAAAACGTGTTAAAGTTTTGGGGGACCTAATATGCTATATAGCATAGTATATGATGATGGTTGAGTTTTTTTTATTGCTGAAGAATACGATACATTTTAGAGTAGCAAGTATAACTTTCTCAATATTGCTAGTTTCTTAGGCCAATTGTGTGTATTTTGTAGGTAGTAGCCATATCTAATCATAGACTACAAACTTGGCTAGATATTGAGTAGTTTCTATGGGTTTCTAGAGGTCATAATGCTAAACCCATTTTTTTCATGTTTGCTGTATTTAGCACTTTATCATTGCCCCCAAGGTTCCAATTGTAAGAGATCCATTATCCTTTTGACATGCTCCATGGCTCCTTTTGAATCCAGAGGCCCAAAGGGAACTAAGAAAACATGTATATAGTATCTGTATTGAGCGTGACTATAGAAACTTTGATGATAGGTCCACAGAATGGCAAAAATGCAACTTTTTTGTACCTTTTTTTTGCCCAAAAACAAATTAGTGAGGTAAAAGCAACCATATTTTTTGGTCACCAACCCATTGAAGTTAACGGGGCATTTTATCTCATGTCCTACAAAATTCTTCAGTCTTATTTATATGCAATCAACCGTAAGAAATTGCTGTTTTGGGCAAAATGCACTCGTCCATCAACTTTGGAGGCTTGTAGTGACCAAGGGATGAGAAAAATTACAAATTTCTCATTTTTCCATATGTAGTAGTTATTGAACTATAAGCTCATGAAAGGATTTTTCAAAATGAGTGGGTCTACTATGGTTTTGAAAATTTTTCCCAAAACCCTGAAAGGACACTTTTATGTCCTGTTAGGTTACCATTCTAGTGATAAGGACTAGAACATTGATAGGGATTTCATTCACATCTTTACATGTAGTGTTTGTAAAGTGGTAATAACTCACGTTCTTAACACGCAATGGGAGTGTCAATAACATCAAATTCACATTAACCTGTTGAAACCGAGAGTTCTTGTTTGTCTATAGAGATATTTGATTTGTGCGGAGGGCCCCTTTAGTAGCCCGACGGGCTCAAAATTTTCAAAGAGACGCCAAGTTTGGAGGGGCCTATATAAAAATGGCCCATCCTCCCAAACACCCCTTTTGGCACACTCTCTAGAGTCCTCACTAGAGCTAAAACTTGAGGTTTATCCTTGAGCTTTATCATGTAAATTTTTTGCGCCTTTTTTTTCCTATAAAAATGTCCACGTATAGTTACCTCCCTTAGGTGTCTATTCGTCTGGAAGCAGGTTTGGATAGGAACCATTCTCATGGAGGGTTTAAGTGGTGCAAGTTCTTGGGGATCATTTCTATTGTTGGAATGGAGTGCTGCTATTCACTACACCAACGTACTTGTATTTTATGACTAGTTACCTCCCCTGGATGTCCATTCGTCTCGAAACACGATTGGGTAGGAAGAATCCTTGTGGAGGGTTTAGGTGATACAAGTGCTTGAGACTCGTTTTTATTGTTGGACTGAAGCGCTCCTCATCATTACACCAATTTCACACTATTTTTATTTGCTCACATATCACTTTTGTCGGTGTATTAATGTTGCCCAAAGGGCTCTTGATGTTGTTCGAAGGGTCCTTCATGTTGCCCAATGTGTGAGGGCTATATCCCAGAGGATCCAGAGGGCCTCGGAGGGCCAAGTCTGTTGTTTGACAAGCAAAAATGCATGACCTTTTGGTAGCCTTCATCTTAGCTTTTCCTTTTCCATCATTGTCAGACTTCTTGCTAACTTGAGACTTTTTCTTGTCTCTTTCTCATGCATGATACCTTTTCTTTAAATGCTGTTTTTAGTGACAATGATAGCACTCATGGTGAATTAGCTTGAGGCAATAAATAGACCTACTCCACTAGTGGAGTGTGAGTATTTTATCATAGAATTAGATATTAATATTTTGTGCATCAATATCAACCTTATTACCATGACATTGATGCTCTCATTGAGAAGATGTGGAATGCACAATGTCTCAAGGTTCTCATCATCCAAGTAAGTGGTCCTTCCATGAGTACTTAGGGAGGTGTGGCTCCACACTATGTAGGGGAAAATAGTATACAAATGGAAACTTAGCCATTCCTAGGTATGATTAGCCCAATGGCAAGGAGCTGGCAACATAGCAATGAGTAGTGCAAGTAGAAAGTTTGTGTTATCGAGTTTTTGTCTTGGTACTTGGTGTGGAAACTATGCAAGGGAGGGATGTGTAGACTTGGAGTGCTTGTACAAGACACCTTGGTGTGATATCTTTCATAAAAAAACATTGAGAATAAAGGTCTACATGTACAATGATCATAACTAAAGAATGGGGAGTCCCCAATTGTGGTATGTGTCAAGCACCATCCATTGAGCAACAACCTACTCACTCAGTAGGTAGTTATACAATTGACTATCGTATATGCATCCATAAACCAACCTGAACATCTGGAAATTTATGCTCAACAACCCACCTATGGATCTCTAGTTCCACTTCAATAATGTTACCATATACATGTGTAAGTGATGTGTGTGAACACACTTAGGACCGTCGGGGCATTTTTTCCCTCACTAGGAGGGTTTTTCCCCCATGCATTGTATATACGCCCATCACTCTAGGGCTAACTTATCTTTCCATTGCAAACTAAGTAATATACTCTTTGTTGTGTGCCTTGAGACTCCTTTGTCTTCTCCAAGCTATATGTGTTTTCTTACAATCCTAATTTCAACAACTGGTATCAGAGCAGGTTGCATCCTCTCGGGCTTAGTCGCCACCAGCTCCAACACACGTCTGCTCACTTTCTCCAATTTCTATGAGCTTTTTCAAGCGTTTTTAGGTCGGTGCAAACTCTACAAGAAGTATTGCACATGCTACTTTGTCATTTTGTGCTCATTTCTACCTTCATTTCCACTACAAGCAGTACTGCATAGACTCTTTTGTCATTTTGTGCAAAATATCTGTTAGTGTCTTTTTTTGCATAATAGATCCCATAGTCTTCTACGGTTTGTGCTATATATCACGTGTTGTTCCCACTCTGTTTTTCCTCTTTTTAGGCAGTTTTCACGTCAGGTGCAACATTCACCATGGCTAACACCAACACATATGGATTCAAGATGTTTATGCGGATAGGTTGGATGGGGACAATTACCCTATGTGGGCTTACATGATGCAACATGTTCTTGTGTCAAAGGGAGTTTGGAACATTGTGCAGGGCATTGATGTACGTCTTGGTCCTGATGATGTAGGCGATGTTGCAGGTTTTGGTGGTAGGGGTTGCTGTCGTCAGATCTGTTTTGCCTACGGCTGAGCACGCTCGTTGAGATGTCAAAGATGTGTAGGCTCATGCATTGATTGCATTGTCTGTGAAGTGCACTATTACTCCTCACATTTGTTTAGAAAAATTTGAAAAACAAGCTTGGGACATTCTAGCTGGTCTTTATGCAAGTCGCAATGAGGCAAAAATTGCATTGATGCGTAAAGAGCTGGAGTTGAAGATCATGCACAAGGAAGATGACATGGACACTTTCCTTATTGATATCAATGAGAAAATTATTTTTGCAAGTGAAGTCACTTCAAACAGTTCCCTTGTGTAGACTGATCTTAATGCCTTGCCGGATCCTTACAAGACTTCTGCTAGTACTTGGAGACTCATAACCCAAGGAAATCTAGAAGCTATCAAGTTTGATGCATTATGCACATTGTTGTTTCAAGAGTCACTTTCCCCCAAAAACAGGACTAGACAGTGTGCAGTTGAACATGCCTTTATTGCTGCTAAAAAAAAGGTGGTAACATCAATGTGGCCACTTCTCATGGTTTTTCAGCAAGTGGTAAATCCCATGTTCCTAATGCTTCTACCGGCAACAATTCGTCTGGGAATTTTGGTAATGGGATTTTTAAAAAAAATTTCCATTGCCATTATTGTAAATAGTGAATGCAACTTTGCCTTGATCTCAAATTTGGTGATGAAATTGTTGCATCTGGCATTTTATGTCGTGGGCTGTATAAGCTCACTTTGTATGACAAGTTCGGGTAGAATCTTGCATATGCAGCTGTAGATTCTAAGGCTATTTCAAATGCAAAACTTGTAAGGGTGGTTTCTCACGGCCACCTGGCCCACATCCCAACATGTTCATCACATGACTAATAGGGGAGATCTGTTATCTTGATATGGTAAAGTTGGTTCTACATTTCAAATTTCTTAATTGAGCATGGATAAATCTTGGAAAAACTTCATACAACAAAAAACATTTGTTTCCTCAAGGAGAGGAGGTTCCCTTTTCTCTTGTTTGGAAGGAACCCCTTGAAGAAATAGTCGTTTACGGATGAAAATTGGTAGTATGGACTTTGATACACTAAACTTGCTATTGATGCTCATATCCATTGTGATATTGATGCCCATAGCAATGATTGGACTATGATTTTGTTCCCAACACCCATCGCAGTGTGGAGAAATATATTTTTACATGTGTATGGGTTACTATTAACATTATAAGCTAGAAGGGACCCTTAGAATGAGGAGGATATTTTTTGTTATGGTTGGAAACTCATGAATATCGTGTTTGAGAAAGAAGAATCTCATTGTGATCACCTTACATTGTGAAGATGAGTACAAGTGTTAGCGGGTTGCTGCGCTGAACGTCTGTAGCATAGCGATCTGGCACTAACGTAACATCAATACTCAGGGAAGTGACTCGGTTGGGGCACGGAGACTCTTTGAGATTGTCAATCTCAAGAAGTGAACCTTAACAAACAAACACACCAACTCAACAAGAAAACCAACACTCAAAGATCAAGGAAATGTGCCTATGTCCTTTCTCACAGCTCTAGGTTATCACACCATTTTGGCACTCGAACGGACTCGAAATGCAACAAAACTTTAGGAGGAGGTCTAGGACACCTAGGGACACATCCTACCAACTCTGGTTGCAATCTGACAAGGTCCCAAAATCACGATCCATCATGATAAAGGTCCTGAAAACTGCAATAGCTCAGTCCAGAAAGGTCGCCCTATGGTCTATGAACACTCTTCTATAGTCAAAACATCATAAAACAGTGATTTAAGCACTCAAATCTAATGATTGTTCTCCCTAACGCGTAGTCACAAACCACAACAAATCTGACAATACTTACACTTGAATGAAAGAGCAAAGAGAGAGGAACACAATGCAAGTTTCTAAACTAAAAATGGATTACCCAATCATTAGTTGCGATGATTACAAGTTGGAGCAGATTCGTAGCATGAGCGCACATACAACAGATCTCTTTTTCAATCTCAAGATAAGGCCTCCTTTTCATATTGAAGTTATTGACATTTATACTTAGGGATTTCTAAATGGCCAGTGGCCAGTTCACATAGACCTTTACAATTAAAATGACATCATTACAACTCAAGGAATTGACTGCTACTCTGGAATTAGGATTTACACAGAGTATCACTACACTAGCTTGACAAACTAATAAGAGTACAAATGTGGTGTACGGCTAGGTGGGTGCCCGTTGAGTCAATCCTCGAACGTTCCCCCCTTCCTAGCTTGTGTCGTCCCTTGACATGACCTTGTGCAGTCTTGTCATAGGGTTGTTTTCAGCTTTGTCTTCAAGGTTGGTCGTTAGCTTGGGAAGTGCTTTGGTTTTCTTCTTGTTGTGCATTCGCCTCTTTGTTGCCAATCTTAGCTGCCGTAAAGATGGATGTTGATGTGTCTGAGCTTGTAGAACTGATCCTCTTTGTGGCATGGACTTTATGACGGATTTTCTTTCAAGTTCCACTACAATTTGAGTTTTCCACAATAGGTAGCCAATGTTGAAGCACTGTGTGAGCTACGTATGGTTGTTGTGGATTGCTGAATTTTTCATTGCTTGTGGTTGTAGACCAATTTTTAAGTTGCCATTTTTTAATGGAGCTTTGTTGCTCGGGTTAAGCATGCTTTGATTTACAACTTTATCTCCAAGTCATTGATGGTTGATTTGGGTAGCCATTTCCTTATTGTTGATGTAGAAGGAATATATAAAAGAAGATGATGAGGGTTTCTAGATTAGGGTCTTAAACCTGGATGACCAAAGGGAAAAAAGGTAGTGGGAAAAAAGTCCTTTGGTATACGCTCTTATCGGAGTTGAGAATTTGGACTTCAAGTACCTATCATGCAAGGTGAGTGCTTGAGAGAAACAAAGGAAGAGTGCCTAATGCTAGTGCCAATTATGGGACACTCTATATGCATATGAGAAATTTGTCAAACAAAAGCATGCAGTGTAAGAGATGGAGTTGATGGGTGCTTCAAGGAACAAATGTAGCACATGTGACATCAAAGGACGTCTCAATAGATTCCACATTTCCAAGAAGGGTTTTTGATGTAGAATCTTCTCCACTCATTCCTCATTGTGCTGAGTGTGTAAGTGTCTTTTTGACTTCCTCCTTCACTTCCCCACTATACTACAACGACTTTGACTCTTATGCCCACCTATACCACCATGAAAGACACAACCTAAATGTGCTCAAGTCTTTCAACTTGAGCAGTACATTTGCAGCATAGCGATCTGGCACTAACATAATGTGAATATACTAAGGGAAGTGACTTGGATGGGGCACGGAGACTCTTTGAGACCGTCATTCTCAAGAAGTGAACCTTAACAAACAAACACACCAACTCAACAAGCAAACCAACACTCAATGATTAGGAAAATTTACCTATGTCCTTTCTCACAGCTCTAGGTCATCATGCCATTTCGGTACTTGAACGGACTTGAAATGCCATGAAACTTTAGGAGGAGGTCTAGGACACCTAGGGGCACTATCCCACCAAGTCTGGTCGCAATCCAACAAGGTACCAAAATCACGATCCATCATGCAAAAGTTCTTGAAAACTGCAATAGAACTATCCAGAAATATCACCCTATGGTCTAAGAACACTCTCCTAAGTACATCAGAGCTCTTTTCTTCTTCTAAAGTGTTAGCGGGTCGCCGCGATGGGCCTCTACAACATAGCTTTTTGGTACTAACATAATGTCAGTACTTAGGGAAGTGACTCGGATGGGGCACAGAGACTCTTTGAGATCGTCAATCTCAAGAAGTGAACCTTTAACAAGCAAACACACCAACTCAACAAGCAAACCAACACTCAATGATTAGGGAAATCTTCCTATGTCCTTTCTCACAAATCTAGGTCATCATGCCATTTCGGCACTCGAATGGACTCGAAATGCAACGAAACTTTCAGAGGAGGTCTAGGACACCTAGGGGCACTATCCTAGCAAGTCTGGTTGCAATCCGACAAGGTACCAAAGTCACGATCCATCATAAAAAAGGTCCTAAAAATTGCAACATATCAATCCATAAATGTCGCCCTATGGTCTAGGAACACCCTCCTATGGTCAAAATGACTAAAAACAATGATTTAAGCACTCAAATTTGCATTTAAGACTCACAAATACGTAGTTGGGAACCGCAACAAAACTGACAATGCTTGCACTCAAATGAAAGAGCAAAGAGAGAGGAACACAATGCAAGTTTCAAAACTGAAAATGGATTACCCAATCATTAGAAAGGTTGATTACAAGTTGGATCAACTTCGTAGCTCGAGCGTACGTACAACCGAGCTCTTTCTTCTCTAAAGATAAGCTTCCTTTCACATTACGGTTATTGACTTTTATACCTAGGGATTTCTAAATGGCTAGTGGCCGGCTCACATGAACTTTTACAAATGTCATGACAACATTACAACTCATGGAATTGACCTGCTACTCTGAAATTAGGATTTACACAGAGTATCACTACACTAGCTCAGAAAACTAATAGAGTACAAATGTGCTGTTTGGCTATGTGTCCGGCCAAGTGGGCGCCCGTTTGGTTTGTCTCCTAACATAAAGATAAGCGTCTTTTTCACATTAAAGTTATTGACATTTATACCTAGGGCTTTCTAAATGATCAATGGCTAGTTCACATAGACCTTTACAATTATCATGACATCATTACAACTCAGGGAATTGACTGCTACTATGGAATTAGGATTTACACAGAGTATCACTACTAGCTCGGCAAACTAATAAGAGAACAAATGTGGTGTTTGGCTAGGTGTCCAGTTAGGTGGGCGCCGGATCGGTCAATCCTCAAAAAACAAGGTAGCTTTTGTAACAATCATTAAGAGAATCTATTGAGTAGCCTATAGTTTAATGGTTGCACCAACAACATTGAGGTAAGTCACCATTACATTAGGGAGAGGCTCTCTATGAAAAGATGAATCTTGCTTATGGACCTAAAGTAGGGTTTATCATTTAAAAGATCTTAATTGAGCATGGACACATCTAAAAAATTCATCTATAAAAAGATGAATCTTGCTTATGTAGCTAAAGTAGGGTTTAGCATTTAAAAGATCTTCATTGAGCATGTACACATCTAAAACAATGAGATTTAAAAAAAATAGAGAATGAGTTTTAAAACCTTGCATGCCTTATCATGTGTATTCAACATGCATTACATTTTGTGTCAAAAAGTTTTATTGTTCATTATTTTAAAGTTGTCATGAGTTAAAGATTAATTTATTATCATAATAAACAAATTCATAACATATGTTTTGAGGAATAACAAAAGCTCTTTCCACTTCTCTTTCTCTCTTTGTCTGTCATTCACATACATGTATGTCTTATCATAATAAACATATTCACAACATGTATTTTGAGAAATACAAAGAGCTCTCTCTACTGGTCTTTCTCTCTTTGTATGTATTTCACATACATGTACCTATATAAAAATCAAAACACATACATACATGCATGAGAATACGCATAAACACACGCATGAGTGTGTGAGCATATTGTAAGGATACAAATATGTATACAATTACTAGTAAAACATCATGATAAAAAAAAGGCAACAATGTCTATTGTTGGTGATGAGGAGGGGGAGCATTTTTGGAAAAGAAATAATGAAGCGAGAGAGAAGAGAGTGAGTGATACATCTATGTGTATCTCCCCATGTAGGTGGGTTGAGATGGGAGAGAGGTTGAGGGAGGCTCTTTGTGGGAAATTCATTCATGTCATGGCTGAGAAAGAACAATCTTGTTGCGATCACCGTATATTGTGAAAATGAGTACAAGGTAGTCATAGTGATCATTAAGGCAAGCTATTGCAAGTAGCGAAGAGCTCCATATTTGCATAAAGGACATTGAGGTACAATACCATTATGTTAGGGAGAGTCTCTTTTTAAAAAGGATTAGTCTTGCTTATCTATCTGAGTAGGGTTTTGCATTTGAATATTTTAATTGAGCATTACACATCTAAGACAAGGAGACACTTTTTTCCTTTAAATAGAGGAGGTTCCTTTCTCTCCACAATCAAGAAAGGAAATTCTCTACACCAAATACTTGGGACTTGGCCACACAATGTTGTGTGCCATTGAGCTTCTTCGAGAAGATTTTTACATGCATGCTTACAACCTTTCAAACAAGGCTTATCTTCCTTGGTAAACCCGACCCTAGACATGCTCAAACATGCTCAATAGGTGGAGAGAATATCCATAGATACAAGAATTTTTTTTTGAGTTGTAGCATATGAACTACAAGGTTCATCCATAAAGGGTCCATTGTGCCTTGAAAATTTCATCGGCTAGCTCTTTGGCTTTGGCATAATAAGGACAATGATTTTCAAAACCTAGCATGCCATATTGTGTGCATTCAACGTGTTTCATTCTATGTCAAAATGCTTCATTTTTTGTGGTTTTTATGCTAGCACATTGACTTGTTTGCTTGAAAAGAAAATTCACATCAATATAGGTGAAAAAGAGAGTACACAAACTATTGTGGATTAGTCCATGAAACATGGATACGTCAGCTTCCATCGAAGCAAAGGAGGCATTTTTTAGTAAGAATGGCCACAAAATTTTCAAATAAAGGGAGGATGATGCTTAATTAAAGGAAAGTTTGGAATGCTAGCAAGGCTTGTTGATGACAGCTCCGCAGAGTGGGTTCCCTAGCATGAAGCTGCAGACAAATTGTGATGGTTGTGAGAATCTTGTGTGAGGAAGGGGGGGAGAGAGAGAGAGAGAGAGAGAGAGAGAGAGAGAGAGAGAGAGAGAGAGAGAGAGAGAGAGAGAGAGACCTATCACTAGAGAACCTTGTGAAGGAACCCCTTGTAGGAATAGAACCAGAAAAATCGTTGTTGAACAAGTGACTGCACATGATTAAATAGTCACGAACTTCTCTTATTGATTTAGGATATTTCAAGGATTGAGAAAAGTAATATATATTTGTATGTTTATTGCAAGTACACTTCCATAAACCAAACAACACAAAAATAGGTTTATTATCCCCCCCCCCCCCCCCCCCCCCCCCCCCCTCCCCGTTGTCATGAACTTCTCCCATAAATCTTATTGACTCAAGATATTGCAAGGATTGAGAAAAGTAATATATACTTATTTGCTAGTATATATGTTTTTTAAAATGTGACAACTATCGTATGTAAATTAATGGAATGATGGCTTTCTTACTGAGTTTACTACTACAATGATTCTCATTAATGATTTAAATGTAGGAGACCTCTAATTACATTCCTCCCATGTAAATTTTAAGCCTCAAAAACCTATCATGGTTCTTCTAGTTAATTATTGTCATTGGTCTTGATTTTTCCATGCAAGATGATCATATTGCAGGTTGAAAAAACAATCAAGGTGAAGGGGGTAGATGTTTCAATAACTCAAATACTACAATATATCTTCAAAATCACTTGTGAATTTTGAGGATGCACTTGACAAAACCAAAACATTCTTTGGATCAAGTGAACCCTTTTGTGTTTGTTCATGGCCACTTGTGAGTAGCATGGTTTGTGTGTGTAGTTGTTCTACTTAAATAATACGCATAAATGAACATTTCAATTAAAAAGACAACTGGCTTTAGATGAGTGACAATGATTAGTAAAAAAATAACTCATTCTTAGAACTATATTTGTACATTGCTATAAGAATGAGGTCTCATCCTAGTGTAAAGGTACAAGTGCTCAATTTGAAGTGTATGTTCCATGAAATAACAAGAGCATGGTATGCCAAGGATAGATATTTGCTTTAAGACAAAAAAAAATTCCAAGAAAGGATAGAGTCCTTCCTTGCATCCATTCAAACAACACAACAACTATGTTTGCCGTGAATGCATTTTACAGGTGTCAATGGACTATATCAGTTCTTATTCATGTCCATCTTACAACCTTATCAACTAAAAACATCCAAAGTAATCATGATTCCAGTTTTGCCAAGTGAAAGGTATGTTTTTGGTTCTTTTTAAGCCCATTCTTGTATTCAAAAAGGTCATCACTCCTTTAAGATACAAGTGATTTCATGTAGTTTTAATAAACATGGTAATTATACAACCCAATTTATTACGACCTTAAATAGCTATTTACATATATATCATTTTGTTTGCAAGGCCACCACCCCTCCTGATCCAAGTGTCTTACTACAAATTTCAAACCCAAATTGTTTTGTTCCCTTTGTACTAGTCCTTCCATATGGCATTTTTGCACTTTTAGGTTTTATAAAAAAGCCAAATGTTCCTATGAACTTTCAAAATGCAACACAACCAATCTAAAAAATTATTAAGACCAGGCAGGTGATCAATTTATCAATCCTACCACCTCCCCCCAATTTTAAAGGAGAAAATTGAAATTAACTCAGTAGCTCTTTAGACAAAACCAAAAATTTCTAGATGTTAGTATGTAACTACAGTCGTCCAGGCTGGGCGCCTTGATATAACCATTAACACATAATTACAACAACTCTTTTAATAAAAAAAGCCTTAAAAAATATGTTATGATGAGTCCTAAGGACGTAGAGCAGATCAAATACCAATGCATAGGTAAAAGCATAGTTATGTGCATTAAAAAATATTGAGAGAAGAGTCCATTGTTTTCCTCAAAAAACAAAGGGTATAACATGATTTTCTCGTAACCCCCTCTCGTAGCATCTTTTTTTTAGAAAAAAAGTTATCAAGACAAAAGTACTGCGAAAAAAAGTGTAAAACACTAGTGGTCACCACCCATGTGTTTAACCCCTTAATCAAAAAAATCTCAAGCCCATTGCTTGGAAAAATAGGTGCAATATGGTAAAGTTTCAGAGCAGGTTACGTCCTCCCGGGCTTAGTCGCCAGCTGCTCCAGCACACGCCTGCTCCCTTTCTATGATTACAGTGAGGTTTGGTGAGCGTTCGCAGGTTGAAAAATATTTTGGGAGAGCTCGTGGAGCTTGGTCTGCTTAGATTTTTGATTCGGGCTCATTTTGGCCTCCGTTTCCACTACAGGCAGGTATGTACATGCAATTTTGTCATTTTGTGCAAAAATTCTGTCAGTACTGTTTTTTGCATAACAGGTGCTTTACAGTCTCTCCGGTTTGTGCTATATAGCACGTGTTGTTCCCGCTTCGTTTCTGCTCTTTTGGGCAGTTTTCACATGAGGTGCAACATTTACCATGGCTGACAACAACACATATGTATTCAAGATGTTTGCTGCTGAGGACAGGTTGGATGGGGACAATTACCCTATGTGAGCTTACATGATGCAACATGTTCTTGTGTCAAAAGGCGTCTAGAATATTGTGCAGGGCGTTGATGTACGTCCTGGTTCTGAGGCTGCAGGCGATGTTGAGGATGTTGCAAGTCTTGCTGCAAGGATTGCAATCTCGTTGGGATGTAAAGGATGCACAGGCTTATGCATTGATTGCGTTGTCTGTGAAGGGCACCATTGTTCCTCACATCCGTTCAACAAAATTTGCAAAACAGGCTTGGGATATTCTAGCAGGTCTTTTTGCAAGCCGCAATGAGGCGAAAATTGCTTTGCTGCGTAAAGAGCTGGAGTCGAAGATTATGCATGAGGAAGATGATATGGAAACTTTTCTTGCTGGTATCAAGGATATCAATGAGCAACTTGTGAAGTCATTTTAGACAGTTCCCTTGTGCAGAATGTTCTTGATGCCATACTAGATTCTTACCAGACTTTTGCTAGTATTTGGAGACTTATGACCCAAGGGAATCCAGAAGTTGTCAAGTTTGATGCATTATGCACATTCCTATTGCAGGAGTCACTTTCCAGAAAAAACAAGACTAGACAGCGTGCAGCTGAACAGGCTTTTATTTCTTCTCAAAGAAAGGGTGGTAACAGCAATGCAACCACTTCTTATGGTTCTGTTGCGAGTGGCAAAACTTCTGCTCCCAATGCTTCTGCTGGCAACACTTCGTCTGGCAATTATGGTGATAAAGGCAAAAAGAAGATGTGTTGCCATTATTGTAAAGCTAATGATCACTTGATCAAGTCATGTCCTAAGTTGAAGGCCAAAGAGGCTAAGAAGAAAGAGGGTGGTTCCACTGCAAATGCTGGTTCCACTACAAATGCAGCCATTGTTGAGTCTTCTGTGAAAGGAGACTGTAATGCTAATGTCGATGTAGAATGGGGTTTTAGCACAAAGTGCACTTACAATCCTCTCTGTCCATGATGCATGCTTTTCAGTTGGGTTGCTGCAAATTCACATGTGTGGTATTTCGACAGTGGTGCTACAAAGCACATTACCTCACATCGTGAATTGTTTACCTCTCTCGTGTCTGTCCCTCATGGGAATTCAGTCACTTGTGCCAACAACGCCTCTTATCCAGTTCAGGGAGTTGGAAAGATTGTGCTCACTGCTGCTAATGGCAGTTCCTTCACACTTGTTGATGCACTTTATGTACCTGGGATCAAGAAGAATCTCTTGTCTGTATCCGCACTTGCTAGACTTGGACTTGTAGTCAAATTTGTGGATGACAGATGTACAGTTCATGATCTCAGTTTTGGTGATGAAATTGTTGCATCTGGGCTTTTGTGCCGTGGGCTGTATAAGCTCACTTTGTATGACAAGTGTGGACAAAATTTTGCAAATGCTGTTGCAGATTCAAGGGCTATTTCAGATGCAAAACTTTGGCATGCACGTTTTGGTCATCTGAATTTTGCCAGTTTGCTGCGTTTGCAGAAATCTGATATGGTTGCTTCTTTGCCGCCTCTTGAAGCACCTATCAAACATGTTTGTGAAGGATGTATTCTGGGTAAAATGCAGCGTTCTAAGTTTCCAAAGGATGTATTCTGGGTAAAATGCAGCGTTCTAAGTTAGGGCCACATGCAGGTTGCAGCTTGTGCATAGTGATGTTTGTGGGCCCATGCAAACTCCGTCCTTGGGCAATTACCTGTACTTCGTGAATTTCATTGATGATTACTCCAGGCATGCATGGGTATTTCCGCTTAAAGCGAAGTCCGAAGTTTTTATGTGCTTCAAACAATTTCTGGCTATGGCTGAAAATGTCTCGAAATGTACTATGGGCACCCTCTGTTCCGATCGAGGGGGGGAGTATATGTCTCATGAATTCAATGCATTTCTGGCCAGTCGTGGGATAAAACACCAATGTACAGTGCCTTATACACCTCAGCAAAATGGTGTTTCTGAGAGGAAAAATAGGTCACTTACGAAAATGGCACGATGTATGGTCAAAAGTCAAGCTTTGCCGCAGTCTTTTTGGGCTATCATGTGTGCCACTTATGTACTCAACAGGTGTCCTACAAAAGTGTTGCAGCCTATAACTCCATATGAAGCATGTCATGATAGAAAGCCATCTATTGAGCACATGTGTGTTTTTGGCTATTTGGCTTATGGTTTAGTGCCATAAGTGCAACATAGAAAATTGGATGATAGGGCTGTCAAATGTATTTTTGTTGGTTATAGTGTTGAAAGCAACGGTTACATGTTGTACCATCCACAAACAAAGCGTATTTTGATTTCACAAGATGTAGTGTTTGTGGAAGATTCTATTCAGCCCTTGCTGTCATGTACTAGAGACAGTAATGTAAGCTCATAGGACATTTATGACACTTTGTTGCCTCTTTTCAGTGGTGGAAGTTCGAATGTAAATTCCAATGAGGCAAATGTACAGCCTATGGGGGTTTTTGAAAATGTTATAGATCAACCTATTACTGATGCAGATGTACATGATGCACTTGATGAGGAAAGGGCTGAAAATGAGTAGGCTAGAGGTATGCCAAAATGGCTGGTGCACACTTTGCATGACAGTAAATTGGATGCACCTTTGTCTAGTCGTACTCGTTCAAGCTCTCGCCATGCATCATATGCATCCGATTGTTATGCTTTGGCTGTGTCTAGCTTACATGATGTTGAGGAGCCTCTATCTTTTGATAAAGCACAAAATTCAGAAAATTGGATGGCTGCCATGCAATCAGAATATGATGAACTTATAGAAAATGACACATGGAATTTATGTGATTTGCCTCCTGGCAAAAAGGCCATTGGTACGAAGTGGGTTTACAAGTTGAAACGCAAGCTGGATGGTGAGATCGATCTCCATAAGGCTCGACTTGTTGCAAAGGGTTATGCACAGCAAAAAGGCATAGATTATGAAGAGACTTTTGCTCCCACTTGTCGTATGACTACTGTCGTTTTCTATGTGCATTGGCAGCTCATTTTGGTTGGGATGTACATCAATAAGACATTGTTATTGCTTTCTTGAATGGTGACATATTTGAGGAAAATTATGTAACGCAGCCTAGTGGTTTTGTCATAAAAGGACAAGAGGACAAAGTGTGCAGATGTAAGAAGGCTTTGTATGGGTTGAAGCAATCTCCTCGTGCTCGGTATGATAAAGCTGACACTCATTTGGTCAAATGAGGCTTTCGTAATAGTCCAACAGAAAGCACATTGTATGTAAAGCGTGAGGGTGATGTGCTTCTCATTGTGGTTCTTTATGTCGATGATTTGCTGATCACTGGACCAAATGAGAGACATATTGATGAATTTAAGGTTGATTTAAATGCTACTTTCAAGATGAAAGATTTGGGGCTGTTGCATCATTACTTGGGTGTATAGTTTAAACAGTGTGATGGTGGTATTGCCTTGTGTCAGAAAAGTTACATAGAGACATTGCTATGTAAGTTTGGACTTGAGGATTGCAAACCTATTGCCACTCCCATGGAAATAGGTTTGAAGTTGAGTCTACATGATGATGGTGATCCTGCTGATGTCACCCTTTACCAAACTGCTGTTGGCTACCTCATTTATGTATGCAACACGAGGTGAGATATTCAGTTTGCAGTCTCATAGGTCAGTAGATTTATGCATAGCCTAGGCTCTAAGCATTGGTAGGCTATCAAGAGGATTTTTTGCTACCTTAGTGGAAATTTACATCTTGGCTTGTTTTATCCCAAGGGGGGATCATTGCCCTCAGACTTACATGCTTTTTTGGACTCAAATTGGGCTGGTTGTTTTGACACGCGAGTGTCCACAAGTGGTTTTTGTTTCATGGTTGGTAGTTCATGCATATCATGGTTGAGCAAGAATCAACCTACCGTGGCCACTTTGAGTTGTGAGACTGAGTACAAAGCAGTCTTCACAGCTATGGTTGAGTGTGTATGGCTTAGACGTCTTATGGCTGATTTGGGTGTTGGACAAGACACTGCCAACACTATCTACATTGATAGTCAGAGCGCATTGGTAGTTGCGAGGAACCCAGTTTTTCATGATCGCACGAAGCACATTGAGGTGCATTACCATTATGTCACGGAGAGGCTCTCAGTAGGAGAGATTAGCTTGGCTTATGTGCCAACACAGGACAACCTTGTAGATCTTTTCACAAAGGCATTTTCTCGTGAGAAGCTTGAAGCTTTCCGCAAAGCTTTGGGCTTACTCCCCTTTGTGGACTGATCATGTCCTCAGGGCATGGCACTTCTCTTTACTCATGTGCTAGCTCTCATTCACTGCATCACTCCAAGGGGGATTGGTTACCATGCGTTTCTATGCAACCCTAATTCCAACATACCCAGTCGGTTCACATGCATAGCAAAGAGAGCTTCTTGAGAGTGATGTAGGGAGTGGGGCGCAAAGTGTGCACACACGCCAGTAGGTAATAATGTGTCACATAAATGAGCCAGGCACCCTATATGGGGGAAGAATTTTATTTGTAGTTTTTATTAGAGGAGGCTAAGCGCCCAGTGAAGGGCCCCTTCATATGGGAATTTAGAGGTCAAGCTCTGTAGTGAAGGGATTTATCCTGCATATAGCAACGGTTATAGCGACGCTCATAGCAACGTTCCCATATCGACGCTATTAGCGACGGTCTTAGTGACGTCGGGGAGTATAAAAACCCAATGTATTTCCGTTGCTAACAACGTCACAAGTGCACACAACCTCTTGTAGTGGCAACCAATAAAAAAACTCAAATTATCCACATTCACATGGAACACTTTGTTGCAGTTTGGATCTTTTAGTATTGGTGTTGTGGTCAAATCTTGCTTAAGCTTTTAGAATAATTCCTCACATTCATCCCAGTCCTTTCAAAATGAGTGATAAGTCTATCAATGGGTTAAGCAATTATGTAATGGAATTGATATATTGGTATTTATTATTGCAGCTGACAAGTGGAAAAGGCTTGACCAAGCTAGGCAGCTCACAGGTGGAAAAGGCTTGACGAAGCTAGGCCTATGTGAGCAAATATATATTTTATGTATTTTATTATTTAAGTGCTCTTTATGAGATTTGGCCATTTATGACTGGCCGACCTATTTGTACTCATTTTTTAGCATTCAAGAAATCTATAAGTAAATACGTGCAATAAGGAAATGCTCACTCTTGCATGGGGGGAGATTGCACCCAGTGCCTGTGTATTTCTTCTCTCTTCTCCTCTCTTCTCTCTCACGGTGCCGGTGTACCACTCCTCCCTCGGAGGTGCATCCGCACGTGCTCTTATACTATATCTTGCTCTCTATTTCTCTCTGTTCGTGTACATCTTGGATTATGTGTTGTGCGATTTGTCAGGTATGCAAATTTATCTGTTTATGGTTTACATTGTGCTATTTGGGGTATTTTGCAAGACTACCTTGCCTCCGTTTGTAGCAGTGGTATTAGAGCCAGGTGTACATTATACCTAGTCACTCTTTCACATATTTACTTTATAGATTTATTGAATGGTCAAAGTGAGTACAAATTGGCCGGTCAGTCATAAATGGGCAAAGCTCATAAGAGCACTTGAATAATAAAATATACATAAAATATATATACGTTCACGTAGGCCTAGCTTGATCAAGCCTTTTCCAAGTGTCAATTGCAGTAAATACCAACAAATATTTTAGTATTTACTGCAACTGATAGATGGAAAAGGCTTGACCAAGCTAGGCCTATTTGAGTGGATATAACACTCTTTTAGATGAAATGGAAAAATCCCACAACTTTTGGACTGATTTGAATGCCTATGGATTCATATCTCGCATTTGGTTTTGGAAAATTTCATTTATTTGGGAATGTTATAGATAAGTTTTTTGTTAAGGACTTGAGTTACATTAGACAAAGAGATAGATTCGTAAGAAAGGTGTTGAGAAACGCGTTTTTTTGTCCCATCCAAAATTTTATTTTCATGTTGGTGTTAATTGATACTTTATAAAACATGCATAGACACGAATAACAAGAAAAACAATATATGAAAATGAAATGCTATTCAGTTTCTCCTATTAAGCTAGCTTGCGCTTTCTCCACAACATTGGATGGGATTTTAATTGCTTCTGGAAGTCTTCCACTCCTTGGAGTCCATGAACACACAATTGCATCAACACACTCCCAACGCTTTGGGTCAGAAAGATTGCAGCACCAATTCTTTTTCCAACAATCCTCATATTGTTCTTTGATTGTGGGATTTTTTTTTGATGTTTTGGTGCCCAGTACTAAATGAAAACTTTCTTGTAGTTAGGAGATGAGTTGTCTACATCAACATCTGACTCTACAACTCCTAGCCATATTGAATATTCTGGATCTACAGGTCATAAGAACAAAATACCCTTTCCTTACATCAATTTGAGGCCTAAAAGCTTCCTGTGGCCTTGCACTTTGAGGACCAACATAGTGATCATTCAATTCTTCATATTCTTGAAAATCATCTGTGTCTTCCTCTTCTGTTGCACTCGATGACTCCCTGTAGTCTTTGGACAAAATGATGTATATTCACCAATTTTTTTATTGGTTGTTTGTTCAAGCTCACTAATTATTTTTGCCAATAAATAATAACTAGCTCCATGTATTTTGTAGAATTGTGCTCCTTTCCCTTTAGTAGAGTCCATCTTTTCCAGAATTCAAGATATGTCTTAATCCCTTGAATAACAAGCAGACTATCCCTCACATAGTCTACTATAGGAACCACATCTGGATAGCCTATTGGAAATTTTGGCTTCCCTTTATCATCTTTTTTCCACAACTCAATCCCCGACTCCCTTGACATCCAATCAGTTGATCATTTTGGGGTGAATTTTGTAATGCATTACTGGGATTTCACCTTGCATAAAGAAACAAAATTGAAGTGGCTTAGAGTGTCCAACAAGAGCATCTTGTCCATCACACATGTACCCTTTAACAAAGGATTTGAAGTCAGGAACTTGCGTCATCAAAAATGGTGCTGGAGTTGAGCTTTCACATTTTTGAAAATGTTCCATCAAATGTGAAAAAGTGTATGTCATTCCTATTCGTAATCTCTCTGAGAACCTGCTAAACATTGCATCTATGTCCTCATGTGTATGACCCACCATTAAGAATCCCAAATGCATGGTTTTGAAAACACTTTTTGCTACTAGCAAGGATAAGTATGCAAATAAAGATCGATTCCTATTCTCTCTTCCACAATTATCTAGCTGCAGCAAAATATTCTTAGGAAATTTTCAAAACATGGGAGTGGACATGGTATCCACAACACATTGAGAGGAGTTTGATTGCAAGTTGGCAATATTTTCATACATCCTTCAATAGCCAACGGTGGTGTTACTACTACTGATGCATTCCTCTCATGCTTTTTCATCATTCTGTTTTGGTGGTCTAGAGCTGTCATTGAATTCAATGCATTGAACAATGTTACATTGCTGCATGGCATACCATCATGGCATAAATCTCCTAGCCCATGGTTTTTTGTTCTTTCCAAATTCTGTAAGCATAATGCAAGGGAACCAATTGTAGCATTCTGATATGAAGGCCATAGACCATACAACGAGAAATGACTATACATCCCATGACCATGCCCATGTGTTATCATACCTGTTAATGATACTTGCAACTGATATGCATTCGCATAGTCTTTTGAGTTCACTTGCAATCTAGGTATTGCTACCTTCTTTTGCTCCATTTTATCATGTATAATGCATAAATACTTATCCTTTTGCATTTGCAAGAACTTATACCACATGTAGTACATATTTCTACATCTTTGTTGTTGCATCATGTGAATTCTGCGTTCATCCTTCAAATGTGAAATCAGCTCATCATCCTTTGTTGACTCTAGTTGAGACTTTTTCCGACTACACACAACACATTTGGAGAACTCGCGTGTCTTTTACAAGGTCACATTAGCAAACTCCCTACTCCAAATCCTATTGAATGTAGTGCTAGACATTGGCTTGAGACTCATACTCTCGAGTGTTTTATTTACATCATGTAAGATGTCTATTTGCTTGTATGTGTTTGGTATTGCAAGCAAGGTTTCCCTGGTACCATCTTCCATATTTCTACTCTTATGTGGAATTTTATTTGAGTTTTCATCTATAAAAGAGTGTATCAATGCCCTTCCCATTCTGTATGGTCTCTTCCTTTTCTTATGACACCATCATTACCATGCACTGAGCATCGAACCCCATTTTCAAATTGTTCACGATAATCGATAAAACAAAGTTTTTGGAATGCCATGAATTTCGTACCAAGCTCTACTATACACCTCATTGCCATTAAAAGAAAATACATAGCAAGTCTTTTTCATTGTTTTGTTCTCACGCCAAGCAGTCAACATTGTATCATACACATAGTTGGTTCTATTTTGCAAACTTTGTCTCCAAAATTCATTGCACATAGCCATGACCTTGTCTCTATTGGCATATTGAAAACACATCATAGAACAACAACTTTGGTTGAAACAAGCTGGACAGATGATATGGATGCTTCATTTGATCTCTTAGAAGGTTTCACAGACATTTTTGGCTTCCTATTTATAAAGCAATGTTTTTGTTTTTTTGAAATAGGCTCTACCAAATGAGCTGATTCAATGCATGTATCTTGTATTGTGTCACTAGTATGCAAATCCTCATATCATAACAATGCTTTTCCATCCCCACTGTGTCACTCTCTTGATAGGCCAACAAACCAGATTGATCCCGCATATCATCACATTGTGCAGAAATACTACCCTCACAAGCATAGGATGTTTCAATACCAATACTGATGTTATCTTCACCTAGCTCACCAAAGTTTATGGAATCAAATGGACACACATACATGACAACCCCTTCATCTACTACATGTGTTTTGCTTTCATCCCAAAGTTGAACCTTTGTATCCTTCCAGACCCTTCATTTTGTATCTCATTCATATGTTGTAGCAATCCAATACTCCATTTCACAATACTGTGAAAAGTATCTCCCATTGTCAATGCATCCATTGTTGGGAATGGAATGAGTGCTTTCTTCTAAAAACACAAATCAACTGACATTGATACATTGCCTTCCCCAAAGCATGCCTGAGCAATATGCATTTGGGTTTGTCTCACGTACACTCCCAAGGGCAACCTTTTGTGTGGCTACAAACATGCATACTCTATCACCTTGATTAAATTCCATACTTGCAAGAAGGTTTCAACAAATATTTGTTAAGAAAACCATCACAAAGTCATTTCATTGTGAGTATATATGTAGGTGTTTCATGATGAATATATATACATAGGGCACTATATGTGGTTGTTTCATGATGGGTATATAGAATCCTATGGACTTAGGGCCATATGATGCTATATGTAGGTGGTTCATGATGAGTATGTATTTATCCTATGGACTTAGGGCCATAGGAAGTTTTATGCAGGTGGTTTGTGTTGAGTAAATATACATCCTATGGCTTGAGGGCCATTGGGCACTATATGTCGTTGTCTCATGATGGGTATATATTCTATGGCCTCAAGGCCATAGAATATATACCCATGGGGCACTATATGGTGCAACTACATATAGTGCCCTATGGCCTTGAGGCCATAGAATATATATATATCCATCATGAAATAACTATATATAGTGCCATATGGCCCTGAGGCTATAGGATGTATATATAATTGTCATGACACAACCCATGTAGTGTCAAAAATGTCGTAAGACCATATGATGTATATTTATTCAACACAAAACATATAGTGCCCCATGGGTATATATTCTATGGCCTCAAGGCCATAGGACGGTGATTTCAACCACGGGTATCATTCCACACGTAGCGAGAAGATACGGACACTGACAAAATCCACTAGTATGACTCTCCCCTTAAGAAAACGATTCTAAACCCTTCAAAATTCAAAATAAAGAAGAGCGGAAAGTTTAAATTTAAAATTTCAAATTCAAAATTAATTTACGTTATCTCTCTCTCTCTCTCTCTCTCTCTCTCTCTCTCTCTCTCTCTCTCTCTCTCTTTTCAAAATTCTACTGTGCTATCTCTCTCGTGCACCAACACTCCCTGCGCGCTCCCTGCGCCTCCCACAAATGCCCTCCCTCCCTGCGCCTCTCCCAAACGCCTCCATTGCGCCACCTCTATCGTGTGCCCTCCCTATGCCTTGAAGTGCCTCTCTCTCAAACGAACAACGCCCCTTTGTTGCCCTTGCTGCGCCTCTTCTCCCAAACAAACAGTGCCTCACGATTCCCTTTGCCGAACGAATAGCCGCCCTCCATGTGCCTCCTCTCAAGCGTGCAACACCTCACAACATCAAACCTCCCTGAGCCTCTCTCTCACACGTGCAACGTCCTACGGCAAAGCCTCTTCCGTCTTCTCTCTCCCTCCCTGCGTCTCTCTTCCAAACACGATAGTGCCTCATGACACCGCTCCCAGGTAAGCTCAATCATTCTTTGTACATTTATTTACCTCTCTCTTTTAAAAAAATAGTAAAACAATAGAACAGTAAAGAACTAACCTTCGTACTGTACACTTTTTGTTGGTGTGAGAGAGGTCATAGAAAGAGGAGATGTGGTGGGGGGTGCCTGAATGACGATGTTGCAGGTAAACCAACATATATTTGCGTCCAAAATTGACAAGGGACTGCCTGTTATATGAATTGGGAGAGATGAGAAGAGAGAGAAAAAATAGTTATTTGGAGTGAGAGAGAAAGGAGAGGAAGAGAGACAAATAGAGAAGAGGAAGCTGAGAGAGAGAGGGAGGAGAGGAAGAGAGGTAATTAGGTCAAATAAACAATTTATATCCGTGAGAGAGAGAGAGAGAGAGAGAGAGAGAGAGAGAGAGAGAGAGAGAGAGAGAGAGAGAGAGAGAGAGAGAGAGAGAGAGAGAGAGAGAGAGAGAGAGAGAGACACCTTGTGGCCCTGGGGCCGTAGGGTGACAACATAGAGCATAGAGGGGGTTTTAGTAGCATAGAGGACACCTGGGCCCTGAGCCATAGGGTGTCAATGTAGAGCATTTAGTTTTTTTTTAAATTATTGGCATGGAGGATGACACCTTGTTGCCGTAAAGCAATAGGAGAGAGAGAAATTGAGAAAACTTACCATGTAAAAGGTACACAAAAAAAATTACCCTGCCCGCTTGTAATGAATGTGGTGTAATCCATCATGTCCAAACCCATCATACCATCAGAGAGCCATATGGACTAAGTTCCCACGAGGGTTTAAGAGTGGGGGGGGGGGGGGGTTGGTTGGTGTTTATTTGTAGGGGTGGTGGGTATGTTGTTCCAACTTAATATCGGCCAGCTTGCTCCACAAATTAGTAGGAAAATTAAAAGCTTTTTCATCCAATACATGGGAGAGAAAATACTTAATTGAGTTGAGAGGCAATCTCCATTACTGGGCTAGTAGTAGGAAAAGCCTGATTAGGTAAAGGTTTCCAAGGTCCCATAAACTATCCAAAGATAGTGTATTAGGTGAGAGTACAACATAGAGCAATGATGGTTTCTTATTAGCATAGAGGACAACGGACATAAGATGCCAAGATAGAGCATGGAGAGTTTTCCCTAGTATACAACAAACCCTACGGCCATAAAGAGAGCACCCTCGGCCATGGGTTGCCAAAAAACCCTCATGAAGGGTTTTTTCAAAACATAGAGGGCACCTTGTGGCCTTGGGGCCATAGGATGCCAATATAGAGCATAGAGAGGTTCTTACTAGCATAGAGGGGATCCCATGGCCTTCAGGCTACAGGGTACCATATAGAGCATAGAGAGATTCTTACTAGCATAGAGCGGACCCTATGACCTTCATGCAAAAGGGTGCCAATATAGAGCATGGAGAGGTTCTCACTAGAATAGAGGGGACCCTATGGCCTTCAAGCCACATGGTGCCAATATAGAGCAAATAGTGTTTTTTACTGGCATATAGAGCACCCTATGGCCCTAGGGCAATTGGTTGTCAAAAGTCCATCATGAAGGGTCTCTTTAAATTGAAAACATAGAGGGCACCTTGTGGCCCTTGGGGCCATATGACGTCAATATAGAGCATAGAGAGGTTCTTACTAACATAAAGGGGATCCTATGGCCTTCAGGCCTTAGGGTGCCAATATAGAGCAAATAGTGCTTTATATCAACATAGAGAGCAACTTATGGCTCTGGGGCCATAGGTTGCCAAAACAATGAGGGTTTTTTGGAAACAATGAGGGCACCTTGTGGCCCTGGGGCCATAGGATATCAATATAGAGCATAAAGCATATAGCATAGAGTATAGAGCATAGAGAGCTTCTTACTAGCATAGAGGGAACCCTATGGCCTTCAGGCCACAGGGTGACAACGTAGAGTAAACAGAGGCTCTTACCAGCATAGAGGGGGCCCTATGGCCTTCAGCCCACAAGGTCTCCTCAATATAGAGAAAAAGTGTTTTATACTGACATAGAGAACACCCTATGGCCCTGGGGCCATAAGCTGCCAAATAACCATCATGAAGGGTTTCTTCAAAACATAAAGGCCACCTTGTGGCTTTGGGGCCATATGATCTCAATGTAGAGCATGGAGAGGTTCTTACTAGCATACAGGGGATCCTATAGCCTTCAGGCCATAGGGTGCCAATATAGAGCAAATAGTGCTTTTTACTAGCATAGAGAGCACCCTATGGCCCTAGGGTCTTAAATTGCCAGAAAACGATCATGAAGGGTTTCTTCAAAACATAGAGGGCACCTTGTGACCTTGGGGTCATAGGATGCCAATATAGAGCATAGAGTATAGAAAGGTTCTTACTAACATAGAGGGGACCTTATGGCCTTTACGCCACAGGGTGTCAATATAGAGTATAGAGAGGTTCTTACTAGCTAGAGGGGACCCCAAGGTCTGAAGGCCATAGGTTGCCAAAAAACAATCATGAAGGGTTCTTACTAGCTTTTTAGTGGCATAGAGAGCTATGGCCTATGGGCCATAGGTTGCCAAAAAATGATCATGAAGGATTTCTTCAAAGCATAGAGGGCACCTTGTGGCCTTGGTGCCAATATAGAGCATAGAGAGATTCTTAGTAGCATATAGGGGACCCTATGGCCTTCAGGCCACAAGGTGCCAATATAGAGCATAGAGAGGACCTTCTTACTTAGCATAGAGGGGATCCTATGGCCTTCAAGCCAAAAGGTGCTAATTTAGGTTGCCAAAAAAGGATCATGAAGGGTCTCTTCAATACATAGAGGGCACCTTGTGGCCTTGGGGCCATAGGATGCCAATATAGAGCATATAGAGGTTATTACTAGCACAGAGGGGACCCTATGGCCCTTGGCCCATAGGTTGTCAAAAACCATCATGAAGGGTATCTTCTAAACATAAAAGGAACCTTATGTCTTTGGGGCCATAGGATGTCAATATAGAGCATAGAGAGATTCCTACTAGCATAGGGTTTTTAGATTATACAAAGAGCACACTATGGCCTTAGGGCCAGATGGTTTCTAGCTAATACAAAAAGTGCACCTTGTGGCCTTAAGACCATAACGTTTCTAACTAACACAAAAAACACTCTGTGGCCTTATGGCCATAGGCTTTCTAGCTAACTGACCTTAGGGCCATCGGGTTTCTAGCCATCACAAAGAGCATCCTATGGCCCTAAGGGCCACACGGTGCTCTTTTTGTTAATTAGAAATACTAGCCATCACAAAGAGCACCCTGTGTCATTAAGGCCATAGAGTTTATAGCCCTAAGACACCCTATGGCCTTAAGGACATAGAGTTTATATCCATCACAATGACCAACCTATGGCCCTAAGGCACCGTGTCGCTTTTGGGCCATAAGGTTTCTAACCACCCTATGGACCTAAGGCAACCTGTGGCTGTAGGGCCATAGATCTTCTAGCTAACAAAAAGAGAACCCTGTGGTCTTAAGGCCATAATGTTTTAAGTTAATAAAAAGAGCCCCATGTGGACTTAGAGCCAATGATTTTCTTACACAAAGAGCACCATGTGGACTTAGAGCCATAGGGGTTCTTACACAAAGAGCACCATGTGGCCTTAGGGCCATAGGGTTTCTTACACAAAGAGCACCCTGTGGCCTTAGGGCCATAGTTTTTCTAGCTAACAAAAAGAGAAACATGTGGCCTTAGGGCGATAATTTTTTAAGCTAACAAAAAGAGCACCATGTGGACCTAGAGCCATAGGGTTTCTTACACAAAGAACACCATGTCGCCTTAGGGCCATATGGTTTCTTACACAAAGAGCATCATGTGGCCTTAGGGCCATAGTGTTTCTAGCTAAGACAAAGAGCACCCTATGGCCATAGGGTTTCTAGCTAACACAAAAATCACCGTCTAGCCTTGTGGCCATAGGTTTTCTAGCTAACAAAATGAGCACCTTGTGGACTTAGGGCCATAGAGTTTCTTTTACAAAGAGCACCCTATGGATTTAGGACAATAGGGCTTTTAGCGTTCACAAAGAGCACACTGTGGCCTTATGTCCATATGGTTTCTAGATTACACAAAATCACCCTATGGTCTTAGGGTCATATGGTTTCTAACTAACAAAAAGAGCACCCTATGGACTTAGGGCTATATGATTTCTAGCTTAACCAAGAGCTCCGTGTGGCCTTAGGGCCAGAGGGTTACTAGCCATCACAAAGAGCACCATGTGGCCTTAGGGCCATAGGGTTTCTAACCACCACAAAGAGCACCATGTGTCCTTGGGGCCATCGGCGGGTTTATATCTTACACAAAGAGCTCCATGTGGCCTTAGGGCCATAGGGTTACTAGCCATCACAAAGAGCACCATGTGGTCTTAGGGCCATAGGGTTTCTAGCCATCACAAAGAGCACATTTATAGCCTTAGGGCACCTTGTGGCCTAAGGGCTATTGGGTTTCTAGCTAACAATAAGAGCTCCATGTGGCCTTAGGGAGATAGGGATACTAGCCATCACAAAGAGCACCCTAAGGCCTTAGGGCCATAGGATTTGTGGTCATCACAAAGACCACCCTATGGCCTTAGGAAACCCTGTGGCCTTAGGTCCATAGGAATTTGTGACCATCACAAAGAGCACCCTATGGCCACAGGGAACCCTGTGACCTTATGGCCATAGAGTTTCTAGCTAATACAAAGAGCACCCTATGGCCGTAGGGCTATAGGGTTTATAGCTAACACAAAGAGAACCCTGTGGCCTTTGAAACACAGGGTTTCTAGCTAGCAAAAAGAGCACCATGTGGACTTAGCGCCATAGGATTTCTAGCTTATACAAAGAGCTCTGTATGGCTTTAAGGCCATAAAATTTCTAGCTTACACAAAGAGCTCCCTATGGCCCTAAGGCCATAGGGTTACTAGCCATCACAAAGAGCATCTATGGCCTTAGGGCCATAGGGTTTCTAGAAATCACAAAGAGCACCATATGGGCTTAGGGCCATAGGGTGCTTTTTGTAATTTCTAGAAACCCTATGGCCCTAAGGCCACATGGTGCTATTTGTGATGGCTAGGGTTATCTACCCATCACAAAGATCACCCTATGGCCTTAGGGTCTCTAGCCATCACAAAGCTGTGGCCTTGGGGCCATAAGGTTTCTAGCTTACACAAACAACACCCTGTGGCTTTAGGGCCATAGGGTTTCTAACTAACACAAAGATCACCATGTGGCTTTATGTACATAGAGTTTTTAGCTAACAAAAAGAGCACCCTGTGGCCTTAGGGTCATAGAGTTTTTCGCTAACAGAAAGAGCACTATGTGGCCTTAGGGACATAGTGTTTCTAGCTAACAAATAGACCACCATGTGGCCTTAATCCATAGTGTTTGTATCTAACAAAAAGAGCACCATGTGGCCCATAGGGTTTTTAGCTTACACAAAGAGATCCCTATGCCCTTAACAAAACACTTGTAGTGAGCCATAAAACTAGCTGAAGCCACAAAAATGGTTCACATCATGATTTTAGTAAATGAAACATAATTTTTGTATATGACATCAAATTTCATGAAACTTCTTAATTATGGGTTCAAGATATGAAAAAGGTTTCTAAATACACAATTTACATAAAAATCTCAAAAATAAAAATTTACTTTTCTAAAATTAATAAATTTTACGTAGAATTTCACTTCAACACTTAACTTAGAGAAGTAAAAAATATCGGCAGTCTTTGTATATAGGTTAAAAGAGCTTGGTACATCTATCACATACTTATTAAGGGATTTTCAACATGTTTGGGCCTGCGTAATAATGATTTGATTTACTTTCAAAAGAAAATAGAAAATTTTTGTCCATTCGCACAAATTAGTTGTAGAAGATGGCAATGGAAAGACACCTTTAGACTTTTCTTTAGCTCTGTACTATTTTTTATCAACTCATATGAGTGTTGATCATAATTTCCTGAAACCATTTTCTGTTTAGATAACTAACATAGTGTTGAGATTTTTTTTACAAAAGTTTCAAAAAACCACAAAAGTGGTTAATTTTTTACAGGACTAGTGTTAAGGCCATAGGGTTTCTAGCTTACAGAAAGAGCTCCCTATGGCCCTAAGACCATAGGGTTACTAGCCATCACAAAGAGCATCGTGTGGATTACCCATGGGATATTCACTAAGAGTTACTGTATGGTATCACGTGTAGAGTACACAATAAAAGGGTTTTCTAAAGCCAAATGGATAGATTTTATAGAGTGTTCCCATGATGTTCATGGTGCATGCTTGGGCTGTCTTTCTACTTGATTGGTAGCCACCTAGATTGATTGCACTCTTAGGTACTCAAGGTGGGAATTTGAGAACAGATCACATGGTAGCACACATCACAAGGAGGAAGTGAAAGTTAAGGGGGTGGATGGTAATTAAGGGGTGCTAATTGAATAACGATGTGGCATCGGCCTTTAGCCCTCAATGCACTCGATTCGCGGGGCGAAGACCTCTATATAACAGCCGAGTCCAGCATTTCCATTATAAATCTTTTTCCTTGCCACAAGCGTCTTGGCCAGCCAAAGGCGAAGATGAGCCCTGTACTTGTGCACCAGCAGCTAGCGGCAGTAGTGGTAGCTATGACGACGTTGTTATTGGCAGCGCCCCATGGCGCTTCTGCGCAAGGCTTCAACGTCCAAGGTACGTCTTATGATTAGTACTGACTCTGAATATTGCTGTTAACGCTGGTTTTTCTCTTAATGCATGCAGTGGACGCCCTCATCGCCTTCAAGAATGGGCTACAAGACCCGCAGGGTGCCCTCGCTTCCTGGGATCCCTCCTCCGTCGACCCCTGCACCTGGTTCCACGTCACCTGCGATGCCAACAACAACGTCCAGAGCATGTAAGCCTCTAACAACAGTACTAACGTCCAACTCTCCTCTCTCTAGTCTCTCTCTCTCTCTCTCTCTCTCATCTCTAACCGCTGCGTTTTTGCTGCACGTAGAAACCTTGGTCTCTCCGGACTCTCGGGAACCATCTCCCCGCGCTTGGCGGACCTCCATTCGCTCCGAGATCTGTAAGCAAAACTCTTAACTTGTGTGTACTGTGTGTGAGAGAGAGAGAGAGAGAGAGAGAGAGAGAGAGAGAGAGAGTGTTGATGTCAACGTTTTGTGATTATATTGGCAGCTCGCTCGAAGATAACTCCTTAAGTGGCTCCATTCCGGGGGAGCTTGGGCAGGTCACTTCACTCTTTGCACTCAACTTGTTCAACAATCGCCTCACGGGCTCCATCCCCCCTCAACTCACCCTTCTTCCCAACCTCCAGCTTCTGTGAGTAGTACAGATCATACCATCCCTCTTCTCCGTTAGTCTCTGGAGTTACCATATTGAGCATCGTTGCACACCACCTTAAAATATTGGCGCACGCATGCACATGTTGACGCCTGACTATTCAATCATGTGCAGGCACTTGTTCAACAACGATTTGTCCGGTCCTATTCCTACAGGGGGCTCCTTCTCAAGGTTCTCTAGTGACAGGTCTCTCTCTCTCTCTCTCTCTCTCTCTCTCTCTCTTTTCCCTTCCTCTGACAAAATTCTCACAACCATCACAATTTCTTTGCAGCTTCCTGCCAGGGAACCCAAGACTTTGCGGAGCTGTCATCAACAAGTCTTGCTAGAGCTAGAGCTGAAGCATTGTTTGGTGTCCCAACTTTCCTTTTAAGCATCATCTCCCTTTCTTTGAAACATTTGTTGTTGCCCCTTCTTAATCGAAAATGCCTCCTTTGCTTCGATGGAAGTTGACAAATCCATGTTTCATGGACTCATTAAATCACAATAGTTTGCGTACTCTCTTTTTGATGTGAATTTGCCTTTTAAGCGAACGAGTCAATCTTTGAATCGTGCCAACGTAAAAATAACAAACAATGAAGAATTTTAACCCAAAATGAAATGAAATGTACTTTTGAAACTCATAATTGCCCTTATCATATCAAAGCCAAAGATCTCACTAAGAAAACTCTCAAGGCACAATGGACCCTTTATGGATGAACCTGGTAGTTCATATGCTACAACTCAAAACAAATGCTTGTATCTATGGAGATTTTCTCTCCACCTGTTGAGCATGTCTAGGGTAAGGGGAAAGAGTGTCTCCTTGTCTTAGATGTGTAACGCTCTATTAAAATATTCAAATTGCAAAACCCTACTCAGATACGTAAGCAAGACACCAAGTCCTTTTTAAAAAGACTCTCCCTAACATAATGATATTGTACCTCAAGGTTCTTTGTGCAAACATGGCCATCTTGGCTACTTGCAATAGCCTGCCTTAATGATCACTACGACAACTACTTTGTACTCATTTTCACCATACACTGTGATCGCATCGAGATGCTTCTCTCTCTGCCATGAGATAAATGAATTTCCAAGCAGAACCAAAATATCCTCTTAGGCTACCAAGGGCTCTTCTAGAAATAGCAACCCATAAACATGTGGCAATATATATTTTCATAGAATTGGTGAGGAATTGGTATGGGCATTTTGAACACACTATTCACTATCAAACCATCACTTATACGTCTTTTATTGTCTTAATTCTATCCATCGTATATATTGCTGAAGACTTGATATGGGCATTTGGAACACAATATTCACTATCAAGCCATCACTACAAATTTTGATTGTCTTAATTCTATTCATCCTTGATTAAGATGTTTGACTTTATGGATGCGCCGGGTAGTTCATATGCTACAACTCAAAACAATTTCTTGTATCTATGCAGATTCTCTTCACCTCTTCAACATGTTTAGGGTCGAGTTTACCAATGAAGATAAGACTTGTTTGCAAGGTTGTAAGCTTGCATATACAAATCCTCTCTAAGAAGCTCAATGGCACACAACACTGTGTGTCCAAGTCTCGTCCAAGAACTTGGTGTCGAGAAGTTCTTTTCTTGATTGTGAAGAGAAAGAAACCTCCTCTACTTAAGGGGAAAGAGTGTCTCCTTGTCTTAGATGTGTAATGCTCGATTAAAATATTCAAAATGCAAAACCCTACTCAGATACGTAAGCAAGACTTGACCTTTTTAGAAGAGACTCTCCCTAACATAGTGGTATTGTACCTCAAGGTTCTTTGTGCAAACATGGAACTCTTGTCTACTTGCAATAGCTTGCCTTAATGATCACTATGACAACTACCTTGTACTTATTTTCACAATATACAATGATCACATCGAGATGCTTCTCTCTCACCATGAGATAAATGAACGTCCAAGCAGAACCAAAATATCCTCTTAGGCTACCAAGGGCTCTTCTAGTGATAGCAACCCATAAACATGTGGCAATATATTTTCATAGCATTGGTATGGGCATTTGGAAAAAAAATTTCACTATCAAACCATCAATACAGTTTTTGATTGTCTTAATTCTATCCATTGTAAATATTGTTGAGGACTTGCTATGGGCATTTGAAACACAATATTCACTATCACGCCATCACTACAGTTTTTGATTGTCTTAGTTCTATTCATCCTCAATTAAGATGTTTTTAATCAAAAGCAAATTATACCATATCATGATAAGAAATCCCTCTATTAGTGACGTGATGAACATGAACTTGTAATCATGTTCCAATAAATGCTAGAACCTAGGAATTGTGTTCAATTCACAAAGGGTAGTAAGGCCATAGAAGTGTTTTGTGCTCACATAGGCCGCATGTGAGTACCATATCCTTCTCTTCTCTTGCATACACACACACACACATGCCTATAAACACACAAATAAATAAAAATGCACATCAATTTGTTAACAATTTAAACACACTACGTGCACACACACACAATTTCAAATTAAAAAGAACTTTAAAAAAATATTAATTTTGTTACTTTACAAATCTCATTGAAAATCTTCATTCACAAAAAACTATAAATAAATTAAAAATTAGAGTTATTTTGATTTAGTTCAATGAATAATTAGTTTTGCTACTTTTATGTAATTTTATTTGATAATTGATATATTATGTTGTTTCTTTAAAGTGCGGCATGTCTTAGGTGTTATAAGTGTTACTTAGAATGTTTTAAATTAGGTTGTGTTAAGTTTTAGTGCTAGGTTTTATTTACATTTGAATATCTTCATACATAGGAATACAATATTCACTATCAAGCCCTCACTACGGTTTTTAGTTTCCTTAATTCTATCCATCTTAAATATTGTTGAGTACTTGCTATGGGCAATTGGAACAAAATATTTACTATCAAGCCATCACTACAATTTTTGATTGTCTTAATTCTATTCATCCTCAATTAAGATGTTTGAAATGAAAAGCAAACTATACTATATCATCATAACAAACCCCTCTATTAGTGGTGTGACGAACATGAGCTTGTAATCATTTTTCAATAAGTGCTAGAACCTAGGAATTGTGTTCAATTCACGAAGGGTAGCAAGGCCATAGATTTGTGAATAGCTAAAAAAATTCTGAAAGTCAAATCCTTTGAGAAAAGACCGGCGAATAGAGTGATGAGTATGCATATGGGGAAGAAATCTCCTATCAAGGAATGTGTTTACACATCACTTACAAAACATGGTAACAAAGTCCCCCCCCCCCCCCCCGAGTGGTGCAATAAACACGAGTTTCCATACATGTATAGGGAGATGCAACCCTATGTGATCACCCAATAAAGGGAAATAACCCCTAAAGTTTTGTTAGAAGCTTTCAATGTCTAATTGCCAGATAGAGCCTCTGTGAAATTATTAGCAAGGTTGTGCTAAGTAGACACATAAGTCAAAATGGAAGATATATTCATGATTTGTCTATGCAAACATGCCTAGATTTAGTGTAACACAAAAGGCATCCCTTTAGTGTATTCTCTATGCATTGAGCTTTCCTCTTCAATAACCATTTACAATGCATCATCTTGTGTATATGTAGGCCATTATATGTAGACCCACTCTGAAAGTTAGTTAAAATTTTCTATGTTATGTCTATAAAGAGATGAACATAAGTATAAATGGGCGACACATTGTTGTACTCTCCTTCACATCCTTATATCTAATATACTATAGCTTTTCACATTTATACAAGAAGAGAACCGTGTTTGTTTTTTGTTCGGTTGTGTAGGTCCATGACATTTCTCACATCAATGGAACCACACATAAACGACGACCATAGGATTGTGCTCACAAAAGAAAACTAAAATGTCAATTCATCAAACAAGAAACGTACCCATAGATAAACCACGGAATTTATCTAGGCCTACTACTACAATGGTGGTCTTGAGATTCATATTGTGTACAATGCAAGCTCTAACATCTGTACACAAACCTACTCTAGTCAAAACACAAAGATTGCTATCTTGAAAATAATAATTTGTCCAAAATAGCGGCGGTTAAAACTACATTAAGAAAACATAATGTATAAAAATGATATGTTACAAACTTAACATGTATGTTTTGCTTATCCGTTGGCTCATCCACATACTTCATATTGTAGTGTCCCATACCACTTGAATAAACAATATATGTCATATCTTGATGTATTAAGATATCATTTTTCACAGTTGCCATCCAATATCCAAGATAACTTCCAAATCCATAAATAGTGTCATTATCATCACATAAACAAAATCCAATTTCATATCAAAACAAACTAAAATCATTTCCATTATATACTTGGTTAGCACAATCACACTAGTATAAGTGGCGGTGAGCAATTGTAGTACAATTTGGTAATCAGTATTGCCTATATTGATATATTGACACCAGTTAGGTATGCTACCTAAACCAGCAAATTGCAATTCCGTTGCCTAAATGGATGGATATGCACTTATACTGCATAAACACGTGAAATATCCCTTTACAGTCATGCTATCTAAATAAAAAAATTTGCATTGCTATCTTGTGTTACCAAAATCGGTGAATCTAGACCAAGATGGAATTTTTTACACTAGAAAATCTATTTGCATGTGAGCAATAGACGAAGCAAGTTATAGGGTACACACATATGTTTGTTATCGTTTGAATGCACTTTTTGAGTGGATTTGAGTGAAGAAAGACTTAAAACATGTTTTAGGCTATTTCAAAATTCCTTCAATGTTTTTCTTATCCTTAATCAATGTGTGTGATCTTAATTTCTTCTCAATGTACCTACTAAACCAATCTCATAATGAAAATCATAAAGAACAATGAGAGAAAAAGCCCCATAGCATATGAACTATTAAGTTTTTATAACGCAAAATAGCATTGTTTACTCTAAGAATATAATGCTAAACCTATCGACTAAAAATTAATAGAATAAGGATTGTAAGTGGTAAGCTTTATAAAATAACTAACTGGTTAATGGTTTATATGTAGTTTGTTTAACAATAGGGTTGTGTGAACTCAAGCCACTTTAGTCTTGTTCTCATGAATCATAAAAAACCTCACAAAATCCTTTCAGGGACTTGTGATTAGTCAAGCATTTTGATATCCCATGTAGAGCCCTTAAAAACATTCAAGCACATTGAAACCTTCTTGAAAAATACTTGGACATGCATACAATAAAAATTTATGCATATAATATTTTTAGGAAAAAAATTGTCAACTTGTTATAAGCTTTCAAAACATTATGCTGTCAAATTCAAATCCAATTTAAAATAGTTTAATGGCTTTTTACTATTTTAGGAAAATTATTATTTTTTATTTGTTGGGGATAAATGACATACTAAAATGTTCCTCTATGTGATATGACCTCATTGATATCCTATGTTAAATATGGTTTCATGAAAAATGGACAGTTTTCAAGTCAACATTCCAGAATGAAGTGTTAAGCTACTATTGTGGCTCAAGCCACTTAAATGGCTCAAACACAAACCTAGTGTTGAAGCCCGAGAGACTATCAAAAATATCATTTGAGCTTGCCTAAGGTCAAATGCAAGTTTAGGCCGGGTTCCCACCTCAAGCTCAGCCCTAGCTTGCCTAAGGTCAAAGGTAAGTTTAGGTTGGGTTCCCACCTAAAGCTTGCCTAAGGTCAAAGGACTTTTAACGCTAACCATTGGAGGTCTTTAATGAAGCTAACCCTAAGGTCTTTGAAGCTCCATTAGATGCACATTGCTCTTTGATAGACTACCTCCTTTTGGACCCCTATTGAGATGTAACCATCTCTCCTCTTCGTTCCCTGCTGAGGTAAGTCTAGAAGCACTTATTGCACATTGATCTTTAATAGACCATCTCCTTTTGGACCCCTACTAAGATGCAACCATCTCTCCTTTTTGTCCCGTGTTGAGATAGGTCTAGAAGCACATGTCTCTATTCTAACACTTGTTCGTGTTTATTCTCCCACATTAAATGATCAGTTTAATATGAGAAAATCATTTGGTAAAGTTAGATATTATATTTTATGACAGGGTTTATCTGGTTGCATCTTGCTTGAGACTTTGTTCTAATGAATTAAGCCTCAAAAGTTTACTATTTTCGATGGTCTAAACTTTTCTCCATGGTCTACTCGACTACAAACAACATACTAAATAGGAAACATTGCATACAATAAATTTTAGAACCAAACATGCATACATGTGTGTGCGCACACACACAAACATTTAAGTATTGATACAATTATAGCTCTAAGCCGGACTAGATCAGCTTACAAACTAATTCTCACTGCCTGATAGACTCGATGATTTTTTCTCGCAAAAAAAAAAGACTTTGGAATGGACTATTACTCTATATACATAGCAATCCAGGACCCCATCTGACAAAAACTAAAGTTCTCCCCTTAGGGAATCCACTTAATCTTTGTGGGATAAATCCCTTCACTAGAGAGCTTGACCTATAAATCCCCATGTGATGGGGCCCTTCACTGGGCACTTAGCCTCCTTCGGTAAAATCTACGAGTAAAATTCTACTCCAAATAGGGCACCTGACTCATTTATGTGACATGTGATTACCTATTGGCGTGTGTGCACACTTTACGTACCACTCCTTGCCTATCTCTTGAGAATCTCTTTCCGATATGCATGTGCACATACTGGGTATAGGAATCCATCTCTCTCCCGTTGAAGTTACCATGGCAACTGCCACCTGTATCATAAGCCTCGGGATTTTGACATGTCTATGAACAAACATGGAATGGATTCTCTTAGCTAGCACTACTGAGTGCATCTATCGGAGGTGCTTCATTATTTAAATGAGGTGACGGATGCTCTATGTCCCTCACTTAGCCTTGTCTATTGCGTATCGTGTGTGTTTTGTAAGAGTTTTTTGAGGGCTTTCTCTACTCGATTGCATATTGTGTGGCTATGGAGTTGGTGGAACATGGGGGTGCTTCTCAGGTTGGTAACCTACCGAAATTAACTTGGTTTTTTTTATTGACAACATATGATCTGCACTTGCTCGTCTGAATGGTTGGTAATATTACGAGTACATTGTGGTTTATTTCATGAAAGATGCACATATTTGGGCTATACAAAAATTTTAAGTCCTTTTTTAATTAAAAGAGTGTTGTTGGCATTATTTGTTAACGGTTCTATGAAGGCACCCAACCCGAACGACTGTAATTACATACTAACAGTAGTTTTTTTCTGGTTTTTCACATGTGATATAGGGAAACTTTACCATATTGCACATGTTTTTCCAAGCAATGGGCTTGCTAGTTTTTTTTTATTAAGGGGCTAGTTTTTTTTAATTAAGGGGTTAAACACCTAGGGCTTACTCTTGAACCTCCTGCAGGATGGTTGTTGTGCCTTGGTAAAAGGCTGATAAATGGTAGCTGATGGATTTTTTAAGTTTTAGGTGTTTCAAACTATTGACCTCTAGGGTTTTAAATTTTTTTTTTTTGTAGTACTTTTGTCTTGAAACTTTTTGTCTAAAAAGAAGATGCTGCCCGAGGGGGTTACGAGAAAAGCATGTTATACGCTTTGTTTTTTAGGCAAAACAATGGACTCTCTTCTCTATATTTTTTAATGCACATAACTATGCTTTTACCTATGCTGAACAGGAGGTATAAGGATTTTTTGGTTTTGTCTAAAGAGCTACTGAGTTAACTTAAGTTATCTCCTTAAAAATTCATGGGTGGAGGGGGTAGGGTTGATACATCGATCACCTGCCTAGTCTTAATAATTTTTTAGATTGGTTGTGTTGCGTTTTGAAATTTCATAGCAACATTTGGCTTCTTTATAAAACCTAAAAGTGCAAAAATGCCATATGGAAGGACTAGTATAAAGAGAGCAAAACAATTTGGGTTTGAAATTGGGAGTAAGACACTTGGATTGGGAGGGGTGGTGGCATTCCAATCAAAATCATATGTATGTAAATAGCTACTTAAGGTCTTAATAAATTGGGTTGTATAATTACCGTATCTATTTAAACTACATTAGATCACTTGTATCTTAAAGGAGTGATGACCTTTTTGAATACAAGAATGAACATCAAAAGAACAAAAAACACACCTTTTACTTGGAAAAATTGGAATTCATGATTACTTTGGACGATGTTTTAAGTTGAGAAGGTTGTAAGATGGACACCTATAAAATGCATTCAGGGCTAGCATAGTTGTTGTCTTGTTTGAATGGATGCAAGGTGAGGACTCTATCCTTTCTTTGATTTTTTTTTTGTTTAAAGAAAATGTCTATCCTTGGCATACCAGGCTCTTGTCATTTCATGGATCATACACTTTAAATCGACCATTATATTTCTACACTAGGATGAGACCTCATTCTTATAGCAATGTACAAAATAGTTCTAAGACTGAGTTATTTTTGTACTAATCATTATTACTTGTCTAAAACCAGCTCTCTTTTCATGATTACTTTGGATGATGTTTTAAGTTGATAAGGTTGTAAGATGGACATGGATAACAATTGATATAGTCCATTGACACCTATAAAATGCATTCAAGACTAGCATAGTTGTTGTCTTGTTTGAATGGATGCAAGGTGAGGACTCTATCCTTTCTTGGAATTTTTTTGGTTTAAAGAAAATGTCTGTCCTTGGCATACCAGGCTCTTGTCATTTCATGGAGCATACACTTTAAATCAACCACTATACTTCTACACTAGGATGAGACCTCATTCTTATAGCAATGTACAAAAATAGTTCTAAGACTGAGTTACTTTTGTAGTAATCATTGTCACTTGTCTAAAGCCAGCTCTCTTTTGAACTAAAATTTTCATTTATGTTATAGTTTTTAAGTAAACCAACTACATATACGTCCTATACATAAGACTTTCCCAGTTATCTGGGAAACCAAGACGTTGGTTTTAATTTGCTTGAATTATAGTGGTAAGTTGGACCCACTATCTATAATTCCTATTTAGGTTGGCTGGTATTAGATGGACCTTCTTAAACTATAATTTTGGATACCTACTCATAGCTATCATAGTCGTTTTGACTTTGCTGGTTTAAGGGTTGCAGGTCCATCCTACAATAACCTAAACTTTGTATAAACCTTCAAGATCACACACACTAAAAATTGAGTACTCACATGAGGATAATCCACGACCCAAAGAAGCATACAAGAATTTTAGAAAAAAATAGATTTTACTTAAAGGAACATCCTCCTAAAAAAGCCCTGGATACTAGAACTAGACCTTTTCTTGCTAGAAAGGCCAAGAGAATTGTAACCTCTTACCCTAAGTAATCTCTTGCTAATTGGGCATTTTGTCTATTGCAAACCCTTGCTCTTTCACAAGGCCTGCAATTAACTTCTGAACCTCTCTCTGTAGAAACCTCCCTTGTCCTCAAATGTATAAGCATCTTGGATGCTTCTCAACTTATTTATGAATCAGGCTTAGCTACGGATAAAAAGTCTTCCATCTTGCACATGGTTTCTTTTAACAATTGGGTCAAAATCTTGGCAACTTTAGACAAAGACACCAAAAACGGGGTTGCTATGATTTCCCGGTACATTGTCCAACTACCCATGATTTCGTTACAATACCAACAAGAGATAGCTCAGTTCTCTTCATTAGGGGCTGAATTATCTAACTTTCTCAAGAAGTTATGTGGTCTCAACACAACTTTCATCAGTGCCCCCACTACTCCAGCTATCCCTCAAATGGGTGGGGGGCATCTTTTGCAGAGACAATGCTACTCTGGAATTCTAAAGTTTTTCCTTTTTTTACCAATTAGACAAATTGAAGTTGAGTCCTTTGGTGTGGACCATCAGCTTTGGGTCCTCCCCAATAAAGCCTTTTTGGTACCAATCCTTAATGAAACTTGGGTTTATTTGGTTAATTTACCAGCATCCAACCACGGTTGAAGATTTTAAACTCAGAACCTTGAAAGGAGAACAATTTTTAGACAAACGCGAACTCATCAAAGCCCCTTTCAACCTTAACTTTGTTGACCATTCTAAGTGCTCCTCTAATGCAGGGTTATACATTCGTACAAAAGGTAGCATTGAGTTTTCTAAAAGAAATCCTGACTTCTACATTGAATCTATCTCCAATGTTTTTTGGCCCTATCTAAAATGTGCCTGCAAATATCTTGACCCCAAAGCCTCTTGTGAGTCCAACATCATGTGGTTTCGACCATGCTATCTCGTAAATACTCAACCACCTTGATCAACTCTTCCTTGAGAAATCGGTGGACTTTCATTTATCCCGCATCTGCTCTTGGTTGGGGGGACATGCCAAACAACTTGTGGTTGCTCAAATTTCTTTTAACATCTTTTGTGGGCTAATGCTTGATGTCCTTAAAGATATCAAATCTAATGAACCAAGAACTTATCTGACTACTTATGCTAACAATAAAGGTTTCAAGATCATCACTAGTTTACTCAAGCCCTGTATTGAGGATGATGATTATCTATCACTAAAAAGACCTAGCTCTTTAACCACCCCCAATAACTCTTTCACATCTTTTTTAACCCCCAGTACTTCCTCCAGCTTTAATAGGGAAAAATCTTATAGCTTTACTAGAGGAAGAGGTAGAAATACTCCCATCCAAAACCTCATCGACTTGTGATTATCTAAACTATGCAGGTTTCTTTTAGCACTTTGGAAGGATGCATCTCACAAAGAAGACCACTACTTTGAAGTATATCTATTTACATTGTCTTTTCCAAAATGAGCTTTTGGATTGGTTTCCCCCCGAAACAATATTCTCTAAGTGCTTTGACTTACTTTTTGGAAACCATAAGATGATTGATAATGTCCTTATTGGCTGGAAGTATCAGTAGCCTATCAAGAATCTTGTCTACAATAATGATTTTTTATGCCACAACCCTATCCCATAATGCGCTTGTGATAAATATATAGCACTTTTTGTAAAGATATTGGTGATTTGGGAAAACATGTTTGCCTTGTGATCTTAATATAATTGATGACACCACGGTCCAAAAAATCCTTGCTAAAGGACTGAATAATCACATCCCTATTTATCCAAAAAAACCCATATCTTGCCCTATGAGCTTTACTTAGCTCCTGCTTAACTAACCTTGTCAATTCTCTCCAACTAGAGAAGACAATCCTACTAGACTTAACTGCATTAGTTCAACAATTTTTTTTTCAGAAGATTTTTTTTCTACCATACAAATGGTTGTCCACTAACAGACTACAGTACTTGGATCACACATAGTTGGTGCATCGTATGTGCAAAAACTTGGCTTGGAAAGAAACACATTTTTGTCTATCTGGAAGGGAATTCATGTTGCTTAGTCATTTCCCTAGCATGATTAGCTATAGGATCACTAAGAATCTTAATAATATTGGATATTCTCTTAAAACGGTTAAACATCATGTGCTATTTCCCACATAAAAATATCATAAAGATAAATTCATATGGATATATGATACTTGAAATGGAATATTCATCGACATTACTAAAGATATCACCCTTTGCCTTGGACCTATACTTTTGAATCTATGTGCGCAACTAAGCAAAAGAAAAAAAATCAAACTTCCTCAAGATAAACCATAACCTCTTTTGGCTAGTAAAAAATTTCACTAAAGTCACTCTCAACTTACCTAGACAAATATTTCATCTCTTTATTGCAGAAATCACTCAATGCTACAAAAATATACCCTTGAATGGGAAATTGGGGCTGAACAATATTCTAATGAAGATGACTAGGATAGAATTTAAGCACGCTAAGGAAGAAGGATTTACATCTCCCTCACTAATAAACCAAGATGGATTAAGAATCCCACTCATCTCACAGCTTCCACTTTAATGAGAAAAAGTTGGTATATTGCATTAACTGGATTCTTGACAATTGTTCTATCATCTTCGGAGGCCAATGTTTTAACCAAAGCCTAGGCATCCCTATGGGTTTTTCATTCTCACCCCTTATGTGTAATTTATATTTAGCTTTCTTTGAATACAAATGGTTTCTCAGAACCATGAAATATAAGGGTAACTATCATCAACTCTCGCTATTTAAGCATACTTATAGATACATAGATGAGATTCTAAGCCTCAACAGTACATCTTTTATGGAGGAGATTAACCTCATTTACCCTAACCGCCTTGAAATTGAACCAAATTATAGTAAAGGTTTCACTACATCCTCTAGTTTCTTTTCCACCCCTCCTCAACTCCTTAACTTTACAAGTATGCTACATAACCCGTGTAATGGCGGCGATGACTACCCTTTCACCTCCAAAATAGATCTTTTGAATATCTCTTCCATTGAGTTCATAAAAAAGTAAAAGCAAGTGACCTATAAAGCATCTCTTAATACATGCATCAAACTCCTTTACTTGCTCTTTTATTCATCCTCTAATTGCTTCTTAGCTTGGGAAGACATCACGCTTCTTATACACAAACTCCTTTATATTTGAGACATCAAACTTCTTATACACTATCATCAAACTCCTTTACTTGCTCTTTTATACATCATCTAATCAGACGTCTCATCGCGTCGAAGCGGCGTATTTGTCGGATTCTGCAAAAAAAAAAAATAAGACAACTTTCTGTAACTATAAACATATAATTTACAAAACAATATAGCAAATAGAAAAGAGTAAAACCCTAATACTAACCATTTTTCCACGAGAACTCAGAATTTCCATTAGGGAATTTAAGCCCTTCTTGCCTGTGTACTCGCGCTTGTAAGGTGTGGGATCATGTCTTGTCATCGACCACTGTCAGAACATACAACGAATCCATTACGTTAGAATTAAAAAACACCTAAACCCTAAACTATCAAACCTGTAGATCCTCTGCATGCACCCCATAGAGAGTAGCAGCTTGATGCTCGTCTGGAACCACCTCAACGGCTTTTGGCTGAGCATCTTCACGGATCTCCTCCATTGCTGCCGCTGTGATTGGCACATGGTAGCCTTCATACGTCTGTGCACTATGAGGGGCTACCTCTATGACGTACCACCAGTTCAATGCAGACTTTGTAGGATGAAATATCACCTGCCAGAGCCACATAACTTACATGAGAGCTTCCAAGCACATAAATTCTAAAATTGGATGTTAACTATTTACATACTTACTTGTTCACAATGCTCGGGTAGTACGAAAGTGTCCCTTAGGTCAGTCCATTTCTTAGTTGAATCCACCTCAAGAAAACTAGACTGTCCTCTACGCATAGTAGCGTTGCAACCCTCCATGATTATCTTGAACCATTGCACGTCAAACAAGTAGACAAAAAATCCTCTATAATTGATCCTCAAATTCTCTTGTAGCATGCCAAAGTAAGTGAGTTCCACCACCACAGGATCTGCATCAGAGGATCGTCCTCGACTAGACTAGTCATATTTTGCCATGATTCCATAATCTTGAGTAAAATGCTTTTTGTCGATCCGTTCCACCCTAAAATGTCGATCTTTACACCATGCTACTGTGTATGAATTATACTACAACCAACAAAGATTATGAGTGGCCGTTCAAACATCTAGAAAGTCAGTAGTCGTACATTGCAAACTTACCCTGGTCGTGCAACCCCGAGAGTACTCCCACTCCTCCTCAGTCACTTCTTCACCGCACTGTTGTGCACTTTTCAATTGGTTGTGCAACCATCTTAATCTCATGAATGTTGGTAGGCTCTCTAGATCTACCGGATGGTGCATCGGTGGTTGTCTTCCCCGTCTCCACTCGATTCGTGTCCTTTGTCGCTCTTCCTTTGCATCCTCCTATTGTGAAATCCACTTTTGCATCACTAGATTGTGAAGCATGCAAAATCGGTTGATTTTAGCCTCTAGATCTTCCATCATCTTCTTCTCAACACCGAGATTGCACATGACAATCCCAGATATGTGCTCATCATCTATGGTTCGCCATAGCATGTCCCAGGCTTTATTAAATCCGTCTAGGCACTGTCCAATGTAAACTAGGGACTCTGATATCAGCCAACCTTCTGCCATGCTACCCTCCGGACGTGCCTTCTGACGCACATATCTCTTGAGCGTTTCCCTGAAACGTTCTAAAAAGAACATCCATCTGGAATGTACCGTGCCAGCTATTTTCACCTCATCAACTATGTGAACAAGAAGATGCACCTGAATGGTTAGCATGGTAGTAGGAAAATGTTTCTCAAACATGCACACAACCTCTGCAGCGTTTAGTTTGCCGAATGGTATGGAGTCTATGTTGATCTCCTTTTGTGAGATCCATTGCGCCAACTTCGCAAGTTTGTAGATTGTGTTACGAACGTCAAGAGACAAACATCCCTCAATGGCCACCGGTAAAATAAACTGCAAAACACGTGTAACAATGATATTAAAGTCCATACGCGAATTTGTTACACAATTCCCACTATGATATATTCCACTTCAAACATACCTGACACATTTTATGCCAGTCGTGTGACTTCAAACCGGTAAGCTTTCCTTTTTTAGTAAAACACATTCGGAGCGAGTGCATTACGCTAGTGGGGGTCCGCACAAATCAAATGGTCTCTTTTACTTTGCATTCTTGGGCTCCTGTGAAAATCCATGGCGGTTTAGGGAGTTTTATCGATACATCGGATGCTGTCTGCGGCCAACATTGCTCCATACGATCCACATTTCTAAGGTAAACCCTTGCTCCCAAAGTATCTTTCTTGCCGGTCAGATGGTCCCATAGCAGACTACCCACATTCTTGAATATGTGCATTGAATCGAGCGAGTGATTGATCATGAGTCGGGTCTAATATGGTAACTCGTACCATACAGAGAGTCTCTTCATCTCTGGGGGCAAACCGTCATCACACTTCTCCTTCTGCTCTAGCCATGCTTGTGCAGACATCCTCGGTGGCTCTCTTCCCAAAAAGCCATCGCGTAACACATGATTCTCTGGAAGATACGCTTGATGACCTTCGTAGATTTTCTTCTTCAATGAGGGCGCCCGTCGTGCATTCAGTCCAGGTCCACATGTGACACATGCTCTGTATCCGCTTGTTTGAAGCCTTGCATGTATACACATGATAATAGATAAGCTTGAGAAAAACCAAGATTTACAGTGTTTGAGTTTGAGTGTAAATCAGTTGAGCATTCTGCTAGTTCGGGATAGTCATGCATGGTCCACATTAGAATGCCTCTGATCAAAGCGTTCTGTCGCGACCTGTGTGTTGGCTCATATCCACCACTTCTATGTCAATCCACAATTGTTGTAGCTCTTCCAATAGTGGACGAAGATACACATCCATATTCTTCACTTTATACTGCCTTGACACAATCAAGCTTAGCCATAGGTGCCCCTTCTTTGTAGTCAACCACGGGGGAATGTTGTAGTTGATGATGACAATGGGACATACACTATAAGATGTTGATCTTTGACCAAATGGATTTATGCCATCCATAGCCAGGCCTAGGTGCAAATTTTGAGCTTCCCTGGCAAAATCCAACCATGTTTCGTCTATATGTTTCCAGGCTACGCAATCTACAGGAATCCGTAGTACACTATCCGAAGATTTATTCTCCTCATGACATGATGCTAGGGCGGCCATGGACTTACATTCAAAGAAATGCTTGATGCGAGGAAGCAGAGGAAAATGTCACAAAACCTTTTGTGGGATTTTTGTTCCATAGATATCTACTCGATATCTCTTGGAATCACATTTTGGACACTTCTCCATGTCTATGTATTCCCCTCTAAAAAGAATGCAGTCGTTAGGACAAGCGTGGATCGTATTGTAATCCATCCCCAAGTTTGGCAAGATCTTTCTTGCTTCCTCTCTGGAATTTGGCATCACATTATTAGATGGCAGTATGTGCTCTTTGAGCAATCTACACAGTGAAAAAAATGCGGTACAATTGTGTAAGTAATGTATTAGATCATTATACATCTAGAGTTTTTTATTAAAGTAAACACATTATAATAGATTACCTGAAAAGCACTGTGATGCTAGTGTCACTCCATCCAAACTTTGTCTGCATGTTGAGAAGGAGCGCCTTTAATCTAGACACACGTGCTTCATCATACAATGGCGTATCGGCTTCACTTTTCATATCATCATAGATAAGCCTTTCTAAATCCATGATCATCTCGATCATTTCATCGATCTCGGGCTCAAACATTGCCTCATTTGGAATGTGGTTTGCATGATCATACCATGAGCTGTCAAAGGCTACATCTTGTGGCCTCACATATGCTTCTTGACCAAAGCGCTTGCGAACACGTCTATTGGGTTGCAAGATTGCTGTCTGTTGGCCAATGTCAGAGGCCGACGAGTTATAATTGGCAACACTTGATCTATAATAGATGGATCCAACTCGCCAAATTCGCGAACGTGCTGCAAGGAAACGCGTCTTGTCCATTGCATAGCATGCTTTCATTGAGTACAAGGACATAAGATCCTCGTTGAGAGATAGGTGTTTCAGTTGGACGGCCCCACATCCTCGTCACTGCTCATAATGAGGGTAAAAACCTTATAACCTAGACATAAATTTTATCTTCTATTGGCATCCTCCATCTTTTATCTCTGTGTGTGTGTGTGTGTGTGTGTGTGTGTGTGTTCACACTGTAAACTACCTCACATTCTCTAGTCATGTCCAATCCCCGCACACCTCGGTCTAGAAGTGCACAGAGATCAGAACCACCAGGTTATAATCTCGTCTTTATTGGTCAATGATTATATTTGTGGGTACAAGAAATCTACACACCCACGTCTACATGATAGTGCATGTAGTGGACAAAACCCCTTTGCCTCTTCTCTAGCTGTAGCATTTCACAACATCTTAACATGTTTTCATAGTAGATCTTTGTTCAAGGGATTACTTAGCACATTACATATTGGCCTCCAATCTGAGTATCATGCCGTTGAAAGCTTTCCAACTTAAGGTCACATCCGTAGAGAGGAAGAGAGGGATCACTGTTCGTCTAACTCTAATTTTTCTTACCGTAATCCCAAAGGTAGACTCTAATATAAAAACTCAATCCAAACTCTAATCTCAAATATAACCTAATTGAACATGTGGTGATTTGCGGCTAATTGAATATGGTTAGTGTGTGAGTTCATAGGTGTCAAATTCCGATGGGAATATACATATTGTTGTGTAACTAGTGTTTGCTCTTTGGGCAAAGCACGCCTTCATTGACATGCACTAAAATCTAACTAAATCTAATTTTTTTTCCATCGAACATAAATCTAGATCTAATCTAATCTTAAACTCAAAATAAACCCAAATCTAACCTAATCTTAAATCTAACCTAAACCTAAATGTAATCTAACTTAAATCTAAATTTAATCTAGTTAATTCTAATTCTTGTATTAATCTTAAATCTAAATCTAATCTAATATTAAACTCAACATAAACCTAAATCTAATCCAATCTTAAATCCTAAACCTAAATGTAATCTAACTTAAATTTAACATAGCTAGCTAATCTTCAATACTTTCCTATTTTTAAATCTAATGTAAATCTAAATCTAACCTAATCTTAAACTCAACATAAACATAAATCTAAATGTAATCTAACCTAATTTAATTTAAAGCTTAACCTAATCTCTCTCTCTCTCTCTCTCTCTTTGGTTTTTTATTCTCTCTCTCTTTCCCTTTGTTTTCTCCTCTCTCTCTCTCTCTCTCTCTCTCTCTCTCTCTCTTTGTTTTATATCTTTCTCTGTCTCTTTCTCTTTGTTTTCTCCTCTCTCTCTCTCTCTCTCTCTCTCTCTCTCTCAATGTGTGTGTGTATGCATTCTTTGTTTATGCATGCGTGTGTGTGTGTGTGTTTTATTTATGCATGTGCTCTCTCTCTCTCTCTCTCTCTCTCTCTCTCTCTTTCTTTCTCTCAAAAACACAATGTGTGTGTGTGTGTGTGTGAGAGAGAGAGAGAGAGAGACACACACACACACACACACACACACACACACACACACACACACACACACACACACACACACACACACACACACACACACAGAGACACACACAGAGAGAGAGAGAGAGAGAGAGAGAGAGAGAGAGAGAGAGAGAGAGAGAGAGAGAGGGAAGGGAACATGAGAGAGAGGAGAGGGAAGGAGCATACCTGGCTCTCCTTCCTCTCCTCGTGTATGTGTATGTGTGTGTGTGTGTGTGTGTGTGGAGAAGAAAGAGAGAGAGAGGGAGAGCGCGGGTTACCTCTTTGCTTGAGCGCCAGAAAATCAGTTCTGAGATGTGATTTTTCGGGCGCTCTCGGCTTATTTTTTACCCCTGTCGGCGTCGATAGCGGCGTCACTGTGAGTGTCGCTATGTAAGAAACTAACTAGCGACATTGATAGCGACGTCATGAATTTTCACTTTTGAGCGTCACACTGCGAGCGTCGGTAATGTGAGTACCTCTTGTAGTGTGCATCTTAGCCCAACCAAGAGAGGGAACCATGGATTTTCCTATCTTCTATGCTATTCTACAGTTAAACCTAGCAAAAAATAACTACACAACCACTAAAGGAGAAGGTCTTGGTATCAGTGTATTTAGCACTAGAATGGTAACAGGACACTTTTATGTCCTTGGAAACTTTTGTGTCCTGTTAAGTGACCATTTTTCTTGAATTATTTGAAGAGTATGAAAATGAATTTCTAGGTGCTATATATCCACAAAGTTGACTTATGAGCTGAAAAAAACTTAGCATTTTTTTTTAGTATCGATCTCACCATTAACCTTACTCTTGCACAACATTTTTGAACCTAAACTGTGTGAAAAAACGGGTCCAGTTTTTGGCTTTTTTTCAATTTTTGGCAACTATACCACTCTAAACTTCATGTTTGTGAGGTTTAGATGGCTAGAGGTTAGGCCTTCATAGTTCTCAACATGTTTTGATGCTTGTAGGGAGAGCTAAGTGTTAAAAAATTGAAAGTTATGACCAATTTACAAGAATTGCATAATCCCGTTTTTTGGCCAAAATTAGCACTTTTATGATTTTTTTGGTGGCTTTCTTGATATCCAAATTCAATTTTGATTGTGTAAGTGTAATGTATAACATAAAGCTAATCTTCCTAGAGTTTTGAGGGACCTAATATGCTATATAGCATAGTATATGATGATGGTTGAGTTTTTTGATTGCTGAAGAATACGATACATTTTAGAGTAGCAAGTATAACTTTCTCAATATTGCTAGTTTCTTAGGCCAATTGTGTGTATTTTGTAGGTAGTGACCATATCTAACCATAGACTACAAACTTGGCTAGATATTGAGTAGTTTCCATGGGTTTCTAGAGGTCATAATGGTAAACCCAGTTTTTTCATGTTTGCTGTATTTAGCACTTTATCGTTGCCCCCAAGGTTCCAATTGTAAGAGATCCATTATCCTTTTGACATGCTCCATGGCTCCTTTTGAATCCAGAGGCCCAAAGGGAACTAAGAAAACATGTATATAGTATCTGTATTGAGCGTGACTATAGAAACTTTGATGATAGGTCCGCAGAATGGCAAAAATGCAACTTTTTTGTACCTATTTTTTTTGCCCAAAAAAAAATTAGTGAGGTAAAAGCAACCATATGTTTTAGTCACCAACCCATTGAAGTTAACGGGGCATTTTATCTCATGTCCTACAAAAATCTCCACTCTTATTTATATGCAATCAACTGTAAGAAATTGCTGTTTTGGGCAAAATGCACTGGTCCATCAACTTTGGAGGCTTGTAGTGATCAAGGGATGAGAAAAATTACAAGTTTCTCATTTTTCCCATATGTAGTAGTTGTTGAACTATAAGCTCATGAAAGGATTTTTCAAAATGAGTGGATCTACTATGGTTTTGGAATTTTTTGCCAAAACCCTGAAAGGACACTTTATGTCCTGTTAGGTTACCGTTCTAGTGCTAACAAGTTTCTCTTTTTCATAGACCATCAAGCCTTACTCTATTTGGTGAGTAAACCGTGCAATACAGGAAGGATAGTGAGATGGTTTATCATTTCACTTGAATTTGACTTCACAGTTGTATTCAAAAAAGGCACCACACTCTAAAAAGTAGATCATCTATCAAGATGAGGATGCACCCAAAGAGGTAGATGATGATTTATCAGATGCGTACCTATTCTTTGTAGAAATGGTTCCAAGATGGTTGGAAGATCTTGTATCCTTAATGATCATATCACAAGTAGATTCCTAAATACCAATCCCTATTACACCATGATTGATTCAAAAATCCTCCCTATATCAGTTTGCTGGCTAGAAGGTTGCATTGCAAAAATGAGGATGGATCTTTCTTTTGTGCATTTATATTGAGGAGCAAGATGCCTACTTGAGTTGATCTCATACCATAGTAGTAGGTTTGAATTTTTTACAAGATCAAACCTTACGATGGTTAACTTGGTTGGGAGTTTACTGGCCTCCCATGAAGAGACACGTTCATCATTACTCTTAATGTAGAAAAGCTTCCATACCCCATGCCATGTTATTTTAGATTACATTGACACCACAAGGAAGTAGATACCTGGAAGAATATCTGACTAAAGGAATATTCCCAAAAGATATAGTAAACAAAGATGAAGGAAAATAGAGGCTGAAGCAGCCAACTAGACAATGATTGGGAGTCAACTCTATCAAGAGGGAAAGGCCAACAGCTTAGACTGTGTGCCAATGAAGAGAAGTATCTTCCTATCTAAGAGAAAGTACACGCACGTCTAGCAAGGGGTCACTTCTCTCATGAAACCTCAACCAAAGCTATATTGATGGCAGGAATCTCGTGGAAAATTTTGTTTGCTGATGCGAAAGAATTTTTTTGACAATGCGATGCACGTCAACGAGCAAAGATCCTGATATGAATTGATAGTATGCCAGTGTGACCTATGATGGGAGTACCTGAATTTACTAAGTGGGGTGTAGACTTTGTGGGACCAATACAACTACCAACTTAAAAAATTCGCGCACAATATATAATTGTGGCCATAGATTACTTAAGCAAATGGGCCAAGGCACAAGCCACTAGGAAGAACGATGCTATAACTACTGTTGCGTTCCTGTACAAATGCATATTCACTAGATACAGACTTCCTATTGGGATTGTAAATGATTGTGGATTGCATTTCCTTCATGAGGTGATAAAACACTTGCTAGACAAGTTCATGATAATTCATAACAAATATGTAACCTATCATCCTCAAGCAAATGGTCAAGCAGAACATACAAATAAGATCTTAACTTCGGTGCTATCCAAAATTGTAAGCTCAGAGATAACGGAATGGGAAATGCATCTTCATTCAACTTTGTGGAATTATAAAGTTTCATTCAAAACAACCTCGAGCATGACTCCTTTTAACTTGTTTCATGGCCTGGATGCAATATTTCAAATGGAATTCTTGTTACCTACTGTCAGAGTTGCACGCAAGTTGAAATGGAAAGGGTACGAGTTGTTAGAACAACTCGAGGACTTAGAACAACTAGAGTAGTCCCATCACAAAGACTCTCTTCTAGCTCTAAAGGGCTGATAGACATATTGTCAACACAAGTAACATGCACCATAATGTTAGCTGAGTTATTACAAATACGATCAAACGTGTGGATGATGGTAGGAAGCTGTCTGGAAAATTTTGGTGTGAAGGACCCTTCGACACAAATTCAAGAAGGAATCTGTGAACTCAGAAAGACTCGCCTTATTACTAGGCTGGTACCATTCAGCAAAGCTGGAGAATATTATGAGGGGAAGAATGGCAACACAAATCTTCCTATAGACTTTCAAGGTATCACCACCATGGAAATTCTTGATAGTGGAGCTGGGGTAGCCATTGCTACAAAAGAAACATGGAAAATATTGGGGAAAACCGTCTTTAAGAGCAACACGAATGAAACTACAACTTGCATATGGGTATATGGAGAAACCCCTAGGGCTGCTAGAGAAAGTAATGTCACCTCTTATGGAGTTGAACATAAGCATACATTTGGTATTGTTGATTTTGGAAAGAAGAGAAACTATGATATCATGCTTTGAAGACCATTCATGAGATAGTTAAAAATGGTCCAGGATTGGGATTATGTCCATATATATACCTAAAAAACATGGAAAAAACAACCAAGATAAACCCAAAAGACCATGGTTACAAGAATATAACACAAAAACTGTTTGAGGAGTTTGACTTAGATACATTAGCACGATCCGAACTCCTAGCATGGTTAGGTAAGTCCAAACAACTATGGATGTGCGAAGCTTCAGATTGTGGAATCTTTAAGCGCGAGGAGTGCATCTTACACACACACACACACACACACACACACACACACACACACACACACACACACACACACACACACACACACACACACACACACACACACACACACACACACACACACACACACACACACACACATTGCATGCGAATCCCTAGCTGGTGTTTAGGGCTTAGCTTTGGACAGGGTACCCACTTTGGTATCCTCTTTCCACCTCTCAAAGACTCACAAGATGGTGGAAATCATTCCAGTTGAGGATGTTGTGAGTTTAACAAGTAGCACATGCCTTTGTTGTGACTCAGTCAAGTGCAGCTCATGCAAACAGAGCATAATCAAGGATTATGAAGCAAACCGAAAGCGTGCATATCGCGAGAGAATCAAAGAAAGGGAAGCTAGAATTAAACAGGTCGATATTAATGAATTTCAGCACCGCAAAATTATTGCACAGGTGATCAAGTTTTTCAAGCAGTGCACAGAGGGTCTTGACAACAAGGCAAAGTAGGAAATTATCAGGAGCATTCTCAAGCATCGAGCATTGAGAGACCTGAAAATTCAATCTACAGGAGGTGAGGTTTCCAATGATGAGTAGAGGGTATTGATTAATGGAATGCACAACACTCTCAAGGTAATCAAGAGACCAAAAATCTTGGTAGAGTTGTTTATTAAACGGGCGAGTATCATGATGGTTATGAATTCCACAAGCATAAAACCAAATATAATAGCTGCATCGAGGCTTCTTGGTATCCATCGAAGAAACTTCTATGCAGCTAGATCTCGATTGAAACATAATCATACAGAACTGCCATTGCATTTGTGTGGGCGACAACCATACACAAATAGTGTAATTACAGAGGAAGTGAAGGCCACAATGGTGAACTTTTGGACTCACAATACTCACATATCGCCCAACAAAAAGGATGTGTGTCGAAAGCGTATTGCACGCAAAGTATTTGATAAACACCCAGTGCATCTTCTTGAGCAACCCCAGGTTTGTTTTGACTTCTTGAGTAACTACAATCTTATTTTCATTGACAATTATGGCACTGGTTTGGTTGTACTTCAGTTGACTGTTGTACAGTTTGCTTATTGTTGCACATTGCTTTAGACCTAATAACTACCACTGCCAAATAGGTAGCTTACTATACATGACTGGTAGCTACCACTGTGATCCTTATAACTACCACTATTAGACTTTGGTAGAATCCATGCTGTCCTCAATAAAGGTAGCTACTAGTCTGATAGGGGTTGCTACCAATCTGCCATGGTGTTCTTGGTAAATTTGTTGGCTACCACGTTCAACCTTCTAGTTTACGGTCTCATAGTCATGATAAGGTAGCCACCAGTCTGATAGTGCTTTCTACCAGATTGCCATGGTAGTATTGGTTTATTGGTAGCTATTATTGTCAACTTGGTAGCTATCAGTATCCTAGTGCTATCTGGAGCTATCACTCTGAGAGTAATAGCTTCCAGTCTGCCATGCAATCTTGGTGGAAGCTACCAGTTTGCGATGGCAATCCTGGTGGATTGGTAACTATCATTGTCAACATGGTAGCTATCAATGTCAACCTGGTAGCTACCCTTGGGTAGTCTAATAGCAACCAGCCTTACAGTGCTACTCATGGTAAAGGTAGCCACAAGTCTTAGAGTGCTTCCTACTATTAGACTCAGGCTCTTGTATCTTTTCTCCTTCCACTCATCACAAAATATTAGTTACCATTCTGAGAGTAATAGCTTCCACTCTTCCTGGTGGAAGCTACCAGTCTACCATGGCAACCTTGGTGGTAGCTACCAGTTTGCCATGGCAATATTGGTGGATTGGTAGCTATCTTTGTCAACCTGGTAGCTGTCACTGTCAACCTCATAGCTACCACTGTTAACCTGGCAGCTACCCTTAGGTAGTCTGATAACAACCAGGTCTTAGAGTGCTTTCTACTATTAGACTCAGGCTCTTGTAACTTTTCTCCTTCCACCGATCACAAAAGTATTAGTTACCATTCCTATACTAGCTTTCACCATATTGATCTCAGTTTTTCATGTCAACAATAAGTTATGATTTTGCCAATAAAGTGTACTGAATATCATTATTTAATGCAGGTAGAATTATTTTTTGCCTTCAAATAGAGTCACCTAGAGGTACAAATTCACCAAAGGACATTTGAAAAGCTGAAACCTTATTTTGTACGCAAGCTTCGAGATTGCTACAGCTGCTGTTGCATCACTCATATTCAAATGTCATTCTTGAGGGATGCTGTAAACCATATAAGGCAGATTTCTTATGGTGTGCATGGGAAAGAGTGTAGTTGTCAATGTGATATTTGTGGTGCAGATTTGAAATGTAGTGCTCAGACAAATCAGTGCCCTAGCCTTACAAAGCTTTGGGAGCCAGTTTTATGCTCGAAGGTGAGTGGGTCAAATTTTTTTTCACTGAAGAATTGATTGGCGAATGCTCTTTGTGTGGGCCTTCAAAGAAGCTACCAATTTGCCCGATTGAAGAGTTTGAATGGTGCACGCATGGTAACAGTTAAGATTTTTGAAGACATTGAAGTTACTGTTCAAGGATCATTTGAGTAAGTTTATAAAGCACAATTTTGTTTATAGATGGCAGGCCGAGCAGTTTAAAGATTGTCTATGTATCTTCCCTGAAGATGTGGTAGTGTCAGTGGTGGATTTCGCTGAAAATTACACTTTCAAAGAACAGAACGATATCCAATCGATGCATTGGTTTTCTAGCAATGTGACAATCTTCCTTCACATTACATATGTGAGGATTGCAAGTAGTGTCCAAAAATACTATCATTTCTATATATCTGATGATAAAATCCATGATACTCTTTTTGTCCAGCATTGCTTTATGCTCCATCATGGCTGGTTGAAAGAGCTAGGCATATTGCTCAAAGAACATTGGGTCTGGTTAGATGGAGCAGCCTCGCAGTTCAAAGCAAAGAGGCCTTTTTATTTTTTTTCTCGATATGGAACTCTGACAAGTTTGAAAATGACACATCACTTTTCAGGTGCAGGTCATGGGAAGGGCAAACATGATGGTGCAGGTGTTGTTATTAAGAGGCATCTCACTCAGGAGTAGCTAAAGCCAGACTGTGTGAAATTACAATGTGCAGCAGATGTGGTGCCATATTTGAGAGAAACCATGTCCAATGGTGCTACAACCACGTATTCTTCGCAGGTACGACCAGTTACTCGATTGTTCGGGGAGGTCAAAGTAGGTGATGTGGATAGAAGCCAACGTCAGGATTGTAAATTTGCGCCTAATGCACATGGGTTACATTGTGTCAGCGGCTACTCCTTAACAAATAGAAAACTTCTTAGGTATCGGAAATTCTCATGCTTTTGTAGTGCTTGTTTGCAAGGCAGCTGGAGGAGGTGTTCGAACAAATCACACTTTTCTGCATGGAATTATGTTACCCTTGAACCTATAGATGATGATGAGATTGAAGAGTTTGCATATGAAGGACACCATGATGCGTTGAGTGGTGCACTTCATGTTGGTGACAATTTTGCTGTTATAGCTCCTCATGACAATAAGGAGCTTGTGAATTTCTATGTCTTGAAATGTACAACAGAAAAGACTCAAACTAAAGCTTTGCTAAGAGATGCATGGGGGAATGTTTGCAATGCCGACTCATTTGTTGTCAAAGGAGTTTGGTATGAATAAGCAAAAGAAAATCCCTATGAGTTCAAGCTATTAAATTCTGAGCCTGAAGCCACCTTGCAATCCCACCTTGTACGAGCTATTACGTTCCCAATGCAGAAAGTGGGACGTACAAGAAAATTCTTACTTTCCTTAGAAACATATGAGGCTATATACAATAGCACTCCTTTTGATGTATATCATTCTTAGTTCTAATCTAAGCTGCTTTTGATGGCCCTTCAACATCTTTTTTTTGGGAGAATCTCCGTAATCTCTATGCTGAGCATCACCCTGTTTTGCAATTGCTTGAATCGTGTCTAAAATGCCTATGTGATATCCTGAGGCAGATAGCATGAACACTCTGTCGAAAGCCTTTGGGCCTAAAAAAGGAGATGAGGGCAACTCCAGATGAGACTCGCACATGCAGCCGACCATTCAAGGTTCGATGCCCCTGACTGGACAGCCAACCGATGACGGATCTCGCACATGCACAGAAAGCGGTTGCTCAATGGTTGTGTTGACAGGGGATAAGGTCAGCTTTTGCAGGCCCGCAGCAGCAGGTGTTAGCAGTCTTTTGCAGGCTCCTTCTTCTCTCCCGCCTTCGCCATCGGCACCGTTATAGCTGAACGTGGTAAGGGGGGGGTCATCACATTTGGGGCGATAAGGAGCCGTTCAGAATAAGCGCAGGGGCGTGCAAACGTGGCAGCACTTTTCGAACGTTCGCGGCTGCATGTGCGAGTCCTAAGAGACAATGGACATGTGACTCTGGTAAATTATGAATACATTTGATGCATGAATGCTCATGACCACTAGAACCAACCCAAGTGCCCACAAGTACTCCCGCATGTACATTAAGCCATAAGAAATAAATCATCTCCACAACAGACATAGAAAAATCAAACAAGTGTAGCTAAGTAGTTGCAGGGGTAGCTACTATGCAGACTGGTAGCTGCTTTTAACATTTCCTGGTATCGGAAGCTGTGTTAAGTACTTGTAATTTTGCAACTGTGGAGGTGCAGTGATGAACAATTCGAAAACGTAAACAAGTGTACAAGTTAACAAAATCTGCTTTACTACATTGAGCATTGAAAGCTTCTTTACTATATCGTGTCATCATTACAAGTGAGCAAAATACTCCATAAGTCAGTAAATGGTTGACTGTTTACATCGCTTATTATCATGGTTACATGTCAAGATAATATATCTAGCTGTAATACTCTAGACACTACTACTTTGAGATCCTAATGCTCAAGTTATCAATTGGTCTCGGCAGTGCACATTCCTCAGCATACTTGAGGAGATCTTCTGCACAAAGCCAAGCCATGAGCCAAGATCTTATAGTTGTTGTAAGATATCCTTGAATCTTAGTGGGATTCTAATTTTCCATATTCTTCACAATGCAAAAAGTGCCTGGAGGATTCCACAGCTGCTTGTACTGTTGTCATCCACTAGAATTATGGACATAGTAGTGTACTGACCTCTTTTCTCCCAAAAGTCACTTAGCTTCTTGTAAAATACAGGCTTTCCACCAGTTATCTTGAATATAGCATCTCTTATACAATCCTGCTGTGCAAGATTTTCCTTGAATTGGGGAAACTGATCAGGAAAGCAGGCACTCAGCAGGTTTTCTACTTTAGTCTTCATGCAGTAGGTCCACACAAATACATCCGAAGTCCACAAGGCACCAGTCCAAGAATGCAGGTGCATCCCTTTTATACCCAGCAAACACCCCAGCTATGTCTACAATTTCTAGATCATTCCAGTAGGCGGGCTTCCGTGAACGGTACCTCTTGTCTAATGAAGTCAATAGGACACCATTAATATCAAGGATTAGAGCTCTCTTAATCTCAAACAATATGTTCCCAGGATCCTCCCATGGATGAGACACCATCCCATCATCGTTCCTAACATAATCTGCAACACCACCTGCACCTCCTCCATCCTCCCTTTGCCGAGACACCGTCCCATCATCGTGACTTACATATTTTGTACCACCTGCACCAACTGCACCAGTTGCACAATCTGCATCACCACCTGCATCCACATCTTCCTGAGGTGGTTCAGACTTTTCATTGGTAATCTCTGTGTCCTCACCTGCACCAACTGCCCCACTTGCATGACTTGCTTCACCACCTGTATCCACAGATGCATTACCATCTTCCCAAGGTGATTCAAATTTTTCAATGATAATGTCTGTGTCTTCACCTGCACTTCCTGCACCAACTGCACCACTTGCATCCGCAGATGTGTCACCATCTTCCCGAGGTGGTTTAGACTTATCAATTGTAATCTCCATGTCATCACGTGCACCACCTCCACCAATTGCACAACTTGCATCAGCACCTGCATCCACAGATGCATCACCATTTTCCCTTCCTGGTTCAGACATTTTCATGATAATCTCCGTATCCTCACCAGTACTAAGGACAAAAAAACCTGTGTTTTTATCCTCTTGGTCACCAATGATGCTAGAACATGGGACTTGGCGCTCAACTCTAAATGAACCATCTACATCTGGAGGGTCTTTCATAGTAGACTGTGCTATCATACTTATTATGTGATCAAGATTGTCAATGTTGCTAGTGGCAGCATCTGAACATTAAAAAAATAATGAGATAAACAACAATGATGGACATGAGATATATTTTTTGATTTTGGCTTTCTTAATTCATAGGAAATGGAGAATTGTTACAAAGCCAAAAACGGTGACAGGTATTAGGAAAAGATCCAAAAATGGGGATAGGCTACAAAGCAAAAATATCGAGACTATGTTTGGAGTCTTTTTCTGACTCTGGTTGTTGTAGCACCTTTTCTTCCAGATTCCATGTTACTATTTTCTCTAGTCTCTATGGCTAATTGGTCCTTTGATGTCTTTGTTTACCCTTCTGCATCCTCTGTAGGCTTTTTGGCAGCTCCACCTGCAAGAGAGAAGAAACAATCAACAAGAATGAACCTTAAACAATATTATCTACCTTTAGGAAAAAACAAAACCAAAAATAACACGTGTCATCTTTGTCTTTCTTTCCCTTTGCATCATTTGTATGGTCTGCAGGATGGAGGGACTGGTGTCTCTGGCTGAAAATTCATTGTCCTTCATTGATGAAGGAGCATTTTTTGCTTGATCTCCATTCTCAGGACTATACTTCTCTAACACACCTTCCTTCTCAACTACAGTCTCTGGCTCAGCCTCTACAGTCATGAAAAGTATTAAGGAATTAAGAACTTGCTGTTTCAAGTTACATGTAGCTACAACATGACAGTGGAAGCTACCAGGAATGATAGTGGAAGCTACCAGGCAAGCAATGATAGCTACCAGCACTATCCTAGTAGCTACCAATGCCATCCTGGTAGCTGGCTGACTGAGAGCTACCAAGATGACATAGGGGCCACCAATGCTATCCTAGTAGTAAGCAATCTAACAGTGGTGGTTAACAGAATAAAATCCTGGCAACAACCTTTATCTAAAACATCTTCCTTCTCAGCATGTACCAACACCTTGAATTCCGTTCTTCACAATAATAAATTAAGAACAACTTTTCAAGTTACATGCAGGGTCAGCATGACAATAGAAGCTACCAGGAAAGCACTAATAAGCTACCAGTACTACCAAATGCTATCCTACTAGCTACCTTGCCCCCTGCCATCATGGTAGCTATAGATGCTATCATGGTAGCTACCTTGTCACTTGCAGGACTTCCTTGGCAACATGGAACCTCATGGCAGAATGGCAGCTTATACCAATGCAATCCTGGTAGCCACCTTGTCACTTGCAGGACTTCCTTGGCCAAATGGTAGCTCATGGAAGAATGGCATCTACCAATGCAATCCTGGTAGCCACCTTGTCAATTGCAGGACTTCCTTGGGAGAATGGAAGCTCATGGTAGAATGGTAGCTGCCACTATTATACTGGTAGCTACCAGGGTTGACAGTGAGAACTTCCTTGTCACCAACAGGAATTCCATGGTAAAACAGTAGCTAATGGAAGAATGGTAGCTACCTTGCCACCAACAAGACTTTCATGGGAGAATAGTAGCTCATGGAAGAATGGTAGCCACAACCATACTGGTAGCTAGCTGTACCAGGATTAGCATGACAGCTACCACTATGAGAGTGGTAGCTACCATTATTGTACTAGTAGCTACCAGTCTTGTATTAGTAGCTACAAGTAGTAGGGTTCCCTTGATAACAGAAACACAAAAAAACAGATAAATTTAAGCTCAATGCTACAAAATGCAGCAGGGTGTATACCATGGTCCATGCTTAAGGGCACTGATGAGGATTTGGTGTCTAATTGCACTCCTTGGAAATTGGCATTCATACTACCGAGGATCACCAAAGACCACATGGTATGCGAAATCGGTTGCATGCATCCCATCTCCATGCATGTTTCTTTGCTTGCAGCAAGATGGCCAAATCAGTACATGTGAAAGGCATGATTGTAGGGCAGCAAAAACATGCCAAGTGCATCGTCGTCGTACATCGTCAACCCACAAGCACTAAAAACTTTGTCCAAAGTCAAGGTGCCCATGTACATAGGTGGAACTTTTGGCGGAGGTGCAGACAACAAAACTGTACTTATTTTGACCTGCATGGTCTTCAAAAAATCCATCTGCGCCTATGCACACTCCTCCACTTCTTGTGTAAAATCTCTCTCCTTTAGAGCACTATCCATAGCATCAAGTGGTGCCTTCTCCTCAACTACCACTTGCAATGTTTGGAGTGTTAGTGACAACCTGCTGATAGTATTTTTAAGCTGCTCCACCTTCATTGCATCCACAACATCGACGCTACCTTCTGCCTTTAGTAATACAGCCTCTACATCTTTCAACTGGCCTCTGAGATTTTCCACTAGGAGGTTGGCACCTTCATTTCGGTGCACATCAGCCTCAAGGATTTCCAGCTTCTTAAAAGCTTCATTATACTCTGACAATGAAAAAGAATGCTTGCTTACAACCATGTTGTAAATAGTATCTAACTCTGTAAGAGACGGTGGACCAAATAAATTCTTTTTCTGCACATCATCCACTGTATCAATAAGAGTTTCCTGGGGTGCCTCCAAATGATCTGGAGTCCTCTTCATTCGCCGTGAACTATTAGGGGTAGAGGAGGAATGGAAAGATTCCCATCGCTGCTTATTTGCATGTAATTTGCATGGATCCATATTTGTGACAATACTTTCTGAAAACAAGGCCCAGTCAACTTGTCCCTTCAACTGCTCATATAGAAATCCTCTAGCAAATCCTTTAGTCACCTCCATACCATAATTGCCAGGAGCTTCTTGATACACGGATGTGAACAATACATAAAACCTGTTCTAGAGCTCTGGCTTCACATCTCTCATTTTACTTTGCTGCCCCTCTTCTGCACCTCCTTAAAGCATTTCAACTAATCTTTGTTGGTGAAATCTGCCTCAGTCTCAGCAGAGCATCCACTCCAGAGTTGGGGAGGTCGTATACTTCATGTGCTGAAGGATTTGTTATGCAAAAAGCTGTCTTTCTTTCAAATGGCACATATGGAGTGCACCAACAGCCTTTGCCCTATAAAATACAGGGAAAAACATAAGACCATAGTTGTTTCCATACGGCAAACACATACGGGTATGGAAGTATGATTGGAGTATGGTTCAACACTTAAGCTTGAAACATACATGTCCATAAATTTACTGAAAACTTAGGTAACTTATGCATGGTGAGCATTTATAATATCACAATTTTACAAAAGTTTTCACATTAAACATCAATTGTTGCATTGAGTAGGAGCAGAAGCAGGCTGGGCATGTGCATGAATAGGTGGTATAACTACCTGTGTCCCAGACAGATAGCTACCATGTAACTACCACCTTGGTATTTCTTTGCTAAATGAACTTTTTGATTGGTAGCTGGCTAGCATAATGCTACCAACTTGTTATGTTTTTTGCAGAATGCTGAATACTACAATCTTGATGATCTCTGATGCACTTTCCCTATATTAAATGAGTGCTGCAGGTGGTAGCTACCACACTGATAGAGTATCACTAATTCATGCTTCTTCATAGCACTATGATTTGCAATCCATACGAGTACGATCCCAACTATGCACAAGACATGAATGAATGTGCAGCCAACCAATTGAAGTTCAGTCAAAAATGCAATGTGCACAAATATATCTGCTTGAATGCATGCATGCATGCATGCCTGTACACAGGTTTTCAATGCAAGCTTGAATGCATGCATGCATGCCTCTACACGGGTTTTCAATGCAAGCTTGAATGCATGCACATTAGCTTATGGAGCTTGAATGCATCTACAAACATGTAGCCTCTAACTTAGGTTTGCTTCAAAGCAAGATTAAGAGAGCTTACATGGACCTTGGAAACACGTTACAACAATAAATTGTGCAGAGACATCCAGCAACACTAAGATGTAGTAGTACCTTAGTGTTGGGGGCTACAACATCTGCCATTTTTGAATGTTTCTTTGCTATAGGAGTGCAAGGCTTTGGTGAAGGAGTCAAGACCTTCTTCTTCCTCTTTCCAGCAGGGGAGTCCGAGGGTGGATAGGGTGAGGGAGATGAATGATGGGCCCTCTTCCGCCTCCCAGTAATTGTGGCTGATTTTGCTTCAGCTGTGCTTGGCCACTTGAGTTGCCCCGCCCCCCCCCCCCCCCCCCCCCCCCCCCCCCCCCCCCTGAAACCGTCGACGAGTAGGAGGTATCATGATTGTGGAGTAAGGTGCCCCCCCGCACTACTTTCACACACACAATTGAAACTGAAAAGATAATTTTTAAAGTTTTTAAATCTAGCTCGCTGCTCAAGCCTTTTGATGAACAATTTTCAAATAAACCTTATAAAAGATTCTCAATGTTTACTCACCTAGCTACCAACCAGCCCACCCCCAAAAATGGGTAACTAGTGTACCACCTATTTATGCATCCACCCTTGTGTGTATGTTAAATAGGGGAGAGGGGTGTTGTGAAATCACTGGGCCATAGAGAGGCATTCACTGAGTGTGCTGGGTGTTTTCCCATTTCTCCCTTTCCAACGTCATCTTTCTCCCTCACTCTCATGCTTATGTGAGCTCCATGTACTCGAATGGTTTTTTGTGTTAGTATCCTCTATTTGAATGCAGTGTAGGCCAGTGATATCGAAGTGTTTTTTGGTGTCAATGGGTGCATGTTAGTAGACATTTTGCAATATTATGTGAGTGTTAGGTGTTTTTGAAATGCCATTGTTGTTGTGATGGTGCTCAAAAGGGTTATAGGTGAGAATCTCGATGTTATGCCAGGAGGGTTTGTGCATATAGTGAGGGTTGGTCGGGTATGGGCAAGGAAAAAAAGTGCTAGCAGATTGGGAATTTATGTGAGTGCTATCTAGGGGATATGGATGTTGTGGAATCACTGGGCTATAGAGAGGCAGTCATATTGTGTGCTAGTTGTTTTCCCATTTCCCCTTTCCATCTTGTGGTGCCCCCACGAACGATCCACTGATAGCTTGTTGATGAAGTGCTCGTAAATCAAGATGAAGCAAGAATTTAGTCCAATGTTCAAGGGAGATGAAGATACAGACGATTGGATTTCCATTTTGAGTTATTTATGTTGATGATACTGCGGATTCCAGGTGATGAAGCAAAGCTCCAGACTCTACATTTGGTGTGATTTAGAAGATGCACACAAGATGAATTGGATTGTATTTCGTGAACAATTTCTACAAAGGTATTGAAAGGTGGTGTCGTCTTTGGAAGCAGATGCAAAGATCAAAAGCTTGCAGCAAGATGTAAGTGAAAATTTTAATACCTTTGTTGATAGGTTTGGATCGTATTGGGGGAATTTGGCGGTTGCTACCCAAGAAACCTGGGTGGAATATTTTAAGCTGGCAAGGTTTCTATTTTGCTTGCATCCTTATGTTCGTGAGAGAGTGGATTATGAAGATCTAATAACCTATGACAAAGCTCTCAGAGTTGTCAAAGCAAAGAGTAAAAAAATGAAGAAGAAGATGGAGGCAGGATTGCTGCAGTCTACAATCACGACAACCAGCGGACCTAAGCTCAAACAGATGAGTGAACAACAAGAGGTAAAACTCCTTCTTTTATCAATATGAATTTGATCAAAGCACGTGAAGGTGATGTCAGGCTAGAAGAGGTGCAAGAAGTACCAATAAGGTCTCAAAAGGTGCAAAGGGATATATTTAGAGTGTCACCCAGTTTGCTTGCTCAAGAGAACGAGATGGTAAAAGATCTTGAAGAAGTGTTGGTTCCAGAGCCAACAATGAAAAAGATAGCAAAGGTGTCCAAATTGGTGAGTTTAGAATAGGTATCCGAAATTTTCTCAAGCTCCAACAACGGTTTAGACACAGATAGCATGTGGGAGATAGGGTCTATATCTTCAAGATATGAAACTTATGATGTTTTTCATGTGGATAAAGTGATGAAAGATGTATACGATGGAGAGGGGGAAAGGGGAACACACCCAACACACAACACAATGCTTCACTATAGCCCAAGGTATACACAACATCCCAATTCGATGGAGTTCACCTTCAAAACTCAACACTATCCGCAAAGCAAACCATCGCCTTCACACGACCATACGCACACACGCTCTGTAATGCACCAAACAGACCCAATCATTTTGCTATGCTCAAATCACAGCCTTCCACCCGCACACAGCCTCTCTCTATCTCTCTTTGCACGACAAACCTTGGGGGGATACACACATCGATACACACCCAAAAACACATGCACACAAATCGAGAAGAGAAGGGGGAATGGTGCTAAGAGACAACAATGATGGTTTTTTCTTGCATTACACAACACCTCTTACAATCCACACCTTGCCAGCACAGTCCTTCGTGAAAACTTCAACATGCCAAAAAGCCTCTCGCCAAAAAGCAGCCCTAGTAAAAACATTCGCAAAAACAAAAGCCCTTCAGAATTCACGTTTACCCCCTTTTATAGAGGGGCAATGTCCAACAAAAGAAAAAATGTGAGCTTCTCTAGCTCGTACACTTATTTTAACTTGCATTAGAATGATCCTTGAATTGCACACATGTGGTTCACTTCCTTTTTGAAAACTATTGCATGGGGACACATCCCTTTGTACGGCCGGCTTGGCCGCCCAACTTGGCTTGTCGAAATTGCCCGGCCTCCTTCTCTCTCTCTCTCTCTCTCTCTCTCTCTCTCTCACTGCACCTTACTGCCTTCTCGGAATGCCCTCTAGGCCTCTTCTTTGACCGCAGGACTACCCCTCTCTCTCTTTCAGAGGCTCTCTGGATGGGGGCCTTGGCTCTTTTACAATCAACTCAAGGAGGGGGGCACTAGCGAGGTCTCTAGGGCCTCACCCTCTCTCGGCTTCAAAATTTTGTGGACAGGCCTTTAAGGCCGTGGGAACAAGACTAGGCGGTCAACTGCCATGTCATCACTACGTGGACGAGAGTGATTGGACGCTGCCAGGCGCTAGTGTGCCACCATCTCCAACCAAAAATGTCACGTAGCTCCCCTCACGCCACTACAGAGAGTCCCTGAGTGGGCCGCTATAGACCAGAACGCAAGAGAGCTCTCTCTCCACATCACACTCCCACTAATGCTCACGACTTGCCTCTTATACCTCGGACTCTTGTGATAAGAAATCCCATGTGGGTTCAAGCGACTACCACATGGCAGCTTACCATGAATTTCTCCTTTGAACACTTGAAAGGCACACCTAAAAAATCCCCTTGAGTGCCTCTTTTGATTTGATACAATTCCCTACTCCCTTGTTCAATGGCCATGGGAACACCACTAGGCGGTCAACCTCCATGTCATCACTACACGGACCATAGCGATCGGATGCCGCCAAGTGCGAGCATGCCACCATCTCCAACCTAAAACACCACTCACATCCCCTTGTGCCACCGTGCAAAGCCCCTAAGCAGGTGGCCATAGCCCGGCATGCAAGAGAGCTCTCTCTCCACATCACACTCTCACTAATTCTCACAACTTGCCTGTAATACCCCGAACTCCTAGATTAGAAATCCCATGTGGGTACAAGCGACCACCACATGGAAGCTTACCATGAATTTCCCCTTTGAACACTTGAAAAGCACACCTAAAAAACCCCCCTTGAGTGCCTCTTTTGATCTGACACAGTTCCCTACTCCCTTATTCAATGGCCAAACCATGAAGCCCAACCGCAAGCTCACTTGATTGGCTCCAAACTCATTCGACCTTGCCGCACTTCAAGATTCCCCGAGACCTTGAACCAAGGCCACAAAAATGCTAGATTTCATCTGCAATCAATCACGAACAAACGCACCCTGACTTCCAACTGGTACATCTTTTTGCTCCGGGCTCTGTTTTTGACAAGCAGTTACCTCCTCTTAGCTCCATACACTACATAGCACCTTCTCAAACTCTGTCGAGGCCCTGAAAACACCTTATGGCACGACTCCCTATGCGATCAAGAGGGCACCAACCTGGCCCTTGACAAAAAATTAAATTACCATAACTTGCAATCCATAGCTCCGATCTGCAATTTGAAAAGATGAGTATGCTCCATAAATCAAGCACTATACGCCTATGCACTGACATACACTTGGGCCACCTGTCCCCAGCTGACCTGTCCGGCAAGAATGTGCAACGCACTGAACTTTCAAACTCAAATATCTTGGGCTCAATAGCTCTGTTTGATGAGCCGTTTGGACCTGCTACTTCAGCACCTCAAACTTTGCATTTCTAGTAGAAAGACTACACCTTGGACCTCCTTTGTTTGCTCCTCAAACTAGCTCCCTTTGGAGCATTTCTTGGCCTATAAACCGCATCAGCCATACATATCCACTACCACCTGTCTGCCCATGATCTTTGTAGCTTTTGAAGCCCTTTATCATGCTCTTGCTAGCCTGCACATACTTGCCCATGCCATCTTCTATGGTCGACTTGGCTGCAACATCATTGCCCACCCCCTAGTTGAGCATTTATGCTCAACCAAAAAAGAGATTTTTTCCACTTCTAACTACAAATCTTGGCACACACTATGAGAAAACCAAAAATGCCAAAACTTCATGTGGGTTGCTCCACCCCTTTCCGCATGGATCAAACACCTGCCATTGGTGTCTTCCACCCACCTATAATTGCTCACCATAGTGCCGTACCCTAGCAAATAGACCATCATGTGTGTAGGCTGTCCATAGCCTACCTTCAACATTCCATGCATCCCTGTGCAACCTGTCTACTCTATACCAAGCATATCACCATCCAAAAAACATGTACCTGACATTGAGCTTGAACACATGTCTGACCCTCCCTCCCAATTAAAGTGGAGGCCTCAATCATAGACCCGTGCATCTGTTGAACCATCCACCACATAGCTGTATGTACCATCATATTCATCAACCATAGCTCACATACCTTCAATGGAAGCAAAGTAACTGCCTAGGATTCTCAACTATCCACCACATAGCTGTATCTACCATCATATTCATCAATCATAGCTCACATACCTTCAATGGAAGCAAAGTAACTACCTAGGATTCTCTTTTATTACCATTGGACATGTCTACTACATCACAATCTCCATCGTCTTTAGCATCACAACCTCCGTGTCGACCACACACTCGATTCAACATCATCAACCTCCTCCTCATCAACCGGCCCTTCAAGGTTGATCAACACCACCTGCTTATCAGCTTTAACCACCTACTCTTCAATCGCCTCTTCTACCGTTGCATCATGCTCCACCAAGGAAGAGAGAAACTCATTCTCTATTGCATCATCCTTGTCTTCCTCCATATGCATGCTCTATCCCTTCTAGCAAAACTCTACACCTGTTGCACTGCCATGGCACATTCCACTGCCACTTTTATCAACATGGCCACTAGCATGGCACCACACACGACCTTTACCTGCATACCATCATTTGTAGGGCTGACCGCTCCACTTGGTCTTCATCATGCATCTTAGCTTACTCTGTTCCCTGCTCTCCTTGCACATTGGCTACTACCATATCATCAAACACATATTAAGGCAGCTTTGCCTTTACCATCTCACGTTTGTCAGACTCCGTCTCCTCGCCATAGGATGTGGACTCATCCGTTCTATCCTCCTCACTTGTCTCTCAACAAATCAAGCTTGTATCATCCTCGTCACCGGCATCATATACCGACTCCGTACCTGCATCTTCATCCTCTTGCTTCTCCACAAATGCTTGACCATATTTATAGCTTTGCACACTTTCTCCACCTGCTTCTAAATCCTTGGTATCTATAACCCGATTGCATTCTGCTACCTTTTCATGCAAACTTTCCACAAGAACAAGCTTTACCTCTTTAAGGTGGACTCGAACCTCAACATCTGCTACCGCTTTACCTTGGTTCACCTCAACATGGAGCTTCTCCTTGTTGACAATCTCGTTCACCCTCAAAACATGCACATCACAAACTGGAAATCTCCAAGGAACATAACCAACCATAGGCCTTACCTCAATAGGTTGGGAACTTTGAACAAATGGAACCACCTTTGGTCGGACCAAAGAACACTTCGCTACCTCTGCAACAACAGGCACATAATCTGCCGGCTTCAACATGCCCAACTCTAGATTTTGCTTTACCTTTTTGCTCTTCATCTTGGCTAGATAGACCATGTCTTCATAGGTATCCGCACCATCCTCCACATTTTCTTTAATCCTCGGATGCAAGCACTCTAGCAGCTTCAGACAGCTTCAAATATTGATTGCTTTTTACCCCAGTAGCAACCTCTAAGTGCTTCCAACAACCTTCAACCTGCTCAATGAAAATAGAAAAATCCTTACTCAGATCCTGGCGTACCGCCTTTAGCTTGGCACCGGCTTCCTTTGCAGTAACCACTTCTCAAAACCACTCCAAAAACTGACCTTGCGACCTCTGCCATGATCCTCAATCACTGCTCTTTAAACCATCGAACCAAATCTTTGGTTCATCCTCGCATTAACAACGGCACCGTCTTCGGAAAATATGGGGCCAAAACCTGGCTCCACCATCTCTGCCAGCTTCAAACTCTACCACCGAACACTTCGACCATCAGCCAACTGCTTTGTCGAGTAAACAACACCACTTCCAACCTCAAATTGGAGCATCAAACAACTCCTCAGTGGGGGCATCAGAAGATGGAGAGAGGGAAAGGGGAACACACCGAGCACACAACACAGTGACTCACTATATCCCAGGGTATACATAGCACCCCAATCCACTAGAGTTCACCTTCAAAGCTCGACACTATCCGCAAACAAACCACCGCATGCACACGAACATACGTACACACCCTCTGCAATGCACCAAACAGACCCAATCATTCCGCTTTGCTCAAATCACAGCCTTCCACACGCACACAACTTCTCTCTATGTCTCTTTGCACGACAAACCTTGGGGGGGACACATAGGCTAACATATGCTTGAAAATCGACGCACACAAGCAGAGAAGAGAAGCGGGAAGGGGAAATGGTGCCAAGAGACAACAATGATGGCGTTTTGTTACATATACACAACACCGTTTATAATCTGCACCCTATCTGAAAAATCCTCAGCAAAAACTTCAATAGGCGAAAAAGCCTCTGGCCAAAAAGCAGCCCTGGCAAAAATCTTGGCAAAAAAAAAAGCCCTTCAAAATTCAAGTTTACCCCATTTTATAGAGGGGCTATGTCCAAAAAAAGAAAAAATGTGAGATTCTCTAGCTCGTACACTTCTTTTAGCTTGCATTAGAATGATCCTTGCATTGCATACAAGTGGTTCACTTCCTTTTTGGAAACCATTGCACGGGGACACATCCCTTTGTCCACCCAGCTTGGCTTGTTTAAATTTCCCGACCTCCTTCTCTCTCTCTCTCTCTCTCTCTCTCACACACACACACACACACTCCACCTTACTACCCTTTGTGAATGCCCTCTAGGTCTCTTCTTTGACCATATGACTACCCCTTTCTCTCTCTTTCATGGGCTCTTTGGATGGGGGCCTGGGCTCTTTTACAATCAACTCAAGGAGGGGGAAACTAGCGAGGTCGTTAGTGCCACACTCTCTCTCTCGGCTTCAAACTTTTGTGGATGGGCTAGTAAGGCCGTGGGAACACCACTAGGCGATCAACCGCCACATCATCACTGCACGGACCAGAGTGATGGGATGCTGCCAGGTGCTAGTACGCCACCATCTCCAACCAAAAATGCCGCATAGCTCCACTCGCACCACCGCACAGAGCCCTTGAGAGGGCCGCTATAGCCCTGAACACAAGAGAGCTCTCTCTCCTTATCACACTCCCACTAATGCTCACGACTTGCCTCTTATACCCCGGACTCTTGTGATAAGAAATCCCATGTGGGTTCAAGTGATTGCCACATGGAAGATTACCATGAATTGCCCCTTTGAAAACTTGAAGAGCACACGTAAAAAATTCCCTTGAGTGCCTCTTTTGATCTGACACAGTTCCCTACTCCCTTGTTCAATGTCCGAACCGTGAAGCCCGACCCCAAGCTCACTTGATTGGCTCCAAACTCATCCGACCTTGCTGCACTTCAAGATTCCTTGAGACGTTGAACCAAGTCCACAAAAGTGCTAGATTTCATCTGCAATCAATCACGAACAAATGCACCCCGACTTACAACTGCTACATCTTTTCGGTCCTGGCCCCATTTTTGACAAGTAGTCAAAAACGGAGCCCGGAGTTGACAAGCAGTCAACTCCTCTTAGCTCCATACAATGCATAGCACCTTCTCAAACTCTGTCGAGGCCTAAAAAACACCGAATGGAACGACTCCCCATGCGGTCACCAACCCGGTCCTTAACAAAACTTTAAATGACCATAACCTACAATCCCTAGCTCCGATCTGCGATCTGAAAAGATGAGTATGCTCCATAAATCAAGCACTATGCACCTATACATTGACATCCACTTGGTCCACCTGTCCCTAGTTGTCGTGTCTAGAAAGAATCTGCAATGCAATGAACTTTGGAGAAATAGGGCTACGAGAAACTTTTTCGACTCAAAGGGATTGGCATGGGATGCCAAGTTGGTTAGGTATTTTCAATGCAAAGCTAAGTAGAGTGTTTTTTAAAACTGTAAATCTAAGGTCAACCAAAAAAGAGGAGGCTATTACCACAGGAAGTGGAAGCTGATTGCATGGAGATGTGCCAGGAAAGCGCACCATCTGTGTGGATGCATGACAAGGGAAGAAGGGGTGTGAGTGGATTGGTGGCCGCTCTTGGAGCCCAGGGCTTGTTAAGAAGGAGAAAACACGGAGCTGCAAGTGCGCCTTTAAGAGAAGCACAAAGAGGGAGGCCGCCAGTGGGGAGTGCTAGGATCCGAGGGCCAAGACTGGCAAGCCGAAGGAGGGGATTCCAGAGTCTATGAGGGCCACAGATTGGATGGGAGTGAGCCGCCAAGAAACTAAGGGCATAAAGAGCAAAGAGGGTTGCAAGCTGGTAGCCTTCAAGGGTTGATGCCAAGGGGAAGAAATCTGCAAGGCAAGGCCGCCAGAAGTTGAAGGATTTCCATTCGAGTACAAAGGGAAGTTAAGAGTGTTGCAGCCAATAGCGGAGTTGGCCATGTACTTCATAAGGAAGGCCGCTTGCTCCTGGTCAAAGAGGAGAGAAAGGTGTGAAGCAAGTCCATGAGAAATTGGGGGCCACTCATAAGCAAAGTAGGGCATGCAAGAAAAGAGGGAACGGCTTTGAGTGCATGAAAGGAGGGTTGTCAACTGCAGTTGAAGGAGTGGGACCGTAAAGGGCATAGGAGAAAAGAGAAGGGAGTCTCTTGGTGAAAAAAGACATTGTATGAGACAAGAGAGATGAGAGTTGGAGGGGAAGGCCTTCAAGATCAAAAAAGGGAAGGCCCTGCAGGTTGGGAAACCACAAACAAGAGAGGATGGGAGTCAACCATGCTCTCTGTTGGAGCTATATATTGCTCACTCTACTCAACTTGGTCTCACCTATATATTTGTATCTTGTCCTCAATATGAATCAGTCTTTGGGAGCATATATGGTGTGTCTCTTGTCTCGTCTCTCTCTTTCTCTGTACATCTCAACATGGTATCAGAGTGGTAACGATCACACAATTATTCAATACATGGTGACAAAAAAGAGTATGTGTATGTGATTGGCATGTAAGATTTAGAATTGCTACAAATCTTATTTTTTAGGATTGATTCTTGTTCATTGTGGTTGTTTTTTGTTAAGAGAAATATGATTAGTGTTTTGTGTGGTGTTTATTGCTAATCTGTATATTTTGAATCGTTAATAACGTTTTCTTGATGATTTGTCTTTTGACACCCTAAACCTCGTCCCAATTTTTTAAGGGTCTTCTGCTCAAAATTTGAAGAAAAGAAAAAAGTGCAATGGAGCATAGTGCAATGGCCCTTTTCATCCCAAACTTGTTCATCTCCTTGAGGTCTTCGATTTGAGTCCTAGGTTTGCATCAATCGAAGTACGCATCAGAAAGTTATGCTGGTTTTACTATAATGGAGCTTGCCGCAGGTTTCATCCTCCCGCGTCTTCGTGAAGAGTCCGTGATAGTTTTTTCTAATATTGGCGTGAAATCTTTTGAGAAAATTTAGCTTTTTTCTATTCATATTGCGGCCATCAATCTTGAGTCTCACATCGCGTCTCACGTCACTCTATTTTGAGGACTCTTTTATTATTAACGTCTCCTTTTCCCTGCTTTTTTGGGTGACGTCGCCCACATATTTTAATGTTTATGGAGCATCCTTCTTGAGTTTATCGTTGACAGTACACATTTGTAATATTTCTCTCGTCCTTAATTATAGCCTTCACCATATATGGTATGCAGATTCTGCGATCTTATCTTATACGTCTTCTCACAATCAGATATGGCTATGACTATTGTCATCTTATACGTCTTCTCACAACCATATATGGCTATGAATATTCTCATCAATGGTTTTCCTTGTGGCCAACGTTCTGTTCCTCCTTTCCAAGGCCAAGGATTTCAAGGTTGGAAAGTAAAGATGTTGTTAATTCTTGAAGGCGATGAACTCTCTGATATTGTCCTTGAAAATCGTGTATGTCCACCTCAATGTGTTGATACGGATCATGACAGCGTGCTCATCTCACTGAAGGACCTGTATTTGAAGATTGGCATGTTACGTATACGGATTGGCAGCGATGTGATAAAGCAGCTTGTTGGTATATTCTTTTTGCTCTTACTGATTCCCTTTTGCTTGATATGTATGAGCTACCTACTTCCCACGACGTATGGAAGTACCTTGTTGCAAACTTTCAGAAGAAATCTGTTACAGAAATACTTTATTTGAGAGATTTTCTTAACAAGTTACAATATGAAGTTGGTACTGCCATGACAGGACATATTGAGTCTTTCAAATCCATTATTAATCAACTTGCTGTTGCCGGTGATCTTGTTCCACAAAGAAAACTGATTACACTTCTCCTTGACACAGTGAAGGACTCTTCTTATAATAACATTGTTACCATTCTTTCTAATAAGGTGGTCTTGATTTTGACCAAGCATGCATGTCTTTAATCAAGTACTCTCAACGTCAAGAACGACGTAATGCTGGTCATGATACAACTATGATTTGACAAGAGAAGAATGAGTCACAACAGATGGAACGTGCTTTTTATGCTCGAAGGTGTCCATTTCAACAAGGAAACCGCAGAGGTGGCCGTCACGGTAATATTTTCTCTCTTCTCAAATTCCCTAATAAGAAATGTTCTTACTGCAACAAAAATGGCCATACTGAAGATGATTTTTGGGCACGTCAGTATGATGAACAACACAATAAACAACCACGTTTATCTAGAGATTCTTCTTCTTCTTGTGAATATTGTGGACGATCTGGTCATCCCACTCATATGTGCTATAAGCGTCAATTCAACATAGATCGTAATAGAGCATATGCTACTAAACATCGAGATAATATTGTACCAAAAACAAGATGCATCCTATGTTCATTTGCTCCAGACAGAATACTTCATGTACGTGATGGATCACTTTTTATTGTCAATTCTGGTGCTAGAAGAAATATGACATATCAGTCTAAGTGGCTCTATAACTACCATCCACTACCAGTTCAACGTGTTATTTATCTTGCTGATGATACGACTTGTCAAGTAAAGGGTATTGGAGATTTATATCTTGGTACCTTATCTTCTTCTACTTGAATTTTGTGAGGAGTATTACATGTACCAGATATTCAACATAATTTTCTTTCAATTGCTAGACTTGTTGATCTTTGTCTCTTTGTTGGATTTGATCATACCAAATGCCAAATGGAGAAAGATGGATAAACTGCAGTCACTGCTACTCAAAATGGTAATTTGTTTGAACTCTCTCTCAATGATGCTGTAGCAAGTGTTGTCACTTCTCTAGGTGACATGATTGCAAAGTATGACATCACTGATTTGTTCATATTGATTTCTCAAAACTCCTTGATCTTCAGCATCGTGATCTTGTTCATGTCATGGATCTTAAAGCTCATCCCTAGATGGGAATTTATGAATTTTGTGCTCTTGGAAAACATATTCGTCAACCCTTTCCTCTCTCAAATACATCTCATTCTCATGACATATTGGATCTTGTTCATACTGACATATGTGGATCTCTACCTTCTTCGAGATCAGAATATTGCTACTTTACTACCTTAATTGATGATTTCTCATGGCATACGACTGTATTTCTACTTAGATAAAAATCTGCGGCCTTATCTGTTTTCAAACAATTTTACAAGGTTGCGGGACTTCAAACTGGTCGTCGCCTCAAGAAGCTTCGTAGTGACAATGGAGGCGAATATGTTTCTCGAGAGTTTGTGAGTTATTGTGCTGACAGTGGAATTCATCATAAACACACTATTCCATATTCACCTCAACAGAACGGCATTGCTAAATGAAAGAATCGCACTATTCTCAATGTTGTAAGATGTATGCTGATTTATTCTGGGTTATCTTGTGTTTTTTGGGCTGAAGCTACTTTGACATCAGTATTTATTCAGAATCATCTTCCTACTACTGTACCCTATGTTAAGATACCCATCAGAGCATGGACATGTGACATTACTTCTATATCTCATTTTTGAACCTTTGGATGTATTGCTTGTATGCATGTTTTTAAAGAAACACGAACAAAGCTTGATGCTTATGGTCTTAAAGTTATTTTTATTGGATATTCTGACACTTCCAAAGGCTACAAATTCTATGACCCTTCCTCCAAGAAAGTAATTGTGAATCGTTATGCTATTCAATTTGATTTAGAAGCTCATCAAATGGATGTGAGAACTACTTTTCTTAATGATGACTTGGAAGAGGAAATTTATATGGAACAGCTAGAAGGGTTTGTTATTCTAGGTAAAGAAGACCTTGTTGCTCAACTCCATAAGGCACTATATGGTCTCAAACAAGCTTCAAAAGTACCAAGGTAGCAATTTTGTTATTCTTTCTCTTTATGTGGATGATACCATCCTTGTTTCCGATGATTTGAGCAAGTAAAAAATTTATTGTCTTCTGTATTTGATATGGTGGATCTTGGAGAGATTCACTCATGTCTTCACATTCAGATTCAAAAAAACCACACAGAAGGTATTTTATTTCTTCGACAGTCAAAGTTATTGCAGATACTATTCAAAAATTTGGGATGGAATCAATACATTTGGCCAACAAACTTTGTCTTGTGAGTTCTACGAAGAACATTTCTGATAGTGGCGGTCAACTTGTCACAAATCAACCTTATGCTAACTTGATTGGATGTCTTCAGTTTGTTGGTATGAACACTCACCCTGATATTTTTTTTGTTGCTAATTATCTTGGACAATATATTGCACATCCTTCTCTTAAGCATTGGTCTATAGAAATGCATGTATTGAAATACTTAAAAGGCACTACAAATTTTCATTTGGTATATCGACGACAACTGGCATCGAATTACATGCAATCTCTTTCTCTTTTGGGTTGCACAGATGCAGACTAGGAAAGCTCACATTTATCCATGCGATCTACTAGTGGAAATTGCTTCTTTACATTAGGAGAAACTTGGACTCAATTTTGGGCCTTGTAAGAAACGCCAACTCAGCATAGAGAGAGGTAATAATGAAAAATGCAAAAGTTTTTTTTTGGAATTCTATTTCTCATAGTACATACGTAAAAGTTTGCTCAATCACTTAATGCATGCTCGTACAAAATGCTTTTCGAGAGCCCAACTTAAGTGTACACAAAATTCTATGTCTGTGAATCTTGATGAGTGATGTAATGTGCGATGAGAGAAAATACATAAGAGTTGTTTTCAAAATACAAAAATAATGCCACGGAATAGAGGCACAAGTATCAATCACCTTTTTATGAAGTACTCGCAATTTAAATGCGAACAGATTGTACTTGATATGATTGATAGGTACTATTTAAGACTATGAAGGAGTCAGAACCAAGCGAATAGTGACGCTTAAGTGGTCTCTGGGACCTCTATTCGGTTGATTCTGACCTTATGAGACCCTAGGATTAAGATATAGCACTTTTTAAGCCCACGAATGCGTCCGGAACGTCCAAAAACCATAGGATAGCTCTTTAAAACACTGAAATCTGACATCTCTAGGTCAAGATATAGCATTTTTAAGCCTAGGGCCTCATGAGGTCAGTACCAAGTGAATACCCTTGTACAAGGGCCTCTATTCGCTTGGTACTGACCTCATGAGGCCCTAGGCTTAAAAATGCTATATCTTGAGCTAGAGACGTCAGATTTCAGTGTTTTAAAGAGCTATCCTATGGTTTTTGGACGTTCCGGACGCATCCGTGGGCTTAAAAAGTGCTATATCTTAATCCTAGGGTCTCATAAGGTCAGAACCAAGCGAATAGAGGTCCCAGAGACCCCTCAAGCGCCCCTATTCGCTTGGTTCTGACTCCTTCATAGTTTTAAATAGTACCTATCAATCACTATCAAGTATAATCTGTTCAAATTTAAATTGCGAGTACTTCATAAAAAGGTGATTGATACCTGTGCGAGATGCACAAGTACAAGTACTTCAATTTATAGGATAGCAACAACGGGTCATAAAAAGGCGTTCGGCGCTTGTGCCAGATGTCATTATCAAGCGCCTTACTTTTCTGATGATAGTGAAAATTTCACCAAAATGGTTTTTATGGACATTTTCAAAATGAGAAAAAATGTTTTTTTAACGTAACGTTAGCCTTCTTCCTATTGGCTAAGGAGAGCATTCTCTCACTAGAGTTGAAAGGCCCGAAAATGAGTCCATTTCTTTCCTAATGTAAATGGTTGTTTTATGTCTTGGACTAGCAAGAAACAACGATGTGTTGCAGTTTCTACGACTAAGTCAGAATATGTTGCGGCATCACTTATAGCTCGTGAGCTAATCTAGCTTCAACAAATGCTCGTTGATATTGGTCACTCTCATCTATCTAGCACACCCTTGCTGTGTGACAACCAGAGTGCTATCAGTCTTGCAAAAGACTATGCTCAACATAATAAGTCAAAGCACATTGCTGTCCATTATCATTATGTCAGGTATGAAGTACGCAAAGGCACCATAATGGCTGAACACTGTCCAAGTGACCAAATGACTGCAAACATTCATACCAAAGGCCTCAACGAGTCATGTTTCATCCTCTTGCGCTCGGAGCTTGGAGTTGCTTTGGCCTCACTCTTTTTAGATTAGCTTCTCTGCTATTGTGATAGCTTTGTATATATGACATTGTAATCATGTAGGTACCATGCACTATGCACAATCCACACTTGCACACTGTAATCTCTGAGTCACTTTTATCTTTGTACATAGATACACAATTCACTTTCACATCATCATCACTGGTTCATATTTTCACATTGTATAGGGGCTTGGGTTTTTTCCTTGAACTCCCCAAGGGATTTTCATCCAAATCTAGAGACCTTTGTTTGAGTGGAGTGTTGGAGCTATATATGGCTCACTCTACTCAACTTGGTTTCACTTATATATTTGTATCTTGTCCTCAATATGGATCAATCTTTGTGAGCGTACATGGTGTGTCTCTTGTTTTGTCTCTCTCTTTCTATCTACATCTCAACAAATTGGTGATGCCATACTTTGCAATCATGATCACCTGAAGCAGTGAAAACATTTGCTAGAGCATCATTGAGAGAGAGTTCAAACAAATTACCGTTTCGAGGAGCAGTGGCTACAGTTTGTCCATCTTCCTCAATTCGGAATTTTTTGTTCAATTTGATTTAGAAGCTCATCAAATGGATTGAGAACTGCTTTTCTTAATGGTGACTTGGAAGAGGAAATTTATATGGAACATCCAAAAGGGTTTGTTATTCAAGGTAAAGAAGACCTTGTTGCTCAACTCCATAAGGCACTGTATGGTCCCAAACAAGCTTGCGAGCCTGGTATACAAAACTTGATCTTTTTCTCAACTCTAAAGGATTCATCGCTTGCTCTTTTGACCCCAACTTATATATAAAGCACCAAGGTAGTAGTTTGTTCTTGCTCTCTATGTGGATGCCATCCTTATTTCCAATGATTTGGGATTTCTTTAGCAAGTGAAAAAGTTATTATCTTTTGCATTTGATATGGTGGATCTGGGAGAGATTCACTCGTGTCTTCACATTCAGATTCAAAAAAACCACACAAAAGGTATTTTATTTCTTCGACAATCAAAGTTTAATGTAGATACTATTCAAAAATTTGGGATGGAATCAACACATTTGGCCAACACACATTGTCTTGTGAGTTTTATGAAGAACACTTCTAATAGTGGCGGTCAACTTGTCACAAATCAACCTTATGCTAACTTGATTGGATGTCTTCAGTTTTTTGGCATGAACACTCGCCCTGATATTTTGTTTGTTGCTAAATATCTTGGACAACATCTTGCACATCCTTCTCTTAAGCATTGGTCTATAGAAATGCATGTATTGATTGAAATACTTAAAAGGAACTACAAATTTTTGTTTGGTATATCGACAACAACTGGCATTGGATTACATGCAATCTCTTTCTCTTTTGGGTTGCACACATGCATACTAGGAAAGCTCACATTTATCTATGCGCTCTACTAGTGGATATTGCTTCTTTATAAATGGTTATCTTATTTCTTGGACCAGCAAGAAACAACGATGTGTTGCAGTTTCTACGACTGAGTCAGAATATGTTGGGGCATCATTGCAGCCCGTGAGCTAATCTGGCTTCAAAAAATGCTCGTTGATGTTGGTCACTCTCCTCTTTCTAGCACACCATTGTGGTGTGACAACCAGAGTGCTATCAGTCTTGCAAAAGACTATGTTCAACATAATAAGTCAAAGTACATTGTTGTCCATTATCATTATGTCAGGTATGAAGTACGCAAAGGTACCATAATGGTTGAACACTGTCCAAGTGACCAGATGATTGAAAACATTCTTACCAAAGGCCTCAACGAGTCGCGTTTCATCATCTTGTGCTCGGAGCTTGGAGTTGCTTTGGCCTCACTCTTTGTGCATACAGTCATGGCTGGTCGGGTATGGGCAAGGAAAATAATTGCTAGCAGATTGGGCATTTATGTGAGTGCTATCTAGGGGATAGGGATGTTGTGAAATCATTGGCTATAGAGAGGTAGTCATAATATTGTGTGTTGGTTTCTTTCCCGTTTCCCCCTTTTCAATGGTCCCTAATTGTGGATGAAAAAAAAACCCTTGGGGAGGGTAAAACCCACAATCCTTTATATACCCCCCATTATATTAATATATTTTTCAATTTACAAAAATGGTTTAAAAAAGGAGTTACATCACTCCTATTATATACAATGATAGCCTCGAAGGCTCAATGAAATGATTTTGTTAACTCTTCAAATACTTCAAAGAATGCTTTGGATCATCTTCAACTTTGATAAACATATAACATCTCTGAGGTACTTCACTTTGTGTTTGAGTTGTATATAATATGTCAATATCACAAAATCAAAGAACACAAGATGGAAATCATATCAATGTTAGAGAAATACAATGACATAATGTCTTTGGAGACGATTTGTAACATTTCAATCAAGATTAAACCCATGTATATATTATACAATCTTCTTAACTAGAAATACTATGTAATATGTACACATATATATAAAGCCAGTACTTAAATTCTATCATAAGGGTATCTTATTTGTATGGACTCTATTCAATGTAAGTTTTCTTGATCATAAATCAATCACCATGGAATGGCATCACAAAGAAAATCTATGAAGAAACAAACATCTCAATCATTACAAATCACCATGAGACAATATCATGGCATAATAAAACAAAGCCATAAAATAATAGTCATTTCAATCATATATCATGGAAAAGCATCATGGAATTGCTCTTTCATTCATAGAAACAAGCATCATGGATTAACACCATGGTCTCATGGCATAGCACCATGGTAAAAGAATTATTGAAACTATAAGAAATCATTACGTAATAACTATATGGAATAAAAACTATCTAGATCATAAGGAGTCATTATGAAAGAACTTCGTGGCGTCAAAAATTAAATCCATAGAATAATCAACATGACAAAATATCATGAAATCACAAAACAATCATTTAATCATTACAAATGAACTTAAAATAACAACATGATGTAATGAATTGACTGCATGGAATAATGATTCTTTCAATTATAATAAATCATCATGGAAAAATATCACTGTATTAAAATGACTATCTATTAAAAAAACCTATCTCAATTATACTAAGTCATCCTTGAAACAATGCTATAGAATTAAAAACCATCTAAATACGAAACGATCAATATCATCATGAAAACACATCATGGTATCAGGAACAACTCCACAAAAGAATAAACTTCTTACCAACAAACAATCAATATACAAATGACTTCTAATCATTATGTAAACATAGCATGTCTCATGGAACAACTCCATGAAATAATCAATATCTCAATAAAAAACGATCATGAAAACATATCATGGCATCATGGAACAACTCTATAAAGAATAATCATTTTAGTAATAAATGATTAGTATGAATGAATTCAATGAGCATGAAAACACATCATGACATTCTGGAATAACTCCATGGAAGAATAACCATCTCAATGAAAAACAACTTGTACGAATAATTTGTAATCACCATGAAAATGCATCATGATCTCATGAAACAAATCCATGGAATATAATCATCTCAATGATAAACGATCAGTATAAATGACTTCTAATCATAAAAACAAATCATGAAATCATGAAACAACTATAATCGTTCTAGTGATGAATGATCAATACGAACTATTTCTAATTATCATGGAAACACATCATGACATCATGCAAAAACTCCATGGAATAATAATCATCTCAATGAAAAATGATCAATACTAACAATATTTAATCATCAATAAAATGTATCATTGTATCATAGAATAACTCTATAAAGCAATAATTATGTCAGTAATGAACGACTAGTACGAACAAGTTCTAGTCACTATGGAAACATAACATGGCATCACAAAACAACTTTATGGAAGAATAACCATATCAATAAAATGAATGATTAGTACGATTAATTTTTAATCATCATGGAAACACATCATGACATCATGGAACAAATCCATGGAATAATAACTTTATCAATAAAATAAGCGATCAGTACGAAGGGTTTGTAATCATCTATGAAAACACATCATGGTACCATACTCTATGAAAGAATAACTATATCAATAACAAAATATCAATACGAACAAATTTTAATCATCAATAAAATATATCATGTCATTATAAAACAACTCTATGGAAGCATAATCATATCAATAATATGAACGATCAGTATGAACGATTTTTCATCATCATGGAATTGCATCATGGCATCATGGAACAACTCCATGGATAATAATCATCTCAATAACAAACGATCAATATGAACAACTTGTAATCATCATAAAAACACATCATGGCATCATGGAATAATAATTATCTCAATAAAATGAATGATAAATACGAACAACTTGTCATCATCACGGAAACGTATCATGGTATCATGGAACAAATCCATGGAATAATAATCATATCAATAATAGAACGATCAATACGAACAACTTGTGATCATCATAGAAACACATCATGATATCATGGAATAACTCCATGGAATAATAATCATCCAATAACAAACGATCAATACGAATGAATTGTGATTACCATGGAAACACATCATGATATCATGGAATAACTCCATGAAATAATAATCATCTTAATAACAAACGATCAATATGAATGAATTGTGACCATCATGGAAACACATCATGGCATCATGGAATAACTCCATGGAATAATAATAATCTCAATAATAAACGATCAACACGAACGACTTGTGATCATCATGGAACGCATCATGGCATCATCGATTAACTCCATGAAATAATAACCATTTCAAAAAAAAAAAGAACGGACATAACGGACCACTTCAAATCATCATGAAAGTGCATCGTGAAACAACTCCATGAAATAGTAATCATCTCAACAATGAACGATTAGTAGGAACAACTCATAATCATCACATAAAAACATAAACCTCAATAACAAACGATCATAAGAATTGATGATGAGTAAAATCCATAAGTTTTCTTTTTTAAAGCTGAAAGTAAATAGTTAAATTATACTTTGATAACTCATCAAAATTATAACTCTTTAATATCTATATGTAAGTAATTGAAATGAGCCAATAAATTACAATGATCTGACATGAGTTATCGATGATATCAAATCATTAAAATCGTAAAATTTTTAAATATTTTTTTCAATCAAAAGAGAAAATAAATCATTAAAATGAAACTCTTTGATAAATCATCAAAAACATAATCATTTCCATTCACAAATAAGATAAATAATGTAAATTTTCAAAGCATAAGTATCAATATCCATCAAAGATTATAAAATAAATCATCAAAATCATAAGTATTTGAGATGTGACTACATAAATCATTGAAATATAATAATTTTAAAATTCACAAAAAAAGAATAAAAAGAATTATCCATACATAATTATTTAACATGAATCTTTGAATACAATATAAATTATCAAGATTGTATAACTCTTAGTAATCATATATATATATATATATATATATATATATATATATATATATGTGTGTGTGTGTGTGTATGTATATGTGTATATATATATGTACACACACACACACACACACACACACACACATATATATATGTGTGTGTGTGTGTGTACATATATATATATATGTATATATATATTGTAGTGTACTCACTACAAGACACTTAGAGAGAGAGACTGGACCAAACTAAGCTTGCCCTCAATGAGTGCGGCAGATCCTTATATTGAGCACTGGAAAGGCTACATGCCAAGAACAACAGAAGTGTCCTCCCACACTAGGTGGTCGGACACATGACCACACCCTACACGACCACACACCACACCTCCCCCCTTAGGGAGAAAAAGATGGACATCTTTTTACAAGTTTGGACTGAGAAGGCACTCGACATACAGGGATCAGCTCCAACGCCTCATCTGGGGGGAGTGATCATACAACGGCTTAGGGGCTAGGGACTGAACTTGGGGGCTAGACTCGACATCGTGCCGATCATCATCAAGGCACGGAAGTCGTACATCTCGCTTATGCAAACATCAGGTCGCTATCCTAATGTAATGGACAAGACGAGGAAGGACAAACTGAGGACTCAACAAGAAAATCTCTCGACATAGGCAACACACTAGGTCGCTATCCCAATGCGAATGGCTAAACGAGGAATGTCTACGACATACAATCTCCAATCCACTTCAGAGTTTGGTGTGGGTGTGGTGATGTTTATTGAAAAAGAACTATATGCTTGATAAAATGCAGAATAAAAGACTTGCAAAAATCAAGATGCATCAAAAATCTCGCCACTGCTTTGTTGTGATTGACTCGTATGTTTCTAGAAGGCAAGTGTAGGACATTGAACCCTTGATTGCTGGCCCCATTGGAAATGATGGCTTGCTTCTGACTCATCGAATCCAAAGTGTTGTTTGAATTTTCATCCTCCCACTTTGCAGCTGGCGGTGTGTGCGAAAGACAGCTTGCAGCTTGACTGTTCATTACCCTCCTGGGTGATACTGTACCAAACAAACCCGCATGCAATTGCTGCGTGTTGTTATACGTGTGGGCACTTGTTGTGGTCGAACGACCATTCCCTTCTTCTTCAGCTCGCACAGACTTTGAGTCCTCTCCATTCAGTTTGAAAGGGCCTGTAACCAGTAGCAAGCCAGAATCTAGCTGCTTCAAGAAGACAGCATGCTTGCCCGTGAAGTGACCAGCCAATAAGATGAGCACTGTTCCTGGGGTAATGCAGCAGCAGGAGGTGGGAGGGGCAAAAAGAAGTCCAGAAAGTCTGTCTCCAGGTCTATCAAGGCCGGCTTGCAGTTCCCAGTAGGTCGCATCGCGCGCTATCTCAAAGTCGGCCGCTATGCGCAGAGGATTGGCTCCGGCGCTCCTGTCTATCTTGCTGCTGTGCTCGAATATCTTGCTGTAGAGGTTTTGGAGCTGGCAAGTAATGCAGCTCGAGACAACAAGAAGAACCGTATCATACCCTGCCACATCCAGCTAGCTGTGAGGAACGATGAGGAGTTGGGCGCCCGTCAACTCTCTCTCTCTCTCTCTCTACCTACCCCACCTACCCCGTGTCAAGCAGGAACACCATCATTGACGCAGGGATCCCCCAAGAAAATAAAGAAAAGGTCTCTAACCAATCTTTGCCCGTCTCCTCCACCAATGTAGTGTGCTCACTACAAGACACTTAGAGAGAGAGACTGGACCAAACTAAGCTTGCCCTCAACGAGTGTGGCAGCTCCTTATATTGAGCATTGGAAAGGCTACATGCCAAGAACAACAGAAGTGTCCTCCCACACTAGGTGGTCGGACACACGACCACACCCTACACGACCACACACCACAATATACACATATATATTGATTTGATATTTATCATAAATCATACACAATCAAAACAAATAGCAAACTAAAAAGATTTCAAGTGATATGACTTTGATGTAATTTGATATACATGCATCAAAATATTGTGATATATATAAAGAGTAAGTATAGAGATCAATCAATTTATCTACTTCATTCAATATATAAATCAAATTGAAGATGATGTAAATTTAACATGCTTGACTTTTACATATGATCCATAAAAAAAAAATCAAGAATTATGTAACAAGAAGAATTGAAGACATTGTAATTTCATTATGTTTAACCTTTAATATAATTTCTTTTACACAAATCAAATTGCATATGATTCATGAAAAGAAAATCCAAGAATCATGCAACAAAAAAAACCTCAGCACGTATCAATATAGAAATCTAAATGAATATAACATAATTAACTCTTGATCTAAGTTCTGTTATGCAAATCAATTTGAATATGATGTCTGAAAGATAAATCAAAGATTCATAACATGAAGCTTAACAAAAATAGATTCAAAAACATAAAAGCTTATACCTTTATTGATGATTTCAATTGAAAATGTATTGAAAATAGTTTACCAATTTCTTGTAAATTACTTTTGGTGTGAATTTGATAAACTTGTTATGACCAACAGCTCTAGAACTCTCCAAAACCTTAAGAACTACTCTTCAAACATTGAAATCCAAGTTTTGAGTAGAAAGTTATGATGATTTTATGTTTTGTTGAAATAAAGATTTTTGTTGCGTGCGCAAAAAACACTCTATTTTGCAACCACGCTCTAATACCATGTTGAGAAGATAGAGAAAGAGAAGAACAGAGAGAGGATACGCAAAGAGTGCAACCCCAAAGTGTATAGAATACTCACATAAAATGGTATATATAGAGAGGGGACCTAGGGCTATATTTAGAGTAGTTTTACATATAAGCTCAATAATTTTTCCACTTTTTCTCTATTGTATGCCACTTAGGTTGCTTAATCTACGGCTTAGCAAACGGATTGATCCTTTTGAGCACCTGTTTGATGAGTTGTTCTTGACTTATCAAGAATTTAAATTTTATACTGAATTGGGTGATTTGGATCCACTATATTGTGACGAGGAATCATTTTTTAAATCCTTGCATTCTCCTTCCTTGTAGACAACACAATTAACTACCAAGTATAGAGTCTCTTTTGTCAACTCATTCAATGTAGGGCTCTTTTTTAAGTGTAGTCCTTATGGAGATCTGCATTTCTTAGTCCTTGAATAAAGATGAGCATTAGCCTTGATTGGGTTGGTAGTTATTTCATTAGAGAGAACGTCATGTATCTCTTCAGTTGTAAGGCTGCTTTTCGTATAGATTCCCCTTCTTTCTACTTGAATTTGTGGATTTTTGAGATAGTGTTATGAGCGCTCTCTCTTTGAGATAGTTCCTCGATAAACTCATCAAACACCTCTTTCACTGATTTGAAATATCTACGTTCTACGGAGTCAAACCAGGTGGCAACATCCTTCTCAAGGGTTAGTCCAAATCCTACAAATTGCGTTGGAAAGTCTAGGACTTCCTCAGCTCTAATGATACACACAAATGCTGCCATGTGATCCTTGGGATCTCTGTCCTCAGAATATTTCTTGTTTACCCATTTCTCGTCTTGAGATGGTTTGATCCTCCGGTGATCCATCAATCTATGTATAGGGTCTCATAATCCTCCTCTATGAGCTCTTTCTAGCCTAGGGTATGGTACGTGTTGTCCTAATTTATTGTTCTTGGTTGGTCTAGTGGGTGGTCATTCCTCTCCTTAGACCCTTTCTTCTTGTTCTTGATATGGTGCTTCTATCCTGGTTGGATTTGACGTTTTTGTTCTACTCTCATCTTGATATTGTTGATGGAGTGTTGGTGGTGTTTGGTGGTGCTCCTAGCCTTGACATGGATTGATAACCACCTCTATATGGGTTTGGTACTGGTGTTGCATATTGTTCAAGCCATGCTTCAAATGATATTGGTGTAAGGTTTCCAGTTTCTGAAACCTTAGAAATTGTACAAAGTCGATCAAATTAATTTGGATGTTAAGAAAACACTGTAGAATGATCCAATTATGACAAATACTGGTAATTTGGGAACCGTAACAAGAGCTTTACTATGGTTAGAATTTTTCAGAACCGAATTTCGATAAAATTTGAAAAAGTTATGGACTTTGAAAGGTTGCACTATGAATCTAATTAGGTAAGTAAAATTGAATGGTTTCAGTAATTATTACTGCTAAAGACTTTTTATCCTAAGGTTCTAGAAATTGCAGATATTTCCAAGTTTAATCATTAAAAGTCAGAAAAAATAGCAAAAATCAATTCTGGAAGCTGAGGGGGGCTGTGTGGAGCCTGCCCAGGACAGATTTAGCAGCAGGTGGTGCTAGTTGGGAGCTGGGGGCTTGCTTGAAGTGCTAGGGCCTGCTAGAAACAGCCCAGGGGCCCTGAAAAGCTATAAATAGACCCCCCCCTCCCCTCTTCACAAAAAAAAAGACTCGGAGCCTTGGAAAATTCTCTCTCCTCTAGAGGACCTCTACTCAGAAATCACTAGAGAGCAAAGCTCTAGTTGGTTAATCAACGATAATTAGCACTAACTCTTTTCAATTAGTAGAACCATGTTAATCTATTTACATTATTTTAATTAATTGAAGATTAAAACTATTTATACTCTAAAATTATTCCCTAATTCCAAATTCTCTATTGATTATTGAGATTAAGCTTAGGGATACTAATTTAATTAATTATTACATTATATCAGGACTGAATTACTAATTTTAACCATAAATTAATGACAATTATACTAATTAAACTTAGATTAAGATGAGATAATTATCAAAGCTGTGTTAGATTGTCAATATGTTAGGAAAATTATGTTTTAATTTTGTCCGTAATTTTTATATTTATTTAAGAAAAATTACACTATTTTTAAGAAAAAAGAAAAGGGAAAAATGATTAAACTAATCCAAAAAGTTTTGAGATAATTATCATAGGTAAAACATATTTTAAGAAACCTGTGATAATCATCGTTATCTCAGGTAATTAGTTTAACTAATTATCTTTGCAGAAAAAATACTATTTTTAAGAGAAAATAAAAGAGAGAAAGTAGCAAATTAATCCAAAAAGCTTCGAGATAATTATCAGAGGTAAAGCATATCTTAAAAATCTCGTGATAATGATATTAACCTCAGATAATTATTTTAAATAATTATCTTAGCAAAAAAATTATTTATAAGAGAAAATAAAAAGAAGAAAATTGCAAATTAATCAGAAAAGCTTTGATATAATTATCAGAGGTAGAATATATTTTAAGGAACTTGTAATGATTATCTTATCATCATATAATTAGTTTAATTAATTATCTTAGTAGAAAAACACTATTTTTAAGGAAAAATAAAAGGGAGAAAATAGCAAACTAATCCAAAAATCTTTGAGATAATTATCAGAGGTAAAATACAACTTAAGAAACTTATGATAATTATTTTAATCTCAGATAATTAGTTTAAGTAATTATCTCAATAGAAAAATACTATTTTTAAGAGAAAATAAAAAGGAAAAATAGCAAATAAATCCAAAAGGCTTTGAAATGTATATTAGAGATAAAAATCATCTCAAGAAACCCATGATAATTATCTTAACCTCAAAAAATTAGTTTAGCTAATTAATTTAACTAATAGTAACCAATTTTACATATAAATCGAGAAAAAGAAATTAGTAAATGAATTTACATAATTAACCAATAATTACGAGAGGTCACAAACATCTTTATCTACTTGTGATACTTATACCATAGTTAATTAGTGAGTTTAGGAAATTATAATTGACCAAAAGTCCTATTTTTAGCAAAAGATTAATTAAAATAAATAGACTTTGCGGTCAAAAGATTTTAGGAAAGTTATAGTAAGTATAAACCTGTGATATAAAGTGGAGAAAATGAAATCTTTAAAAGGAAATAAATAGAATAAATATTAAGCTCAAAATAAGCAGATTTCAAGCTTAAAATACGATAGGAAAATTAGAAAAAAGATATATGAAACTATAAGTAAATTAAGATATTTTAGAAAACCCTTAGGGAAGCTGTGGAAAAAGTTATCATGCTTATATAGAAAAATAAGAAATTACTAGGTCAAGAATTTACCAATTAAGACTATAAATTTAACCTTGGATGGGTTACGGTTGAAATTTACCAATTAAGATTATAAATTTAACCTTGGATGGGTTACAATTGAATACAAAGGTTAAGTGTAAATTTTGAATAATTTACCTAATGATTAGACGTCCTTTTTATAAGCATAAGAAGTTATGGCACCTAAAAGGACCCAAACCAATCCTACATCTGATGATGAGGACGAGCTCTAAAAAGAATTAGAGCGTCGCAGGACGATGAAGCTGGGCCTAGTAGTAGGCCTACAGAGGAGAGTCTTCAGGTGCCAGTGCAACAGCAGATGGCCGATCAGTCCCAGGTGGGTTTCCCATTATTCAACTAAGTCTTTAAATAGTTTAAGTTCTTTTATAAGTTAACATTACATATGTAAGAAGTGAGTAAGAATCAGAAAAGAAATAATTGGTCGAAATCGGAAGGTAATTTCCAAGAAATCAACGTGAAATTGTTTATAAAGTAGGAAAGAATTGTTTGGGTTAAAACTGGTTGAACTAGGAAAAATATGATAGATCATCCTTAAGATAGCTTGTCTCCAAACACCTCCGAGTCCTTGGTATAAATTAATGATAATGATGGCTTTCCAATGATGGATAAGTCGATTACCCTCATGAAGGATGAGTTTCTACTCCGTGTCATGTCTTGATGTCTCTACATAAGCTAGGATACCATTTTTATCCTAGGGGAGCCGCTTGGTTGTATTGGCAACTGGTTTGGTGTATGGGCACCCGAAACCTTGGGTTGGGGTTTATCCACTCCGGATTGTGAGTAAGGAATGGGTGCTGTTTTTTCACCCTTAGGTGGTCTTGAGAGAAGAAGAGTGCTGGTCATGGTTATTATGGACAATGTTTTGATTGACAATACTCTGTCTTAAGTTTAAAGATGTCTGTTTTCTAAAAGAATGCTTTCAATGCTGTCTTTAATGATTAATTGAAGGAATTACTGTGACAAAAAGTTAAAAGAAACTATTTTTTAAAGTGTTAAAATAATGTGATAGTAATTAGAAAACAAAAGAATCATGTGTGAGTGAGGGGTGGTAAGTGGGGATTGACTAAGGTTGTCAATATGGACGGGTGGACCTGATTAGTCAGGTAACTATCCATCCCTACGCACTAAAATGTTTAGAAAACTTCTTCACTTGGAGGAGGAGTCCACCAACTACTGTGCCCTCACACCTGTTAAGGGAAAAAAAGGGTTGGTTAAGGATATCTTAGCGCAACTTGTGGAAGGTATAGGGCCAAAATAATTTTTGGACTTTTAAAATGTTGTCCCGTTGTTGTGCTGTGACACGTACATAGTGGGAACGCATCCTACAAGAGTTATCTTGTAACTTTTTAGATACATAGTTATATTTTCTATAATGTACATATGCATATTTAACACTAGAATGGTAAACATGACACTTTTATGTCCTTGGACACTTTTGTATCCTGTTAAGTGACCATTTTGTTTGAATTATTTGAAGAGTATGAAAATGAATTTCTAGGTGCTATATATCCACAAAGTTGCCTTATGAGCTGAAAAAAATTTAGCTTTTTTTTTGAGTATCTATCTCACCATTTATCTTACTCTTGCACAACATTTTTGAACCTAAACTGTGTGAAAAAACGGGTCCTGTTTTTGGCTTTTTTTAAATTTTTGGCGACTATACCACTCTAAACTTCATGGTTGTGAGGTTTAGATGGCTAGAGGTTAGGCCTTCATAGTTCTCAACATGTTTTGATGCTTGTAGGGAGAGCTAAGTGTTAAAATTGAAAGTTATGACCAATTTATAAGAATTACATAATCCTGTTTTTTGGCCAAAATTAGCACTTTTATGATTTTTTTGGTGGCTTTCTTGATATCCAAATTCAATTTTGATTGTGTAAGTGTAATGTATAACATAAAGCTAATCTTCCTTGAGTTTTGGGGGACCTAATATGCTATATAGCATAGTATATGATGATGGTTGAGTTTTTTGATTGCTGAAGAATACGATACATTTTACAGTAGCAAGTATAACTTTCTCAATATTGCTAGTTTCTTCGGCCAATTGTGTGTATTTTGTAGGTAGTAACCATATCTAATCATAGACTACAAACTTGGCTAGATATTGAGTAGTTTCTATGGGTTTCTAGAGGTCATAATGCTAAACCCAGTTTTTTCATGTTTGCTGTATTTAGCACTTTTTCCCATAAATAAGCTCAAAGACTTGGAACTTATGATATTCAACCACACGATCTTCCTGAATTATCAAAGCATAAGCCTTGGATTAGCTGACCAATTTTTCTTATTTTTATAATTTTCAAATAGTACGAAATTCTTCCAAACTAACCTAGGCTCTGAAACCTAGCCTCTGATATCACTTGTGAGATTCCCGACCTGCCAATACCGAGGTCGGGATGGGATCCTTGACATGTCTGTAGGTCTGATAAAAATCAGATTCCCTAAACCAGAAAAATCCAAGGAATAGACCTTTACCATTGACAATGGCTTGGGTCTATAGCCCTAGAAGAAGACCTAGTCCTATCTCGCAGTGAAAACGGGACAACATTTTAAAAGTACAAAAATTATTTTGGCCCTATAACTTCCACAAGTTGGGCTAAGGTATCCTCAACCAATACTTGTTCCCCCCTAACAGTTGTGAGGACACAGCCATTGGTGGACTCCTCTTCCAAGTAAAGAAGTTTTCTAAACGTTTAAATGCGCAAAGATGGATAGTTACCTTACTAATCAGGTCCACCCGTCCATGATTGACAACCTTAGTCAATCCCCGCTTACCACCCCGCACTCACACATGATTCTTTTGTTTTCTAATTACTATCACATTGTTTTAACACTTAAAATAATAGTTTCTTTTAACTTTCCGTCACATTAATTCCTTCAATTAATTATTAAAGACAGCATTGAAAGCATTCTTTTAGAAAACAGATATCTTTAAACTTAAGACAAGGTACTGTCAATCAAAACATTGTCCATAATAACCATGACCAGTACTCTTCTTGTCTCAAGACCACCTAAGGGTGAAAAAATAGCACCCATTTCTTATTCATAATCCGGAATGGATAAACCCCAAGGTTCCGGGTGCCCATACACAAAACCAATTGCCCATACAACCGGGCGGCTCCCCTAAGATAAAAATGGTATCCTAGCTTATGTAGAAACATCAAGACATGACATAGAGTAGAAACTCATCCTTCATGAGGGTAACCGACTTATTCGTGGTTGGAAAGCCATCATTATCATCAATTTATACCAAGGAGTCAGGGGTGTCTTGAGACAAGCTGTCTTAAGGATGATCAATCATATTGGCGAGATTTTTGATGCATCTTGATTTTTGCAAGTCTTTTATTCTGCATTTTATCAAGCATATAGTTCTTTTTCAATAAACATCACCACACCCACACCAAATCTGAAGTGGATTGGAGATTGTATGTCGTAGACATTCCTCGTTTAGCCATTCGCATTGGGATAGCGACCTAGTGTGTTGCCTATGTCGAGAGATTTTCTTGTTGAGTCCTCAGTTTGTCCTTCCTCGTCTTGTCCATTACATTAGGATAGCGACCTGATGTTTGCATAAGCGAGATGTACGACTTCCGTGCCTTGATGATGATCGGCACGATGTCGAGTCTAGCCCCCAAGTTCAGTCCCTAGCCCTAAGCCGTTGTATGATCACTCCCCCCAGATGAGGCGTTGGAGCTGATCCCTGTATGTCGAGTGCCTTCTCAGTCCAAACTTGTAAAAAGATGTCCATCTTTTTCTCCCTAAGGGGGGGAGTGTGTGGTGTGTGGTCGTGTAGGGTGTGGTCATGTGTCCGACACCTAGTGTGGGAGGACACTTCTGTTGTTCTTGGCATGTAGCCTTTCCAGTGCTCAATATAAGGATCTGCCGCACTCATTGAGGGCAAGCTTAGTTTGGTCCAGTCTCTCTCTCTAAGTGTCTTGTAGTGAGTACACTACAATATATATATACATATATATATATATGTACACACACACACACACATATATATATGTGTGTGTGTGTGTGTGTGTGTGTGTGTGTACATATATATTACACATATACATACACACACAACACACATATATATATATATATTATATATATATATATATTATATATATGATTACTAAGAGTTATACAATCTTGATAATTTATATTGTATTCAAAGATTCATGTTAAATAATTATGTATGGATAATTCTTTTTATTCTTTTTTTGTGAATTTTAAAATTATTATATTTCAATGATTTATGTAGTCACATCTCAAATACTTATGATTTTGATGATTTATTTTATAATCTTTGATGATATTGATACTTATGCTTTGAAAATTTACATTATTTATCTTATTTGTGAATGGAAATGATTATGTTTTTGATGATTTATCAAAGAGTTTCATTTTAATGATTTATTTTCTCTTTTGATTGAAAAAAATATTTAAAAATTTTACGATTTTAATGATTTGATATCATCGATAACTCATGTCAGATCATTGTAATTTATTGGCTCATTTCAATTACTTACATATAGATATTAAAGAGTTATAATTTTGATGAGTTATCAAAGTATAATTTAACTATTTACTTTCAGCTTTAAAAAAGAAAACTTATGGATTTTACTCATCATCAATTCTTATGATCGTTTGTTATTGAGGTTTATGTTTTTATGTGATGATTATGAGTTGTTCCTACTAATCGTTCATTGTTGAGATGATTACTATTTCATGGAGTTGTTTCACGATGCACTTTCATGATGATTTGAAGTGGTCCGTTATGTCCGTTCTTTTTTTTTTTGAAATGGTTATTATTTCATGGAGTTAATCGATGATGCCATGATGCGTTCCATGATGATCACAAGTCGTTCGTGTTGATCGTTATATATTGAGATTATTATTATTCCATGGAGTTATTCCATGATGCCATGATGTGTTTCCATGATGGTCACAATTCATTCATATTGATCGTTTGTTATTAAGATGATTATTATTTCATGGAGTTATTCCATGATATCATGATGTGTTTCCATGGTAATCACAATTCATTCGTATTGATCGTTTGTTATTGGATGATTATTATTCCATGGAGTTATTCCATGATATCATGATGTGTTTCTATGATGATCACAAGTTGTTCGTATTGATCGTTCTATTATTGATATGATTATTATTCCATGGATTTGTTCCATGATACCATGATACGTTTCCGTGATGATGACAAGTTGTTCGTATTTATCATTCATTTTATTGAGATAATTATTATTCCATGATGCCATGATGTGTTTTTATGATGATTACAAGTTGTTCATATTGATCGTTTGTTATTGAGATGATTATTATCCATGGAGTTGTTCCATGATGCCATGATGCAATTCCATGATGATGAAAAATCGTTCATACTGATCGTTCATATTATTGATATGATTATGCTTCCATAGAGTTGTTTTATAATGACATGATATATTTTATTGATGATTAAAATTTGTTCGTATTGATATTTTGTTATTGATATAGTTATTCTTTCATAGAGTATGGTACCATGATGTGTTTTCATAGATGATTACAAACCCTTCGTACTGATCGCTTATTTTATTGATAAAGTTATTATTCCATGGATTTGTTCCATGATGTCATGATGTGTTTCCATGATGATTAAAAAATTAATCGTACTAATCATTCATTTTATTGATATGGTTATTCTTCCATAAAGTTGTTTTGTGATGCCATGTTATGTTTCCATAGTGACTAGAACTTGTTCGTACTAGTCGTTCATTACTGACATAATTATTGCTTTATAGAGTTATTCTATGATACAATGATACATTTTATTGATGATTAAATATTGTTAGTATTGATCATTTTTCATTGAGATGATTATTATTCCATGGAGTTTTTGCATGATGTCATGATGTGTTTCCATGATAATTAGAAATAGTTCGTATTGATCATTCATCACTAGAACGATTATAGTTGTTTCATGATTTCATGATTTGTTTTTATGATTAGAAGTCATTTATACTGATCGTTTATCATTGAGATGATTATATTCCATGGATTTGTTTCATGAGATCATGATGCATTTTCATGGTGATTACAAATTATTCGTACAAGTTGTTTTTCATTGAGATGGTTATTCTTCCATGGAGTTATTCCAGAATGTCATGATGTGTTTTCATGCTCATTGAATTCATTCATACTAATCATTTATTACTAAAATGATTATTCTTTATAGAGTTGTTCCATGATGCCATGATATGTTTTCATGATCGTTTTTTATTGAGATATTGATTATTTCATGGAGTTGTTCCATGAGACATGCTATGTTTACATAATGATTAGAAGTCATTTGTATATTGATTGTTTGTTGGTAAGAAGTTTATTCTTTTGTGGAGTTGTTCCTGATACCATGATGTGTTTTCATGATGATATTGATCGTTTCGTATTTAGATGGTTTTTAATTCTATAGCATTGTTTCAAGGATGACTTAGTATAATTGAGATAGGTTTTTTTAATAGATAGTCATTTTAATACAGTGATATTTTTCCATGATGATTTATTATAATTGAAAGAATCATTATTCCATGCAGTCAATTCATTACATCATGTTGTTATTTTAAGTTCATTTGTAATGATTAAATGATTGTTTTGTGATTTCATGATATTTTGTCATGTTGATTATTCTATGGATTTAATTTTTGACGCCACGAAGTTCTTTCATAATGACTCCTTATGATCTAGATAGTTTTTATTCCATATAGTTATTACGTAATGATTTCTTATAGTTTCAATAATTCTTTTACCATGGTGCTATGCCATGAGACCATGGTGTTAATCCATGATGCTTGTTTCTATGAATGAAAGAGCAATTCCATGATGCTTTTCCATGATATATGATTGAAATGACTATTATTTTATGGCTTTGTTTTATTATGCCATGATATTGTCTCATGGTGATTTGTAATGATTGAGATGTTTGTTTCTTCATAGATTTTCTTTGTGATGCCATTCCATGGTGATTGATTTATGATCAAGAAAACTTACATTGAATAGAGTCCATACAAATAAGATACCCTTATGATAGAATTTAAGTACTGGCTTTATATATATGTGTACATATTACATAGTATTTCTAGTTAGAAGATTGTATAATATATACATGGGTTTAATCTTGATTGAAATGTTACAAATCGTCTCCAAAGACATTATGTCATTGTATTTCTCTAACATTGATATGATTTCCATCTTGTGTTCTTTGATTTTGTGATATTGACATATTATATACAACTCAAACACAAAGTGAAGTACCTCAGAGATGTTATATGTTTATCAAAGTTGAAGATGATCCAAAGCATTCTTTGAAGTATTTGAAGAGTTAACAAAATCATTTCATTGAGCCTTCGAGGCTATCATTGTATATAATAGGAGTGATGTAACTCCTTTTTTAAACCATTTTTGTAAATTGAAAAATATATTAATATAATGGGGGGTATATAAAGGATTGTGGGTTTTACCCTCCCCAAGGGTTTTTTTTTTCATCCACAATTAGGGACCATTGAAAAGGGGGGAGGGAACGGGAAAGAAACCAACACACAATATTATGACTACCTCTCTATAGCCAATGATTTCACAACATCCCTATCCCCTAGATAGCACTCACATAAATGCCCAATCTGCTAGCAATTATTTTCCTTGCCCATACCCGACCAGCCATGACTGTATGCACAAAGAGTGAGGCCAAAGCAACTCCAAGCTCCGAGCACAAGATGATGAAACGCGACTCGTTGAGGCCTTTGGTAAGAATGTTTTTCAATCATCTGGTCACTTGGACAGTGTTCAACCATTATGGTACCTTTGCGTACTTCATACCTGACATAATGATAATGGACAACAATGTACTTTGACTTATTATGTTGAACATAGTCTTTTGCAAGACTGATAGCACTCTGGTTGTCACACCACAATGGTGTGCTAGAAAGAGGAGAGTGACCAACATCAACGAGCATTTTTTGAAGCCAGATTAGCTCACGGGCTGCAATGATGCCCCAACATATTCTGACTCAGTCGTAGAAACTGCAACACATCGTTTGTTTCTTGCTGGTCCAAGAAATAAGATAACCATTTATAAAGAAGCAATATCCACTAGTAGAGCGCATAGATAAATGTGAGCTTTCCTAGTATGCATGTGTGCAACCCAAAAGAGAAAGAGATTGCATGTAATCCAATGCCAGTTGTTGTCGATATACCAAACAAAAATTTGTAGTTCCTTTTAAGTATTTCAATCAATACATGCATTTCTATAGACCAATGCTTAAGAGAAGGATGTGCAAGATGTTGTCCAAGATATTTAGCAACAAACAAAATATCAGGGCGAGTGTTCATGCCAAAAAACTGAAGACATCCAATCAAGTTAGCATAAGGTTGATTTGTGACAAGTTGACCGCCACTATTAGAAGTGTTCTTCATAAAACTCACAAGACAATGTGTGTGGCCAAATGTGTTGATTCCATCCCAAATTTTTGAATAGTATCTACATTAAACTTTGATTGTCGAAGAAATAAAATACCTTTTGTGTGGTTTTTTTGAATCTGAATGTGAAGACACGAGTGAATCTCTCCCAGATCCACCATATCAAATGCAAAAGATAATAACTTTTTCACTTGCTAAAGAAATCCCAAATCATTGGAAATAAGGATGGCATCCACATAGAGAGCAAGAACAAACTACTACCTTGGTGCTTTATATATAAGTTGGGGTCAAAAGAGCAAGCGATGAATCCTTTAGAGTTGAGAAAAAGATCAAGTTTTGTATACCAGGCTCGCAAGCTTGTTTGGGACCATACAGTGCCTTATGGAGTTGAGCAACAAGGTCTTCTTTACCTTGAATAACAAACCCTTTTGGATGTTCCATATAAATTTCCTCTTCCAAGTCACCATTAAGAAAAGCAGTTCTCAATCCATTTGATGAGCTTCTAAATCAAATTGAACAAAAAATTCCGAATTGAGGAAGATGGACAAACTGTAGCCACTGCTCCTCGAAACGGTAATTTGTTTGAACTCTCTCTCAATGATGCTCTAGCAAATGTTTTCACTGCTTCAGGTGATCATGATTGCAAAGTATGGCATCACCAATTTGTTGAGATGTAGATAGAAAGAGAGAGACAAAACAAGAGACACACCATGTACGCTCACAAAGATTGATCCATATTGAGGACAAGATACAAATATATAAGTGAAACCAAGTTGAGTAGAGTGAGCCATATATAGCTCCAAACACTCCACTCAAACAAAGGTCTCTAGATTTGGATGAAAATCCCTTGGGGAGTTCAAGGAAAAAACCCAAGCCCCTATACAATGTGAAAATATGAACCAGTGATGATGATGTGAAAGTGAATTGTGTATCTATGTACAAAGATAAAAGTGACTCAGAGATTACAGTGTGCAAGTGTGGATTGTGCATAGTGCATGGTACCTACATGATTACAATGTCATATATACAAAGCTATCACAATAGCAGAGAAGCTAATCTAAAAAGAGTGAGGCCAAAGCAACTCCAAGCTCCGAGCGCAAGAGGATGAAACATGACTCGTTGAGGCCTTTGGTATGAATGTTTGCAGTCATTTGGTCACTTGGACAGTGTTCAGCCATTATGGTGCCTTTGCGTACTTCATACCTGACATAATGATAATGGACAGCAATGTGCTTTGACTTATTATGTTGAGCATAGTCTTTTGCAAGACTGATAGCACTCTGGTTGTCACACAGCAAGGGTGTGTATAGAGAGATGAGAGTGACCAATATCAACGAGCATTTGTTGAAGCTAGATTAGCTCACGAGCTATAAGTGATGCCGCAACATATTCTGACTTAGTCGTAGAAACTGCAACACATCGTTGTTTCTTGCTAGTCCAAGACATAAAACAACCATTTACATTAGGAAAGAAATGGACTCATTTTCGGGCCTTTCAACTCTAGTGAGAGAATGCTCTCCTTAGCCAATAGGAAGAAGGCTAACGTTACGTTAAAAAAACATTTTTTCTCATTTTGAAAATGTCCATAAAAACCATTTTGGTGAAATTTTCACTATCATCAGAAAAGTAAGGCGCTTGATAATGACATCTGGCACAAGCGCCGAACGCCTTTTTATGACCCGTTGTTGCTATCCTATAAATTGAAGTACTTGTACTTGTGCATCTCGCACAGGTATCAATCACCTTTTTATGAAGTACTCGCAATTTAAAATTTGAACAGATTATACTTGATAGTGATTGATAGGTACTATTTAAAACTATGAAGGAGTCAGAACCAAGCGAATAGGGGCGCTTGAGGGGTCTCTGGGACCTCTATTCGCTTGGTTCTGACCTTATGAGACCCTAGGATTAAGATATAGCACTTTTTAAGCCCACGGATGCGTCCGGAACGTCCAAAAACCATAGGATAGCTCTTTAAAACACTGAAATCTGACGTCTCTAGCTCAAGATATAGCATTTTTAAGCCTAGGGCCTCATGAGGTCAGTACCAAGCGAATAGAGGCCCTTGTACAAGGGTATTCACTTGGTACTGACCTCATGAGGCCCTAGGCTTAAAAATGCTATATCTTGACCTAGAGATGTCAGATTTCAGTGTTTTAAAGAGCTATCCTATGGTTTTTGGACGTTCCGGACGCATTCGTGGGCTTAAAAAGTGCTATATCTTAATCCTAGGGTCTCATAAGGTCAGAATCAACCGAATAGAGGTCCCAGAGACCACTTAAGCGTCACTATTCGCTTGGTTCTGACTCCTTCATAGTCTTAAATAGTACCTATCAATCATATCAAGTACAATCTGTTCGCATTTAAATTGCGAGTACTTCATAAAAAGGTGATTGATACTTGTGCCTCTATTCCGTGGCATTATTTTTGTATTTTGAAAACAACTCTTATGTATTCTCTCATCGCACATTACATCACTCATCAAGATTCACAGACATAGAATTTTGTGTACACTTAAGTTGGGCTCTCGAAAAGCATTTTGTACGAGCATGCATTAAGTGATTGAGCAAACTTTTACGTATGTACTATGAGAAATAGAATTCCAAAAAAAAACTTTTGCATTTTTCATTATTACCTCTCTCTATGCTGAGTTGGCGTTTCTTACAAGGCCCAAAATTGAGTCCAAGTTTCTCCTAATGTAAAGAAGCAATTTCCACTAGTAGATCGCATGGATAAATGTGAGCTTTCCTAGTCTGCATCTGTGCAACCCAAAAGAGAAAGAGATTGCATGTAATTCGATGCCAGTTGTCGTCGATATACCAAATGAAAATTTGTAGTGCCTTTTAGTATTTCAATACATGCATTTCTATAGACCAATGCTTAAGAGAAGGATGTGCAATATATTGTCCAAGATAATTAGCAACAAAAAAAATATCAGGGTGAGTGTTCATACCAACAAACTGAAGACATCCAATCAAGTTAGCATAAGGTTGATTTGTGACAAGTTGACCGCCACTATCAGAAATGTTCTTCGTAGAACTCACAAGACAAAGTTTGTTGGCCAAATGTATTGATTCCATCCCAAATTTTTGAATAGTATCTGCAATAACTTTGACTGTCGAAGAAATAAAATACCTTCTGTGTGGTTTTTTTTGAATCTGAATGTGAAGACATGAGTGAATCTCTCCAAGATCCACATATCAAATACAGAAGACAATAAATTTTTTACTTGCTCAAATCATCGGAAACAAGGATGGTATCATCCACATAAAGAGAAAGAATAACAAAATTGCTACCTTGGTACTTTTGAAGCTTGTTTGAGACCATATAGTGCCTTATGGAGTTGAGCAAAAGGTCTTCTTTACCTAGAATAACAAACCTTCTAGCTGTTCCATATAAATTTCCTCTTCCAAGTCATCATTAAGAAAAGTAGTTCTCACATCCATTTGATGAGCTTCTAAATCAAATTGAATAGCATAACGATTCACAATTACTTTCTTGGAGGAAGGGTCATAGAATTTGTAGCCTTTGGAAGTGTCAGAATATCCAATAAAAATAACTTTAAGACCATAAGCATCAAGCTTTGTTCGTGTTTCTTTAAAAACATGCATACAAGCAATACATCCAAAGGTTCAAAAATGAGATATAGAAGTAATGTCACATGTCCATGCTCTGATGGGTATCTTAACATAGGGTACAGTAGTAGGAAGATGATTCTGAATAAATACTGATGTCAAAGTAGCTTCAGCCCAAAAAAACACAAGATAAACCAGAATAAATCAGCATACATCTTACAACATTGAGAATAGTGCGATTCTTTCATTTAGCAATGCCGTTCTGTTGAGGTGAATATGGAATAGTGTGTTTATGATGAATTCCACTGTCAGCACAATAACTCACAAACTCTCGAGAAACATATTCGCCTCCATTGTCACTACGAAGCTTCTTGAGGCGACGACCAGTTTGAAGTCCCGCAACCTTGTAAAATTGTTTGAAAAAGATAAGGCCGCAGATTTTTATCTAAGTAGAAATACAGTCGTATGCCATGAGAAATCATCAATTAAGGTAGTAAAGTAGCAATATTCTGATCTCGAAGAAGGTAGAGATCCACATATGTCAGTATGAACAAGATCCAATATGTCATGAGAATGAGATGTATTTGAGAGAGGAAAGGGTTGACGAATATGTTTTCCAAGAGCACAAAATTCATAAATTCCATCTAGGATGAGCTTTAAGATCCATGACATGAACAAGATCACGATGCTGAAGATCAAGGAGTTTTGAGAAATCAATATGAACAAATCAGTGATGTCATACTTTGCAATCATGTCACTAGAGAAGTGACAACACTTGCTACAGCATCATTGAGAGAGAGTTCAAACAAATTACCATTTTGAGTAGCAGTGACTGCAGTTTATCCATCTTTCTCCATTTGGCATTTGGTATGATCAAATCCAAAAAGAGACAAAGATCAACAAGTCTAGCAATTGAAAGAAAATTATGTTGAATATCTGGTACATGTAATACTCCTCACAAAATTCAAGTAGAAGAAGATAAGGTACCAAGATATAAATCTCCAATACCCTTTACTTGACAAGTCGTATCATCAGCAAGATAAATAACACGTTGAACTGGTAGTGGATGGTAGTTATAGAGCCACTTAGAACTGATATGTCATATTTCTTCTAGCACCAGAATTGACAATAAAAAGTGATCCATCACGTACATGAAGTATTCTGTCTGGAGCAAATGAACATAGGATGCATCTTGTTTTTGGTTACAATATTATCTCGATGTTTAGTAGCATATGCTCTATTACGATCTATGTTGAATTGACGCTTATAGCACATATAAGAGGGGATGTGACCAGATCGTCCACAATATTCACAAGAAGAAGAAGAATCTCTAGATAAACGTGGTTGTTTTTTGTGTTGTTCATCATACTGACGTGCCCAAAAAATCATCTTCAGTATGGCCATTTTTGTTGCAGTAAGAACATTTCTTATTAGGGAATTTGAGAAGAGAGAAAATATTACCGTGACGGCCACCTCTGCGGTTTCCTTGTTGAAATGGACACCTTCGAGCATAAAAAGCACGTTCCATCTGTTGTGACTCATTCTTCTCTTGTCAAATCATAGTTGTATCATGACCAGCATTACGTCGTTCTTGACGTTGAGAGTACTTGATTAAAGACATGCATGCTTGGTCAAAATCAAGACCACCTTATTAGAAAGAATGGTAACAATGTTATTATAAGAAGAGTCCTTCACTGTGTCAAGGAGAAGTGTAATCAGTTTTCTTTGTGGAACAAGATCACCGGCAACAGAAGTTGATTAATAACTAGTGTGAGGGTGCAACATGCAAAATATGAACTCATGTCTTATGGTTTATCACAATATGCTGAAATGTTTTGGGTTTTTAACCTATATTGTTTGATCTAGATGGTTTTCTTAAGAGTTACTTGTTTTTAATGCATTTTATACAATGAATCATAGCATGTTAAAGTGAAAATGGTTTTCAATCTGTACCAGTATAATTGTGCATAAGTTTTTGAAGCCTTCAAGTCATGGTTATGGTTTGTTTGAACTAGTATGAGAGTGTTGTTGTACCCCTGAAACTGTATTTGATATGTTGTTTTTTATTTTCCAATGTAAAAATGACATCAGAGAAAAATATAATTATTATGCATGCCATTCAAAAAGAATGTATTCTAGGAATATCTTCATGTGCAGATGGTCACATACAACAAATTAATGAAAGTGAGGTCTTCATCAAAGATCCCACTAGTGCTATCTGGGAGAACACAGGGTTTAGGTTGCAAAGCAAAGGCTAGTATGATTTATTGATTCCTATAAGGATTAGAGAATTTGACTCCGACCACAAGGTTAGGATAGTCTTGGGCAATATGAAAGTGTGTTGTAGAGACTTAAAAGAAGATATCCCTCCCACTTGCAATATGGAAAAAATTAGAGTTGTGGAACAAACAATGGGTGGAGTAGAAGGTAAAGATGAAGCGGGTGGAAGCTCAATACCAAGCCTCCTTAACCAATAAATTAAATATGGCCCAAGATGTGTAAGCGGCCGTAAGTGGTCGATCATAGGTGGTCGATCAGATGCTAGTAGCACTGACACAATCATGCGCACAACATTGAATTCCAAGTGCACTCATCTAATCTGCATTTCCCACAAAGCCCCGGTGGAAGGTGCAAGGATTGGAGCAGGCTCTTTTGGTGTATTCACATTTTACACCACAAAATGAATTTCTTTCTTTCCAAGCACATTACATATGTAGGAAAGTGATACAAGGGAGGGAACGAGGCAAAATTTGATAGATTCTAGACAGTGCAAGGAATGCAAACAATTCACTCGTCCATTGTCAACTGTATTGATGTTACCATCGAGGCACCCTAGATCACAATATTCCCATAGTACAATGGAGGCACCTTGGGAGACATGATGTGCCACTTGCCATTTTCCCAACAAGGAGCGTTCATGCACAGGCTACAATATGGCTGCAGGAGTTTGCCACCAACAAATCAACACTTACCAAAGATAGAGATTACATCACTCAGAGTAGTGATTAAGCACATGTCTTCAATCTTACATGCTCTTATTGATGGTGTTACAGCTGCTCACTCAGCTGGTATAGTGCACAACAACTTACATCCTTTCAACTTGCACAAATAAACCCCATGTTGGCATCATTGATTAGAGCATGATGCTTAGAACGCCATCTAAGCGAGTATCAAATAATTTTTTGCATCCCTCAGCTCAATCAGACTTTGCAGTTTTGGAGGCAAAGAAAGGAGGGAAAGCGGTGCTTGCAAAGCAGCAACAGATTGCTCCAAAATATATGATCCAAAATGTAAAATGCATACTCAAAAGAAAGTGACATCTATGCATTAGGGTTTCTATTTGACATGCTAACACTAGTCCTATAAAAAATCAGCCACTTTTGTGGCTTTTTGTAAAAAAAATCTCAACACTATGTTAGCTACCTAAATAGAAAATGGTTTCAAAAAATTATGACCAACACTCAATTGAATGAGTTGATAAAAAATAGTGAAGAGCTAAATGAAGGTCTAAAGGTGTCTTTCCATTGCCATCTTCTACAACTAATTTGTGCGAAAGAACAAATTTCTTCTATTTTCTTTTGAAAGTAAATCAGATCATTGTTAAGAAGGCCCAAACTTCTTTGAAAAATCCCTCAATAGGTATGTGATAGATGTACCAAGCTTTTTTAACCCATATTTAAGGACTGCCAACATTTTTTACTTCTCCATGTTAAGTAGTGAAGTGTAAGTTTATGTAAAATTTACTAATTTTAGAATAGTATAATTTTTTATTTATAAAATTTTCATGTAAATTGTGTATTTAGAAACCTTTTTCATATCTTGAACCCATAATTAAGAAGTTTCATGAAATTTTGATGTCATATACAAAAGTTATGTCTCATTTACTAGAATCCTTATGTGAGCAATTTTTGTGGCTTCAACGAGTTTTGTGGCTCATTACAAGTCTAGTGTTAATAGACTTTTGGAGTGCAGCTAGGAAAGTTTATTTCCTAGAATAAGTATTTTACCAACCCAATCAAGATGCCATGATGGCTAATTAGATAAAAGTGAACAGTTGGATGAAGTTAAGAGATCGTGAAGCTAGAATAAATGCATCAAACAATTTTAAATTCTTCATAGAGCATTTAAAGACATACCCTAATCCTATCCACAATTTATTGAACTTGCAACATTTTTTTATCTGGCTTGAACCATTTATAAATTTCTATTGACTTCTTGATTGGGTGTTATACTTGCATTGAAGTCTATGTCTTGGGTGGTTCACCTCACTTGAAGTATATTTGAATGGGTTTCTTTAGTCAATTAATTATCTTACGATACAATTGGATCAATTGTGATAATTTTTTTTTGCATCTCTTATCGTATCTATGAGGATACTAAATCGAGAGAACAACTGTTTGTCAAAGATATTTAATAGTTGTCTATTTTTTCATTGTAGTTCTAAGATACTATGGCTGATGAAGAGCAAGCATGTGATACACAAACAGTGCTAGATGATCAATAGCAAATGGTTGTTAACACATTTCAGTGCATGAAATCTCTAGCGCATGGTATGTCGGAACAATAAGCAACACACACTGCTCGTCAACTGTCAAAATGGGAAAATCAAAACCATGTGCAATGAAAAGACATCAACAAAGAAGTGATGATCAATAGCAAATGACTATTAACACATTTCAGCGCATGAAATCTCTAGCGCATGGTATGTCGAAACAACAAGAAACACGCACTGCTCGTCGATTGTCAAAATGGGCAAATCAAAAACATGTGCAATGAAAAGACATCAACAAAGAAGTGACAAAGGATATGATTAAAAAAAAATGGCCTTGTGAGGACGCGGAAATAAAGAAAGGACAATGGAAAGTATCGAAGTGCCTTCACCAAGAAATCAAAGATAACACTGAGAGAATCTACTTGGAAGTTATTGGCCATCCATTACACAATCCAGATTGTGCGTTGTATTTTGCAAAAATGTTGTATGTACAATTTGTACAGCAATGACAAGTAGACTTTTCCTCAAAGGAGACAACTTTAGCCACCCATGATATGAGGGAGAGTTGTGTCCCATTCACAGGGGAGGAGCTGGCATTGATAGTTGAAGGGACTGACATACAATTAAAAAAGGAGAAAGATAATGACAACTAGCAGAGAAAGATGCAAAAATAACATGGCTATCTGTAGCAACCTAAACACCCCAAGCATCCCAAGTCCAAATGGAAAACAATATTCATCATGTAAGCCAGGATGTTAAAAATTTGACACAACAAGTCAATCATCTATCTATACAATGGACACACATAAGTCACCTCATCTTGCATCCAGAGTTGGTGAAAGAGATCATTTTGTATCATACGATACAAAGGGGCTAAAAATCATGGGCCAAATCACCAATTTTCTTCCATGCGGCCTTCCAATGATTGTTGTCTACCATGACTAGAGCACTTCCACTGAAAAAAATTGCTTTGGCGATTGCAGTTTGTGTTTCTTCTAGAGAGTGCATTTGAAAACTTTGATGCAATGATTTTTGACAAATTTGCCCAAGTCCATCTTCATTGTGATACTTAAAAGGAAAACTAATTGGCATTTCCTCTCCCTATGCAGGCTATATTGCAAGGCTAGTTGGTGTCACCACAGGATTAGGAGAGTTACTATTTGGCTCTATCTACTCTTGACATGCATCCATAACATAGCTATGTATCCACTGTCTCTTGCCACCCTTTTTGATGAGCTCTTCTCTCAAATGCTTTACAATTGAAAGCACCTGAGGATGTTCAAATTTCTTACAATTCTTTGTAATGATACCCATCAAATGGTCCCTAATACATGGTACACCGCCTGATTTTGCAGTGAAGCAAAAGTTACATTGTCAGTCCATATATCGACCGCATATGTTGTGAGCATAATTGTACTCTTTACCAATGTCTTTTTAATTCTTTGCCTTCTTTATAAACCATGACAATGTATATCAACTCAAATCTATGATGGTGTAAAATGCAAGACTTCAAGGATCTTTAGTACAGGGCATCCGACCCTTGACTATCGACTCATCATTTACATATGCTCATCTTCTAAAACCAACTTTGGTCCTTTTATGGACCAATGGCTTCATCGCAATGAGCACGACTCTCCACATTCTCAATTGTTTTGGCTTTGTAACTTTATGTTTGATGAAGGATTTAAATATTTTTAGAAGTGGTTACCGCTCGGCCCAAAAAAAGGACTTGTGAACCTTAGGTCAATTTACAAGGAGATGATTGTACCTAGTGCTCGGATACACTCCTCGAGGATTTGCATAGTCAAAGTGCCAAAGTTAGAAGATCTTTTACTATATATAATTACACCAGTTGAGCTTGTTTATTTTCTCGGTGTGCTGACCAGCTCTATGGTTTTTGTAGGTCATCACCAAGATCACGTTAACAATTAACTTGATCACGTCTTTTTCATGTGTAATTACTTGTGTTATTAACGTAAGCACATGATTTTGATCACATTAGTGAAATCCCTACTAGCGTGCAAGGAACCAGGCAATTTTGGGTACCCAAAACCCAACTCGTTAACAATCCTAAGAAGGTTTGGGTGACTAAACAACTATTTAGCACTAAGAAAGCGTCTTCAGATACAACTCTATATCAGTTGTAACGACAAAAACCAAAATCATAGTCAGCTCAAATGGGTTTGGAAACCTAAGTGAAAACCTTAAGCCAAGATCAAATAGTAGATTGGATGTCAAGAGAAATTAAAAAAAAAACCACAAGCAGTTATATACAAATGGGTGCCTAAACTTCGATCAACACAAGAAACACCATCAACTATAGTGGTCACCTATTCAACACCATGATGGTGGAATGTGTGCATAAAAGTAACAAGGAATGAGCACAACTACTGCAAGATTTTCTCTTTAAGAGAGTAACCAGCAGGATGCTTTGTCATTGGCAACCCTTGAGTATACCACTCAAGACCCACCTCTTACACATTATAATGTTTCCACTTGCATTGACTTCAACAGCATGGTAGGGCCAATCATGGCCATGCATAGACATGATTTCATCACCCATACATTGCACAACTCGAGCAACACTCTGTCATCCTAGAGGACTGTGGCAAGGAGGGAGTGAAGCATTCTTACTATGGAACCAGATATTTGCAATAGATTAGAAAAAGGGCAATGTTTTGAAGTGCTTGAATGTTAACATGCCAATTTTTACAACTTAAGATTAAAACTCCCTTATGAATAAGCAGAATGGGGAACATGCTCTATGATAATCCCTAGGTGTATATATAAAGTGTAAATATTGCCAAAAAAACCAAAATATTGTCAATTTTCACTCTTTTTTACGTCTTTTTGGCCTTAAAAAGTGATCAAATAGGAGCAATTCACAAAAACTATGGCCAAGCAATAGAATTAGGCGTGTTTTTTTATTTTCAAGTTCGAAATGGAATTTTCTTCATCAAATTTGGATACTTCTATTGAATTTTGTTAATAAAGGTTAATAATAATAAAATATATAAGCAAGAACATCAAAATTGGGATCCGACTTGAAACTCCAAATCTTGAATCTCAATGCAGTTAGTAAAATTTTGGGGCAATTATGATCAAATTGCTTGACGACCACTCTGATGCACACACCACTCTAGGCAATTTTTGGCAGAAAGGTTGTTAGGTGTTGGTTTTTGAAAATTTTCAATCCAAGGATACATTGTGAGGGTTATTCGACTCAATGGATAGGTAAGGGATGGAGGGGTCTGAAAATTCCAGGTATGTATAGTCCACTAGGACAATTCTACCCTCATTTGCATTATAGTCTTTCTTGTAAGAGCTCTGGCTAGTGATTTTTTGCGATCTTGGGCGAGCCTTTATGCACGGTCTATTGATTCTTACTTTCTCTTGCCACCATGAGGGATACGTTTCTTACTATAGCAAGAAGAATTTTGATTACTACTTGGTCCACCACAAGGGTCATAGGGGCACAAAAACACATGACAATCTGGAAGGTTCTAGGGAGAACAACGCATGCACCGGCCACACCAAGCATCCAAATCACACCAAACTTGAAACATGGGCTCATCTCTAGTAGGTGAACACATGGGTAGGCTCCAAAGTGAAAACACAGGCCAAAATCTTGACCTAGCATCTTCGACGCATCAAAGATAAATGACTCATTTGGGGACCATCTTTGAACCACTAGTAGTTGGCATCAAGTAGAGGGCTTGTGGAGAATTGGGGGTGTATTGGAGTCTTCCTTGTCAGGTTATGGCTTGAATGGGCCATATCTTCATTGCAAAGTGAAATTTTGCACTTCCATGTAAAATATTGACCCATTTGACCTCAAATTTTAGGGGGCACTTTATAGACTATATCTAACTCACACTAACTTCCACACGGTCAAAAATCACAAATTGATAGTCTTGAATCAAAATCTACCCAGCTAGGGGCAATTGAATTCACCAAAATCAACACCAAGTTCAAGATACAAAACCACGGCCACCATCCACCTTAACTAACCTAATAGAAGCTATATGTGGCAAGTTGAGGGCAAAAATAGCAATATTAGGTAGAAGTTATCTTTTGCACACCAAAGATTTTCACCCAAGCATGATCCACCACCTTGCATAACCCTGGTACACTCACATCATGCACCTCTCTATATTGCACTTTATCGCCAAGAATACACACAAGGGTGCACACAAAAGACTTTTGGTGCACCACTCAAGCCTAAACTTTCCACAGGGCTTAATTAGCAACCAATATAGGTACCCAAGAAGTAGAAAGAAAAACGAAACCAATCCCAGGCAAATTTATCTTGGGCGCGCTGAAGATAGGTCTGTGACCTGTTAGACCTTTTTCATCGAATTGTGGCCTAGATATGTCCATCAAGATTGACAAAACCCAACTCCTTCAAGTAAGAAATATCTAATAGCAAAAAAAGCGGGCATATAATTGCTTGTAACTCTCACCATAGGGTTCAGAAAGACATCCAACTTCATGCACATCACCTACAACATTTACATATCCTATACATCCACTCTAGCACCACATTGCAATCGTGTACACATACTTGCATCTTCCACGTGCCAAAGATAAGTTTTGCTAAAATTTGTGTTTCTTGCATTATAGCTATTTCATTAGCATTTCTACTTGTTAGTAAGGGGTGAAACAAGTTTGATAGGAATTTTTTGATTATTTCTTATCAGGACCTCTCTCATCTACATCTGAAGCTCTAAAGAAGAAAAGCATGAAGAAAAAATTGGTAGAGATACCACCATACCAACTAGAAGAAGAGTCGATCAAAGAGGCTAATGTTACGTGGCTAGACAAAGATGAGTTAGAGCAACGGTACGTTACTTTCTATCATGGGATAATTAAAAGTGCATAAGGAGCAACAGTAGAAGTAAAAATACTATTGAGAGAAGACAAAGACTTAGAAAGGGAGGAGACAGTTAGACCATTGTGGGAAAAGATGGGCCTCACCAACTACATTCAGTTAGAACCATGCGGTGTCAATTATCAAAGAGCTTAGGATCTAATTCATAGCATCAACAAAGAAGGTCGAGCCACTATTTCAGATTTAAACAACACCCAGTGGAGGTAAACATCACAAAGGAGCAAATAGTTGATGGCTTGAAACCGCCCACGGGGGGAAAGAAAATGAGAGACCGCCAGTTAGCTACTATGGTCATATTCACCCATAAATCAAGATCATTTGTTGATCTAAGGCAAAAGGAAATAGAGCAGGCACTATGGTTTTACCATCAAAACTTCCATTTCATTGCAAAGAGTCCACCCCTCTACACTTGCCCTAATCACGCAATAGTGTCGACCTTTACACAAGCATGGAAGAAAGTGGGGTCGAAAGATGTGAATCATGATCAATTATTCACACTACCCTCACACACATAAAGAATATAATAAAATTTATCATTCTTGGGGGCTCTAAAAGTACTTTCTAGGATAGCATATCATGCTATCGGCCAAGTGGATCACTTAGCACCTGCCTCGAGAAAAATCTATGGCTAGCAAGGAGAATGGGTGCAAAAGAAGAAGAAGTACCACCTAGACCACCACCCATTTCAACAAGATTGCGATAAATATTATTCAAAGTTTTTGAAGTGAAAACTAAGAAGGAAACAACCACTACATCTGTAGCACATCAAATCAACAAAGAGTAAGATGATGACCCTCTTGAAAAAAGGCCAAGGTGAAAAAGGCAAGCCAAGGATGGAAGGGGAAGATACCAAGTAGAGGCCACATCCCACTGTAAGATTCAAAGACCCAATACAAAAAGTAGCAAGGATAGAAAGGGAAGTAGCTGCATTTGAGCTTGAATAAGGGCTCAAAGAAGACTTTGTAGAAAAGTGGTGACCCAAACCAAAGCGGATCAAAATTTGCTAAAAAATCTCGTGTACTACCAAGACATTGACTTTTTGGCTGGGTTGGATTCAATCTACCAGCAGAAAGAGACTGAAAGGAAGCAAGCCAAAGGCACAGACTGCTCAAAATTCACAACAACTAGTGCCTAAGGAAAAGTTGGAAGCAGGGCCTAAATCAACAAAAGAAAATTTGGATGAAATTCCTAAAGAGAATAAGGAGTAAGTACACACCACTACCATGCCTAGAGAACAATCTCCACAAGAAGATCCCATCACTCAACCTAATGAATTTCTCGAAACTCAAACAAAGTTTCCATGTCCAAAAAGGAGCTACCAACAGAAGAAACAATTGATCAATCGCATCAACATGAAATCGACACTTATAGGAAACTTGAATACTTGGAGGACATATGGGGGAAAGCATGTTAACTTGTCATGCTTTTTCATGTCCGGGACAATGCTAACTAGCACAATTTCGACATATGCTAACTAGTACAATAACTTGAGCTACATCTCCAAGATCTATGACATATGATATATCAATAGAAAGCACTTGAAACAAGGAATCCAAATGTACAACCTCCAACAAATTTTGATATTATTTGTAAAAAATTTACCGGATGCCCAACTTTTCGAAGATGTGCTAACTTGAAACTGCTAACTAGCACAAAAAGCGCGGCAGGTTAACATGCTTTCACCCATATACAATTATGCGAGATACATCCACTAAGTTTTGGATAGAATGAAAGATGAAGTCTATGCCTGACACCAATAGCTTCATCACTTCCATCAATAGCTAAACCTTACAACGACCTGACTTGAAGTAGAGAAATCTTTTAGTGAGGCATGTACTGAGGCGATGGAGACTTCAAACAAGAAACTAGCAGAAGTGACTGCGAAGTTTGAAGCAGAATTAGATGATTGGAGATAAAAAACATAGCAACAAGATTAGCATCTCAAAGAGGTAACCATTGCCTTACAAAATACCAGTTCATTTTCTTAAAAGAGTGCAAGTCCAACTTGATGTAGCAAATGCTCAATTAGCACAATTAGAGTCACATTGTCAATAACAAACTCAGCTACTTAATGAGCTGGGAACCAACCCCACCATGGTTACACTACATGGTACACCCTATATGGCATGACATTTGGCTAAACCAACACCCGAGATACCTCATTATCTACACCAATGCACCAATGGAAATCAAGAAAGATCTGGTGTAGTTCCTAGTTTCAAGGGTCCACAATTGGCAACATCATTCCATCATCAAGCAAAAGCGGCCAACTTGGCTTAATTACCCACGATTCCCACCGCTATAACAAGGCAAACCCACTAAAGATTATATGGTGAAGAATATCTTTTCATCAATAAAGTTTTTTCATGGGATACTAGACTTGGCTTGCATCGTGCTGGTCAAGATTTCAAAGATGCTTCTTACTTTCCTACAAACCTTTCATCAAGCCAAGTAAATCGATGCACCTAGATGTCATTCCTTAAAGGCAATCAGGTCCTCTACTATAATTTGTCACATAAATCATCATAGGAGATGCTCCACAATTTCTATGCCAGGGTAATGTTCTTACCCTCATACTACATGTATACATTTGAAGAGGCATTCTACACGGGCTTCTTCACTTAAAAAATCAAGATAAAGCTCTTCCATTGAGCACAAAAACAAAATTACTATGCAGTTTATGTCTACATCAGATAAAGAGCTTCGGATCAAGTATCAGCAAGGATTGGATCACCAAAGTGGTGATCCAGTCAAGATAGAGCTCTTCCATTGAGCACAAAAACAAAATTACTATGCAGTTTATGTCTACATCAGATAAAGAGCTTTGGATCAAGTATCGGCAAGGATTGGATCACCACATAAAGTGAACTGAAGTGCAAAAGCCCAACCACTACTTAGCACCCTAAGTAGTCGAGTCACGGATGACGCAATCAAGGAGGGGGAAATGTGAGCTGCTTAGCTAACAAGAACATCAATGGGACACCATCATCATTTTTCATCTCCTCTTATTGTAACAAAATCTTTTATTCATTAATTTAAAAATCCTATAACAATCCTGACATTTGTATCACAATTGATTTCCAAGAGTGTAAAGGGCTTCCAAAGTTGTAGTTATTTGCAGTTTCTAGCCTTATTAGTGAGCCAAATTAGCTAGGGGTCCATTTCTTAAACCCTGGCTAAGGTATAATTTTTTTTTAAATAACTTTTGACCTAAGTTTTTGGATAATTAAATTCAATATACGGTGTTGTACCGTGATGTGAGTGAGCTTTCTATTGTTTCATGTCTCCCTCGTGTGGTGTTGCATTGCAATTCCAAGCATACCAACATGCTTTCACATGAAAGATCTTCCTTTATATGTAAGTTTATTCTAATAAAGTTATGTTTTCAGTCGTGCCCGTCTACGAGCCTTTTTCATTCCTTATACACCATACATGCATCAAAATTGGTTTTTGATCGTAGGAGTAGATAGAGCACATCATAAGGGAGCTATAGAGTGCTTTGGAGGCTAAAGCTTGTTGGAATTAGGGTTGCGGGGAAACACACACAACTTGGAGAAGACGAAGGAAGCTTAAGGCACACAATAGAGAGTGTATTACTTAGTGTGCAATGGAAAAATAAATCAGACCTAGAGTGATCTACCACTTGTATATGGTAACAGATCCACCCTGGGAGTGATGCGGTCAATGAGACCTGGCACATAGAGCATAGGGAAGTGCCATGGCCTGAGAACATGATCAATCCACAAAGGGGAGTAAGCCCAAATCTTTGCAAAAAGATTCAAAATTATCAAGAGACAATGCTTTTGTGAAAAGATCTACAAGGTTGTCATGTGTTGGCACATAAACCAAGATGATCTCTCCTGTTGAGAGCCTCTCCCTAACATAGTGGGGTAATGCACCTCAATGTGCTTTGTGCGAGCATGAAAAAGTGGGTTCCTCGCATTTGCCAATGTGCTTTGATTGTCAGTGTAGAAACTGTTGGCAGTGTCATGTCCAACACCCAAATCATCCATAAGGCATCTGAGCCATACACACTCAACCGTAGTTGTGAAGACTACCATATGTACTCAATCTCAGAACTAGAAGTGGCCAAAGTAGGTTGATTCTTGATCAATCATGATATGCATGAGCTACTGAGTATGAAACAAAAACCACTTCTGGACGCTCGTGTGTCAAAACAACCATCCCAATTTGAGTCCAAAAAAGCATGTAAATCTAGCAACAATGAATCCCCCCTTGGGATAACATGCCAAGATGTAAAGTGCCATTCAAGTAGAGAAAAATACTCTTGATAGTCTATTAATGCTTAGACAGTGGGTTATGGATAATTTTTTTGACCTTTGAGACTGCAAACTAAATATCAGGTCTCTTGTTGCATAAATCAATGAGGCATCTAATAGTAGTTTGGTAAAGAGTGACATCGGTAGGATCACCAACATCATGAAGACTCAATTTCAAACCTGTTTCCATGGCTTGGTATTCAGCCAACACCAAGTTGAAATCAATGAAATCCAGGCACAATTTGAGCTGAGAATGAACAACCAGGTTAATCAATGGCACAAACAAGTCTAGTTGTATGTACAAAGAACACATCAAAAGTGTAACTAAAAAAAAAAACATCCCTTGCAATTGTTTGAGCCATGTTCACAAAACATACATAGCTTGCCAACTTCTAACAACGCACAAGGTATGGGGAAGAACATGCACTACATGCACATCACATAAGAGTAATTTGTGTTTGTGAGGCATGGAACCTCTTGTAGATCATCCCATTGTCAAGCTTTGAGTTGCATCTGTACGGATGTATAATGAAAAGTATACTTATTATTCAATATTATACATAGTATTCTTGAATAATATTGAATAAGACGTATAATTGATTGTATAATCCTATAATCTAAATCTGAGTAAATAGAAATCATAAACATTAATCTATATCCCATGCAAGTGCATACTCGAGTAAATTTTTTAGTCTCTCAAGCAAAAACTTTAAGCCTATAGTTTTTACATTAAAAGTATCGACTTTACCTTTTGCACTAACATTCAAAATAAACATTAAACAAATGATTATTTCCAATGTAAGTAAACATGTTTACTCTAGCACAAAGGCAAATAATCTCTATCTATGATATGTATCCATCTTCAAGTGTGAGTATATATTCCAACCCAATGATACACAACTTAAAATCCTATTAGGTCTCCCCAATCTCAGAAAAATAAAAATTATTTCAAAACATATTAAGTGCATAAGTGAAGGGTGAGTTTAGGAAATGAAAAGAAAGATGAAGGTGGAAAGTCAAAAGACAAATGAAGGTGGAAAGTCAAAAGACCTTTTGTGCCCATATAAATAGGTGTTTTTCTTCTCTTTCATTTTTCCTTTAGCGTCTTCTTCTCTTCTCTTTAGCGTTTTCTTTGCTCTCTCTCTCTCTCTCTCTCTCTCTCTCTCTCTCATAATATTGTATTTGTTCTTCCAAGCTAATATTGTTGCAAATCAATGTGCTTTGTCATTGCCTATTGTTATGTGCTATAAACTAACGCATCGTTTTTCTTGTTGTTGAAGAGAGGAATCTTGGAATTAGGAATACCTTTTAATTTTTTTGAAGCCCTTAGGAATACTTATTTGAGAAAACTCAAACACTAAACAAGCAAAGGTTCTAATTTTTAAAATTATTCAATTTAAAATTTTAAAAACTAAAACAAAAGAAAAATTATAATGGAAAATATAATTATACTATATCTTTATATTCTTTCTTTTATTTTTTCAAATATCTAATTGAAAGATAAAAAGGATTACTTTTTCAAAATAAAATGATATTTTTTTGTGTCTAATGGTGCTACTAGACCACCAGTGGTGTGCTACATGCTAACAATCATTCGATCAAAGTTTTCTTTAATCAAAGAAAACTTATTGCAAAAAGAGGCAGGACCGCAACACACATCAATTGGGCAACCATGGAAGCTATTGCACAATAGTGAAAAATTGCAGGTTTTTTATGTAAAAAGCAGTCCTCCCTCTCTTCTTCACGGCCTTTTCAGGTGATGTGTTAATTTTTAGGCCATTTTTCCACCTTGGGCAAAAATTAGGTCATTTTTGATGCAAAAAATCCCCAACAAAGTAAAACAAAATCCCTAAATTTGTGGGATCACTTGCGTAAGAATAAAAAGAATAGATAAAAATCATTTTTCATCAATAAACCATTTTGGGTCACTTTCCATGCAATTCTGCAACGGTTTTGCTAGCTGCTATTTTGGCCGTTTTTGCCCACATGAGTCTTTATAGGCGAGATGACTATACCACCATGAAACAATTGGAATATGTACATTGTCAAACCAAATTAGAAATATTATCAAGTGAAAAGCATGATGCAAAGGTGCCACATCCAAGGTCACGATTTTGCGGATAGGTACGAACATGATGATAGCGGCCGCAGTAGCCGCTTTAGCATATATCACAATATGTACATTATTGCTTTACTTTTCATGCATTGAGAAGTGTGAAAAGTGAGGTGAATGTTTTTATTTCACACTATGTACATGCCATGGCATGACATCAACCCCCTCTGAACCTGCACATTCTTGGGCATGTGCCAACATTTTCCTTATGTAGGTTTAATCTTCATTAAGATCCACAAATATTTGGATGTTATTTTCATCTTTTGCAAAGTGTAGAAGATCATCCTCTGCTTCTTCATCCTCATCTATAGCAATGTCATTAGTTTCTTCATCATCATGTTGTTGTGAATCAAAAGGATCATTATCATGTCTCCTCTTGAACATCTTGATTCTTTTACCTGCTATGGGAGTTTTGAAGGTCTGTTCCATTGAGCTCCCTCAAATTATATGTAGCATTTATATGCACATGTTTGACAACATAGGGACCAAACCACCTTTTTGAAAATTTTCTTTATGTGGTGTGCTGATTGTCAAGGCTATTGTCATACATTAGGACCCAATCACCCTCTTCAATAGGCTTTGGTAAAAGCCTATGTCTTCTATCAAACCTATCTTTATTCTTTGATCTTGCATCCTTCAATCAAGATTTTGCAATGTCTACGTCTTTCTGTCTTTTTTCCAATTTCTTTATGTGTAATGCAAGTAGATTTTCCCTACATGCACCATCTTCCCAAGGTAACATGTTCCAAGTAGGAACTACATCCTCAATTGGAATGACTGGCTTCTAACCATACATCAATTCATAGGCATGTAACCAGTAACTAAGCTATGAGTTGTAGACTCAGCCCATAAAGCATATGGTAGAAACCTTGGCCATTCACTCATTCTACCTTTGCATGCCTTAGCCAAATCTTTGACAATAGGAGGATGTCCTCTTTAACTTTTTCCATTTCCCTCTGGATTATAAGCACAAGTCAAGGCTAGCTTGGTACCACTTCTTGTAAATAAAACCCTTGCTTCATCTACCTCTAACTCACCTCTATTGGAAACTATCTTTCCCACACAATCATAGCAACAAATTAAATCTTCAAGAAAAAAATTACAAACAGCTTGTGAAGTTTTTGTCCTCAATGCACGCCCTTCCACTTGGTTTGTCAAGTCTTCTCGTGCAAGTACCAAGTATCTCATTTGCAAAGTCCTAGAGGCATTATAAGTAGATCATTAACCCATTTATAGGGCATGGCTAATGGGTATGTAGGGTGCAATCCATCATGATGGCGTACATTGGAACACATTTGGCATGTCACACAAGACTCCACAACCTCAACCACATCCTTATACATGCCTTTCCACCAATACGTTCTTTCACTTTGGAAAAAGTAGCCCATACACCTTGATGTCTAGCAGATAGGCTTTCATGAATCTTTTTGGATAATCTTGACCTGAGTAGACTTGTCACATACTACTTGCAATGAAGTCCCATCTTTTCGTTTAGGATGTTTCCAAAAGTAGCCATACCTAAAGTACCCAGGTAGAGGCCTATGATTAGCCATTCATCCTTGTAAAACTCCACTGAGAAGGACTCAAAATAAGATGCACTGCATATATCATCACACTTGCATGAGAAATTGTGTAGAATTTTGTGCCCACATCTTCATCCTCATCAATCATATCATCCTCATCTTCATACCTTGCCCTTGAAAGCATATCTGCCATTGAATTATCTTTTCCTGTAGTGTGATTCAATTTTGAGTTCGAGGACTTTATATAAGCAATCCACCTAAGTATAGCAATGTCAAGAGTAGATCAGCTTGTAATCATCCATAGGCGTTGAACTTCTCCTTCCAAGTCTTCTAAATAATGTTCAAGTAACCTAACGGTCCCCTAACTAACCTAGACGTGCACTAGTTTGCCATGTATTTGTGACTTTCGAGTTCCTTTTAGCAATTTTTTGATTATGCATTCGTAGTTCACTTACATACTATGCTTCGTAGTCCAAATATATCTGCCCTCCTAGTTTTGTAGTCCAACTCTCTAATATGCAAGATTTCTCATGTATGCTATTTATGGTTAAAATTTGAATTCTCATATACATTTTTTAATGGAGTTTTTAACCAAGATTTATCAACATGCAATCATTTAGACATTTACTTGACCGCTAGAGTTCAAAACTCACACATTCTAAACTCATTGAATAAATGAATCACTCATTGGATTTCAGATTAATGAACATTGCAACTAGAATCACTGAATAGATTTGCAAACTTTTCAATCAAAAACACTAGAATAATCTTGTAGAATGTAAATTTCCATTGAAATTGGCAAAAACTGTCAATGATCTAATTTCCTTTCCTAAATGCCATTAATCATGCAACAATATGCAACATTTTATTTCCAAATATTTTTTTAATGCAGCTACATCTTCAAACGATCAAATTTATTCTCAATCATGGAACTAGCAATGCAAATAAGAAACTAACAATACTTCTTTACGTGGTAAGCAAAGTCTCCACCTATGGATTCTCCAATGAAGTACTCTTTGTGACACTTTAATGTTCCACCTTTACTCCATTTTTACCTATGGATATGCTCTTTGGCGAGAGCTTATAACCTTGGCCCCCTCACCACATACTTGTGTTTCTCTTCATTTTCTTGTCCTATTGCCTATCCAATTCCCGTTGGACTAATGTCCACTGTCACAATCACTGGTCTTCCACAGTCATAGTCAATCTTCCTCAAAGTTGGTGAAGATAGCAGAAATTGCTTCAACTTTCTCATAGCTTTTACATGTACATCATTCCATTGTTACCTTTGGTTTTTCCTTAGCAATTGATAAAGAGGATCTGGGACATGTGCATAGTGTGGAATCCATATGAGATAGAAGACACATGCACCTAGAAAACCTTCTCACCTCCGTGATATTTACACATAATTCCTTCATCCTCTGTATTGCCTCCACTTTAGTTGGACAAGGTTGGCCGCCATGAGGATTACAAAGATGTCCCACTATCAATATTTCTTCAACCCCAAACAATGACTTTTACCAGATAATGTAAGGTTCACTTCTTCCAGCCTTTTTAAAATTATGTCACAATCATTGATGTGGTTTGCCACATATTTACGACACCCCCTCGAATCTAGAGCCTCATCTTTTTTAGCTAAGTTGCATCCTTTGATTGGCATGTCATCAAGAAAAGGCATTGTAATTTGAGGTATGACAATTGTCCATATGATACTTGGTGCAGTGAGGAGGTTCAATGAAACCAAGAGCAACATCTTGATTTTCAACATTATTGTCCTTTTGCAACCACCTGTATCTTTAAATGGTAACTCAATTTATAACTCACATGAGTACTTTAAAGGAGTAACCACAACTAAGAGGTGTCTAAAGACATAAATAGTTTTCATACTTTCTGAAGATATTGGAAAAATACCAAAAAACCTTGGTGCAACTTCCCATGAAGTTGTGAGCCAGATTTCCAACTCGTGTGAGTATCTAGAAAATCTCATAGGTACTGAGGGACAGAATAGGGATTTTCCTCATGTCAGACTTCTAAATGTTTTAGAACACACAAAACTACATATTCACCCCTAATGAAGGTTACCTGCCATCATATTTTTTCAGCACACCTATTAAGTCCTTGACTTATGAAACTATTGAAATGGTGTCCAACCCCACCACAACAGGTGTTCAAAGTTGAAAACCTTACTTAAGAAAATTCTAGAATAGGGAGAGAATGGCCCATTCAGAATGTGTTGTGCTAACGTATTCTCTTAGTAGATCCTTTAGCAAAAAATACTTGTAAGCTGTCCATCCAACACAGGATGAATAGTAGCAGTAAGAGTGAGGTGCTTTCCCCCAACAACTTGCATACATTATTCCACGATTGACGATAACTATGACTCAACCATTGAGTATCCATCCAGATTTTTGATATGGGATGGAAACAACCAACTAGGTTGAAACCAGGTTGGACTGGAGTAAGCTCATAGAGTTTAGACCATCCAACCACAAACACCCATCCTGAGCCAGTACCTTGTATGGCAGGGTGTAAACTCATAATAAATCTGCAGTAAAGATTGCACTTGCAGTGCAAAAAGGTGAAGAAAGAATAAAGTCCATGAATTTTCATGCTGCTCCAAATAAATCAATGCTAAACACTAGGGCCCATAACACCTATTGTTAATTCATTTAACACGAACTTATCTAAACCGCAATTCCATGACAAGACTTTCCACAGTAGATATGGGAAAGCCTGGCAACAAAAGTTGGACCATAATAGAATGTGACAACCCAACCAATCACACCTAGGTACCAACCATGAGACATTCTCATGAACGTAGCATACTTGGATATATGTAGAAACGACCCTCTGTTAAGGTGGTTTCATAGCACTTTTAATCGAAACAAATCTGTACTTAGTACCCGACAATTTCTGGCCACCGAAATTGTTTCGAATACGGTGTGCTCCAAATGGTCTAATAAATGGATGTCACCAGCACGTAGGGACATCTTCACGACACATTGTTAGGAACTAGGTACCACTGTCTCTCCCAGAGACTCATATTCTCCACATGTGCAATATGTCTCAAATAAGGCCAAAAAAGCGACATCCATCAAGTACAAGATGTACTTGTGTGTAGAGGTAACTACAAAGCACTCCATGACAAGAGTGAGAGGGACCCTCATTATCATTGCTCCACACTGGCTAAACCGTACTCCTTGAGTTCCTAGACCATGTTGTATCACATGTGACAACATGTGCCAAAGCGAACCCTACAAGTGGGTTCATAATAGCATAATGCAAAAATGTATATTGGACACTACGGTTCAAAATACTTTCTTTCAACATGCCCTTGTCATGGCTCTAAAACATTCAAGCATATGTATACAACTTAAAAAAACCAAGCCAAGCATACAAAAAAATGGAATAACACCAAATCAATAGATGCGTACCTGGAGATTTGAACTTAATGGTCACTTACTCGTATTCAAATGCAGAGGAGCACGTCGCCCACCTGAAAAAAACAAGCAACATTGCACTAGAAACCCTGGGTGTTGGCAATCCAAACCCGTAGGCTAGAATCTACGTAGTCAAACCCCTTGATAAAACCCTTTGTAGAAATTGCTCAACTAGCAAGTAACGGTAACTAACATAGTCAACTGGGTACAAAATGATTGGAATCAACTTAAAAAGTTGAATTTATCCACTATCGCATGTTAAATTGCAAAATTCTTTCCTTGAAAGTATAACAGAAATTGATCAAATTGTGATCCTCAATGCCGATGGGATGATTTAGTAAACATCCACTGGGTCTTACCCCAAAAATGTACTTCCATAGACACTCATAGTGCTATAAAGAGAGTATGATATCAACACAAGTGAAATTCTTAGCTCTTATGGACAGCCATGATGTCACAACAGTTTGCTGCAGCTAGACTTCATGATAGAGATCAGCTGATGTGAGTTTAAGGCTATCAAAAACTCAACTCAAGAGTCGCACTAAAAACACATAATGCAAAAATCTGGGTAGATTTATTCAATCATGAAAACAATCACCCAAGGAATGCCAACAGTTGGGTCTTACCCAAGATCTGACAATGAATCTTAGCTAGCATGTGTGGCTCAGAGCCCTCGTGGAAATTAGTGTTCAATCGTCGAACTGATGAAGACTAATTTGGATTGCATCTTGCCCAATTTCTAGCGGAGAGTTAGAGCACCTTGGCTCAGGCTGACTAGCAAACAGAACATGTATCAAAAGATTCTTAGAAAGTTTTCATTATTCTTCGAGAGAAATAATAGAGAGAAGAAGAGCATGATGGGCTCAGGAACTCTCCTTAAATTTCTAGAGTGTGTACCCAATCTATGTGCTCTTACACATCTTATGCCTGATTTGCAGCTTATCCTATAAGCATGCACAACAATCTGCCTGTATAACGCTCTCATTGAGATAGGTAAGTGGGTCAAGCCACAACTTGACCCACTTACCATGTATGGGGTCGTGACTTTACAAAAATGACTTAAATATGGCACTTTGTCTGTGAAATAAGTCCTAGCTTTAGTTTCCTTTTAGTGTTATTGTGTGTGGACAGCAACCCAAAAAAATCATGCAAAACAATCCATCACTTATCTTGTGTCCTTGACATAGTTGCTAGTGTAATAGCCGAAGCGTAATCCATGAAGCGGTGGAGTTCATGCCACCTGGTTAGCATGCCTTGCATGTAGAATTGTAAGCCCTTGCCGAGAATGATGGCCTCAAACGTGAGAACCAAAATTAGAAGTTCCTTTCACAGTAGCATGTACTGTTAGGGATACATCCTAACTTGATGTTGCCACACCTAAAATGGGAACAAATTTTTGATCGTATCAATTCTCCAAACTTGTGTGCCAATACCCTTGATTTGGAGTCAATGGGCTGTATTGTGGCACATGGTAGAAGCCTTGCTTCTCTTGAAACTGTCAAACCACTTTGCTTTGCACAATAGATAAGGGTTTCCAAAGTAAGCATGAAAACATGAAAAAGCAAGGAAAACTAAAAATTGTATAACCTGGTCGTCTTGGTGTAACCAGTTGTCCCAAGATTCAAACTCGCTCCAAACTGGCTCATAGCCATATCTGCTTTGCGAGAGAGAATTGTCACGTATATTATGTACACATGTCTTCTATGTTCTAAAATAACGTTCAATTATATTGCAAAATCCGTCCCAAGTTTGTATGCTCATAGCATATGCCAAACGTGAGCATTCGCAATGCCAGATGCCCAAATTGAAGCCTTGCTTCACATAAATACTTTTGTGCTTGTAGCAAATAGATGCTACTATCGACATACGGAGATCGACCTTGTCAAACACTTTCGGTTGATATGCGCTACTAGTGTTGTATATTAAGAATCTCCGCTGACTTTTAGAAGCGGTGATAAGTAGTTGGCAATGCCAAGCACGTAGCACCGTGCATCAAGCCATTCAACATGCGGTGCTGATCTCCTTGAGATACTAAAACATTGCCAAGTTGCAATGTTGTTGCATCAAAATGGAACCGCTGAGGAGTTGTGCTCCAACTCAATACGGTTGGGAGTCAAGCTCTGCTTGATTCAAGGTTGTAAGGCAATCTTTCGGCTTTTATGGACAATGTATGCAATGGACACAAGCCGTGCTTGTACGTAAAGTGCATCATGCAAGTCTCAAACATGTTCATTTATGTAGAGATACGACAATAATGATAGATCAAGTTATGCAGATAACAACAAAGCAAGAGCATCTAGAGGTACCGATGAAGTGTACCTAAACTTTTTTGCCATTGCAGAAAAAACGTAGTGCAAACCCTCATTAACCAAACACATCCGACCTAACTTCCAAGACATGCCGTGCATGTCAGATCGTGCTGATGATCGATAAACCTTCGCACTTGTCATGCTTGTTCTTGATGTCGATGGACAAACCTTCATGCTTGTCACATTTCAGAATGTCTCAGCGATGGAGGGTAGATCAAACCGACCTGCGAAGGAAAATTTTAAGCCACTGTGGGTGCGTTGATGCGTTTTAGGATTAATTGAAGAAGCAAAAAATGTTGTGCAGGCTTGCACGCATCAACCAAGCCTCATAATTCACCATTTCATGCAGGTCAAGAGCATGGCATGCCCTCCATGCTCTTGTTGCAAGGGTCTGTTACCACTGTTCCTTAGCCTCTGTCGAGCACGCCTTGGGAGGAGCGTCATGCAAATTCCACGAGCTTCTTTAGCCATGCAGACATGCTTGCATTCAATTCTATCCGTCTTGGCTGCGTGCCGATCCAAGCTCTCCATGAAAGGGAGTCCATCCTTCACGAGAGAGATCGGGAGAGAGAGAGAGAGAGAACAAGAGGGATAGAGAAGAACATGCTTGCAATCCCTCCTCCATGGCTGCTTTCCTCCCTTGAGCTCTAATACGAATGTAAACCCCTGGGAAATGCCGTGTCCAAATCCTCCACCCAACCTCCCTTTTATAGCCTCGTGGCCTTATGATCCCTTCTCCATTGGGCAGCCGGCCCGGCCATTGGCCAGGCCCTTGACCTCCAGGGTGGCCCTTGGCCTGACAATTGGTAAGGTTGCCAGACCTGTCTCTACAAGGATCCAAAGGAGGGAAAATAGAGATCCAAAGGGGGGAAGTCTGCAAAAGAGAAATGTGCTTTAATGGGACTTAAAGGACCTAAGGTTCAACTCCATTAAGACTTCCATAGGCTAAGGTTCCTAATTTTTTATTCAATTGCCCAAAGGCCAATATAGGGGAAAATTGGATGGTCATGGGAAGACTAAAAAGTCTTCCCAGATCCCTATCAAGGAGGGGGCGAGCCATGAGAGTAGGAGATGAGAGATAAACACACACACACACACACACACACACACACACACACACACACACACACACACACACACACACACACACACACACACACACACACACACACACACACACACACACACACACACACACACACACACACACACACACACACACACACACACACACACGCTCGCTCTTGAAGGCTTCCCCTTTACACAAAGGGAATACTAGACACATGCCAGGATCCTAGGCCAGTTGCCCCCAACCTCCCCTCAAATCCTATTAGATGGCCATAGAGGTGGACCAATGAGAAGTAGGCTAGAGTAAATTTAGTCTAATCAAATTAAGAATTCTTGATAAAAGAACCAATAGAAATTAAGCTCCCCAGAAGACTATTGGATAGTCTACCAAGGGGTCCAATGAGCATTCAATAGCCCAATGGCTTGCTTGATTCCTATTGGCCAGAAGACTAAGAGGTCCAATGAGAGTTTAATTGAATTATTTAATTACCTAAAGCTCTAACAAAAGGGGAAAGGGGGACACATGTCACAAGGCTAGAAATTATGCTTCTAATTTATGATTGGCTAAGCTTTAAAGGGGCCAATGGGATTCCAGCATGAGAAAATAGCAAGAGGGGTGGACCATGACAAGAGAGAAGGATACATTTTACTCTAACTCATTGCTACACACACATACACACAACTCTGTGTGCAAGAAGAACTCCATCTCCTTCTCCAAGCATTGAGAAGTAGAGGCCTACACCAACAAGTCTTGGCTATGGAATGCAAATCCAACCAAGAGCCAAGCTTCAATGGCATGCTCATCTCCTCTACCATGCTAATTACTAATCTAAGCTATGCTATTAGAGTGATTATGTGAGGAAAATACTTCTTCCTTGTAAGATACCTCTTCTTCCTCTCAACCTATCCTCATTCCCTGCTACCTCTCACCATTTTTGAAGGTGTGTGAGGTCTTGGAACCGAGGCTAGGGAAACTGTGTTTTTTCAAGAATAATTTGGTGTATGAATCTTCCATCTTCATTACACCAACTATTTCTATCAAGGAACAAAAAGATTGTATTGTAGAAAATCCTCCTTTGATGGGAGAAGCTATAAAACAAATGGAGGGGGGACCGGCTCCATGTAAATCCGATCCTCAACTGTTGTCAGTTGTTCTATTTCTCTCTCTTTTCAAGTATTGTCAATGCAAAATTGACTAGGTGTAAATTTCTATGTTGCTTTCTCAAATTAAGTACTCTATCAATGCTCATTAGGAACTTGTTCTTAATGAAATGCTCACTATGTTCTCAATTTCTGCTACACACAAGTTACTAGTGCATTAAATGTTATGTTGATATCAGAGCTATTTGTTTCTCTTTTGTTGCTCAAGTAGAGAGGTCCTCAAGCTTGCTACAAATGGTTGGTGTTATTAATTACAAAAGAGTAAGTAGAATAGGGATTTTTCATCCTTGAAGCACCCCTACTTTATGCTGTTAACGGGGACACCGTCGAGAGCTATGGTCTAAATAATGGAGTCTTACGGGGCTTGCTTATGGAACCGTTATTGGGCTGTTAGAAGCTTGATAGGAACCGGTGCTACCTTGGCTCTGTTGAGCTCTCTCTTATATTCCTTGCAATTAATAATATCCGAGCCACGGGTATAGATGCTTGAGTGCTTATCTTTGAAGGTAAAGAGGAGTTGCACTAGGGCTTGAAGTGCCAAAGTACAAGTAAAAATTTACACCTAAAAGTTGCTAGTATGGTTGACAAAGGAAAAGAGATTGAAATGAATGTTGATAACTTTGATTTTCCTAATGAAAGAGAAACTAATGATGCCCCTATGCTTGTAAACTATCTTGTTTCTAGGCTTGAACAAGCCCTCGGCAACCCATCCCTCCAAGGTGAAGCGCTACAACAATTGCGCACCCATGGTATTCTCCAAACTCCCCACCAAGAAGAGAGAGTACCTAGGAAGCCTCCTAGTGAGACTTCCAAAAGAAGACCCTCTCCGATAAGGGAAGAAGAAGAGGATTTCTATGAAAGGCTCAAAAATCTACTACTCAATGACGCATCTCCTTCCCAAAGGAGAACCCAAGTTTCAATGGTAGAGCCCCCACCAAAAGAGCGAGAAAGAATTTAGTCTCCAAACACCTCGATGGAGATGGCTCCACAAAGACGGCAGGCAAAACGCTCTCCAACACAGAGAAGACCATCGCATACTTATCTACATTATAATTCAAAGAGGGATGAGAGAAAACAAGAGAAGAAAAATGCAAGAAACTCCATCGTCTTCAACCTCTTCCTCTTCTGAAGAAAGTGATGGTGCAGACAAGGAGGAACAAGGAAGGAAAAAGGTGAGAAATAGGTCACCCTCTTCTCTATCCTCATCATACTCTTTCTCTTCTGAAGAAAGTGATGGTGCAGCTCTTAGACCACCTAAAAGAAGAGGCCATAGGAAATCCTATGCCGCATGGAAGAGGTCGTCCAAGCTCAAAAAGTTCAAAGAGGGAGGAAATAACATCTCTTTCCTTACCTACGATGGCACTTTTGGTGCTACACACAAAGTCTTGGCCTTTATCCAACAATTCGATGCGATGTTTGGAGATGAGGGCTTCACTGAGTCCTCTAAGCTATGCCATGTAGCCATGTATTTTCTTAAGTCCGCCAGGCAATGGTAGTCTAACCTACGAGCAAACGGTGAAGCTCCACAAACATGGAAATCTTTAAGAGCTTCCATGATAAAGTAGTTTTTGGCTACCGATGCCAAAGACAAAGTACTCACCGAACGGTGAATCTTGAAGCTCTCTCCCTACAAATCTATTCACGAATATCTAGACAAGTTTTGGGATTTACATCTCAAAGACACTGTCTTCAAAAAGATGGATTTTGAAGAGCAAAAACAACAATTTTTTGTGGGTTTAACTGAGGATGTGGAGGAGTATGTTAGATCCCAAAGGCCACGAACCATATCTGTGGGCATACACCATACCATGGTGGCTTCACGAATCAACTTCCAACAAGGGGCTAAGAGAAATTTTAAGCCCATGGAAAAGAAGGACCGTAATGAGCCTAAGGGGAAGGACAATGTCCAAAAGTCTCCCAAAAGCAAGGCCAACAACATCAAAGCTAAGGAGAAGGGAGTTTATAAAAGAAAAAATAAACTCTCTCTCGAAGAGCTAGAATGTTATCAAAAAGATAACCGTTGTTTCAAGTGTGGGGATCAAGGGCATGCCTATCGTGCTTGCCCCCACAAGAATACATGTAATGAGCCTCCTAGAGCTACCTTGGTCAAAATTCAAGAAGAGGATGCTCATTCACAAAGGATCTCCTCTATGCCATTCTTGGGGAAAGGTAAGAAAACATGATGATTTTATTCTCTTTGACCCTGGTTCTACTCACAATTTCATATCCACAAAGTTGGACACCAAGCTAGGAATTCAAGACTATGAGATGGGAGATGTCCTACCTGTCGATGGTTCTTTCAAGGGGCAAGAAGCCTCAATCACTCCCTTAATTGGGAAATTGAAGCTCCATGTCCAAAGATATGTGGACAAGGAGTATTTCTTTATCTCTCCTCTCAAGCATGAGGATGTAATCCTAGGGGCACCATGGTTTGATCGCACGGCTGCCAATGTTAAATTCCCTGAAGGGAAAATCTACTTTAGGTTTAGGGAAAAAGATATTTACATAGATGCTAGGGAGTTGGGTAGTACCATACCTCTTGTACATAATCAAGCTTTCAATAAGTCAATAAAGAGCTCTATTTCTATGTACATGATTTTTGTTAAAGATTCTCAAAATGAACCTAATGCTTTAGCAAAAGAAAATATAAACAATCAAAAGGAATTAGATTTATCCAATTTCCTCAAGGGTTCCAAGATGTTTTAATTGACGATATTTCTTGTGAACTACCTCCCAAATGAGGCAATGACGACCATGCAATTGAATTTCTTCCAGGAAGTTCATCGCCTAATAAACCTCCTTATAGAGTTTTCCAAGCTCAACAAGAGGAGATTATGCGACAAGTACATGAGTTAGTTGAGAAGGGCATGGTTAGGCCTACCTCATCTCCATTTTGTTCACTAGTGTTATTAGTGCAAAAGAAAGACGGCACATATTGTATGTGTGTCGACTATAGAGCACTAAATAGGATCACTATCAAGAATAGGTTTCCCATTCCATAGGTAGAAGACCTATTTGATAATCTACAAGGGTTGAGACCTAAAACGTGGCTACCATCAAATAAGGATAGTTGAGCAAGACATTGTAAAGACCGTATTTCACACTATGTTTGGTCTTTACGAGTACATTGTCATGCCTTTTGGCATGACCAATGCACCACCCACATTTAACCGCTTGATGGAGAAGCTATTCAAGACTCACCAAACCTTTACTTTGATGATATAATCATCTAATCTAATTCATTAGATGAACACAAGCAATACCTTTGGGTAATATTTCAAGTTTTACTAGAGAATAAACTTTATATTAATTGAAAGAAGAGTGAATTTTTCTTACAAAGATTCAGTATTTAGGTCACATTATCTCTCAAGATGGCATCCAAATGAATCCATCAAAGCTAGAGGTAATAAAAGGATGGCCTAATCAAAGCAATCTGCATGAACTAATAAGCTTTATAGGTTTGCGTGCATACTATAGATGCTTCACAAAAAATTTCTCACAAATCGCGGGACCATTACCTGACCTAACAAAGAAAAAAGTTAGGTATATATGGTCCAGCAAGGAGAACAATGCTTTCGAAAAGCTTAAAGAAAATCTTATCTCTCAACATGTGCTTACACTATCGGATCACTCAAAGCCATTTAAGGTCCGACGCGATGCCTGTGGTGATTGCCTTGGAGCTGTTTTTCACCAAGAAGGGCATGCCATATGAGAAGAAACTCTTAGCAGTTCTACATACTCTAGATTCGTGGAAGCCCTAAATGGATCGCCAAAGCCTTAAGTACTTCATGACGCAGACCAAGCTCTCCAACAAACAAATGAGGTGGGAAAATTTCCTTTCACAATTTCATTTTTAGATTTCTCACATTGCTGGCAAGCATAATCAAGTAGCTAATGCACTCTCAAGATGACCGAGAGTGAATGTGGTATCCATAGAAACTCACAATGATCTATCTTCTATGATAGATGAGTACGCTATAGATCCCAATTTTAGAGATGTGATTGCAGCCCTTGCACTAGGGAAGAAGGAAGAGCCATTTACCCTACAATATGGTCATCTTCTCTATGGCAATATACTATGTGTTACTGACCTACGTGAGAAAGTAATGTATGAATCTCATGCTCCTCCTTACGCGAGGCATATAGGGATTCAATCTACCCTAAAAGGGATAGAAACATATTTCTATTGGCTTGCAATGAAAGAAAACATACAAGAGTATGTTTCAAAATGTGTGGTATGCAAAAGACAAAGTTTGATGGAGGGAAGAAACTTGGATTGCTTCAACCGTTGCCAATCCCTAATTCACCACGGGAGAGCATATCCATGGATTTTAGCTTTGGATTGTGCAAGTATATCCATGGGAATATGGGAATATGGACAATAGTAGACAAGTTTAGCAAACAAGCACATTTTATGCCGGTCAAAAAGACTATCAAGTCCCATCAAATGGCAACCCTCTTTATATCACGAATCTTCAAGTACCATGGCTTGCCAATGTCCATAGTGTCTGATAGAGATCCTAGAATGACCGGTAATTTCTAAAAGGGTTTCTTTGAGAATTTAGGTACAAGGCTAAATTTCTCTTTGGCCTATCATCCCCAAACGGATGGCCAAAGTGAAATAGCTAAGCTAACAAGCTTAGGTCACAAAAGTAGATCAAAATTCCCAATGGGAGAAGTACTTACCCTTAGTGGAGTATGCTTACAATAACACTGTACATACTTCCACGGGAAAAGCACCTTTTGAGGTGATAGAGGGAAGATAAAAAAGTCCCTTGATACTCAAGGTACATGGGAAGATCTTCGCTCTACAGATGAATATAGCCAAGACCTGAAAGATAGCTTATCAAGTTTACAAATTATCCTTTTGAAGATGTTAGATGGATGCAAGGCATACAATTAAAGGACAATCTAAACCTTGTCAATGCTTACAATGACTCCCTAAAGTAAGAAAATGTATAAATGAACAAAGTTTTTGTCTTATAAGACTCTTTTTCTCTGGTGTGTGCACATTTTAATAAGTATGCATGCTTAGGATCATGTTTGTGGAGACGATGTCTCCCAAACACCAAGTAGATCTTGTCACTCTACTATGGAAGATTAATATGGAGTAATGTGAACAGTGTCATAGGGTAAAGTAGGGATCCTCTACTCGCTAGCAAATAGACTAAGGACTAGGCTTTATCTTCTCTACCTCATCGACAATGACTATGATTTCAAGAGAGAGGTAATGTCATAAAAACTAATATCTAATTCTCCAAATGATTTTCTCATGCTAAACTGATCATTTAATATGGGGAAGTACAAGGGGAGTAAAAGCTAGAATATTGGTAAGGTTTCCAGACCGGTCTCTACAAGGATCCAAAGGAGTGAAAATAGGGATCCAAAGGGGGGCAGTCTGCAAAAGACCAATGTGCTTCAATGGGCCTTAAAAGACCTAAGGTTCAACTCCATTAAGACTGCAATAGGCTAAGGTTCCTAATTTTTTATTCAATTGCCCAAAGGCCAATATAGGGGAAAATTGGATGGTCATGGGAAGACTAAAAAGTCTTCCCACATCCCTATCAGGGAGGGGGCAAGCCATGAGAGTAGGAGATGAGAGAGAAACACACACACACACACACACACACACATACTCTAAGGCTTCCCCTTTACACAAAGGGAATACTGGACACATGTCAGGCTCCTAGGCTAGTTGCACCCAACCTCCCCTCAAATCCTATTGGATGGCCATAGAGGTGGACCAATGCGATTTAGGCTAGAGTAAATTTAGTCTAATCAATTTAAAAATCACTACAACATAACATCAAGATATCAACGCAGTATATATCAACGGCCATACCTTTCCACGCGGTTATTGACGTACTTTCATCTCGTCGATATATGCGTCAGAATATCCGTTGATATGCGCATGGAAATACATGTGGCAAGGCATACTTTTCCACGCATATATCGACGGGTATTATTACGCGTATATTGACGCACATTTCGACGTAAAAAAATCGGGGGTAAAAAGAGGGAAACCCGTGCGCAGGGCCCATTTTCGCCTGCAACGCGAGCGCTCAGATCTTGGCCGAAACCTGCTGTGCAGGTATTATGAAACTCTCCCCCACCCCAACCCCTCTCTCTCTCTCTACATCGTGTCTGTGTGTAGGAAAGAGATAGATAGAGAGAGAGAGAGAGAGAGAGAGAGAGAGAGAGAGAGAGAGAGAGAGAGAGCGGTGTGTGTGTGTGTAGGAAAGAGAGAGAGAGAGAGAGAGAGAGAGAGAGAGAGAGAGAGAGAGAGAGAGAGAGAGAGAGAAATGTGTGTGTGTGTGTGTAGAAAATCAAAGAGAGAAAGAGAGAGAAATGTGTGTGTGTGTGTGTAAATAAGAAATTAAAAAGCTAGAGAGAGAGAGAGAGAGAGAGAGAGAGAGAGAGAGAGAGAGAGAGAGAGAGAATTAATGTATGCGTAGGAAATTAAAATTAAAGAAAGGGAAATTAAGTGAAATGTTATATTAACGTCTTCAAAAGGCCAAAGCGACCTATGAGACCAGAAAGTTACAATGTGGTGGATCTGATACAAAGTCAGAGTAACAAGATGACAAAATGACAAAATAAAATATTATGGAATCCTAAACTGCTAGGTGTGGACTAAGCAGCTAAAACAGCTAGCTGGGATAGGTAGATCATAGGAGATCCAGTATCGGTTCGCTGGCAGATCTCATCAATCTCCTCCATGGTTCAGTAGTCTGACCGGGCGTTGTGCATGTCGAGCCAAAGTGACCTGAATCCTCTGATACAGCCTCTGTCGATGTTGTGTAGTCCTCCGTAGTCGTGGGTGTCTGGATCTCCCTAGCTCAGTCGCTCGTTCGATCAGTATGCCTCTGGTGTAAAGCGACGAGCTCTGCTGTGGTAGAGAGGGAGAGAGAGAGATGTTCATATAAATTAAAGAGAGAGAGAGAGAGAGAAGTAAAGAGTGATATATATATATATATATATATATATATATATATATATATATATATATATATAGAGAGAGAGAGAGAGAGAGAGAGAGAGAGAGAGAGAGGGAGAGATAGGAAAATAGAGAGAGAGAGAGAGAAAGAGAGTGATATATCTATATATATAGAGAGAGATAGGGAAGTGGAGAGAGAGACAGAGAGGGAGATAGGGAAATAGGGAAATATAGAGAGAAAGAGAGATAGCAAGAGCGAGATTGAGAGAGAGAGAGATATAGCGAGAGCGAGATTGAGAGAGAAAGAACGAGAGATAGGGTACGTAGACAGAGAGAGAGAAATAGAGAATGATATATATATATATATATATATATATATATATATATATATATATAGAGAGAGAGAGAGAGAGAGAGAGAGAGAATTAACTAGAGATAGCTACAAAGGTAGAGAGAGAGATAGATAGTAGATAGAGAAAGAGAGAGAGAAAGAGTTAGGTTGGATGACCAATTGTGTGAAAGGGACAAAAACTCTCTCTATCTCTCTCTCTCTCTCTCCCTCTAGAAGAAATTATGGAACTAAAAGAGGCAAAGGGGTTTAGCCCGCTACATGCATTTCCATGTACACCTGGGAGTGCACGTATGTGTCTACCATATAAGATTTGACCAATAAAGATGAGATTTTGACCCGGTGGTCCTGATCTCCATACACCTCTGGACCGAGGTGTACGGAGATTGGGCAAGACTAGAGAATGCAAGGTAGTTTACATTGTGAGGAGTATATATATTTAAAACAACATTCATAATCATTGTAGATGGCAACGTCATCCATAAGGTGGAGGAAAATATTGCATGCTTGTGCACGCTCTACAAGTATCAAATCATGTGCAAGTGTAGGATATGTAATGAGCATGTGCACAAGTATAGAGAGTTTTCTAGAGAAACCGTACAGAATCTACAATACGACTCCTACGGAACGGGCATTGATTTTCACGACATAGCACCAGGCCAGACACAAAGCAACTATTGACCTCAGTTGGCTTGGACTACAACAAGATTCATGCATGTCCAAATGATTGCATTCTTTTTTGCAATGAATTCACAGATTCTCTATCGTGTCCTAAGTGCGGAGCAATGCGCTACAAACAAGATGCGGTTGGCGAGAGAGTGCCAGCTAAAGTGTTGCGGCATTTCCCTATTATTCCTAGGATAAAAAGCATGTTTCGTTGTGGTTCCATTGCAAAGTTGATGCGGTGGCATTCTACGAATAGATCCACTGACGCAACATTTAGGGTGCCCGTTGATTCAAAGGCTTGGAGGCACATTGAAGATACCTGACCACATTTTAAGAGTGAACCATGCAATTTGCGTTTGGACATGGCAATGGATAGAGTCAATCCATTTGGCTTGAGAAGCTCGTCATGGAGCACTTGGCCTGTGTGCCTTATCAATTACAACCTCCTGCCATGGCTTGCCATCAAGAAGGGTCATTTGATATTAAGCTTGATTGTACCTGGTAAGCTCAAGGCAAAAAACATGGATGTTTATCTAGCTCCACTAGTTGACGACCACCAGGAGGTATGGCATGGGATCGACATAGCAGATGCGGTTGAACCAGTAGGACAACAACATGCAGGGATCCATGGACTTCTTATGTGGACTATGCATGATTGGCCAAGATATGCAGAAGCTTCTGGTAATGGTTCTTGATTTACAAAATTCTCGCTATTCGCAAGCACTTTGCCTTGGCCTGAATCATGCTTTAATATATGCAGGGCTAACAACTTTGGGATACAATGCATGTCCAATTTGCGGGCCATCTTTGGATGTGTGCTATTCTGCCTCTCTTCGAAAGACAATTTATCAAGGCCACCACTGTTATCTTACAAATGGCCATCACTTGCTTGGTCGCGTCGAATGTCATCCTATGCATGTACAAGAGTGGCGTCGCCAATGGGAGCAACATGAGGGGCAACCCGTTCCAGGAATGAAACATTTGTCCATTCTCCATACGTTGCCGTACAGAGGTGATCTACTAATTAACCATTTGCTGGATCCAATGCATATATTCAAGAATGTGGGAGAGCTCCTTTGGAAGACAATCATGGGAATGAAAGACAATCAAGCTTCATGAGATAATTTGCAGTCTGTTGGAAAGATGTTAGAGCTGCGGCCTTTCACCAATGCAGCTGGCCAAACAAAGCTTCCAAGAGCGCCATGAGTATTGCTAAAAAGCGAAGAGCGACAAGTTAAAAGGGTGATTTTAGAGTTCAGGACGCCAAAAGGATATATGTGATGTCTCAAGATAGCATTCACCCGTGACGATCAACTGTCAGGACTGAAATTGCACGATTGGCATAAGTTCATGCAATTCATTCTTCCAATTGCGATCAATAGGTGTTTAACGGAGGAAGTGTGGACCTGCATATACAAGATTTTAGAGCTACTACGGTGGATCTCTTCCAAGGAGATACGAGAGGAATCTATTGCAGTCGCAAGGGCTAACTCCATTGAGGCAGTTTGCATGATTGAGAAGTATCTACCCACGAGCTGCCTAACTATCCAAATGCACTTGCTCGTCCATGTAGTAGATGAGGTTGCAGTGGCAGGTACAGTCCACAGTCGTTGGACGTTCTTTCTAGAGTGGTTCATGAAAACACTTAAGGGTTTTGTTTGCCAAAAAGTGCATCTAGAGGGGAGCATGGAAGAAGGATGGCTGGTGCAAGAGTCTCTTGTCTTGACGACCGAATTTCTATCCATTTCTGACCCAGAAATGCCTCGGCTGTGGAGCAATGAGGAGGATGCAAGAGTGGTGGGAGAGGAGCCGCAAGGGCAAGGGGTGCCAAAGAAAATGAACGACGCCATGCAAGAAAAGATCATGAATTTTTGTATACTAAATTCAGAGCCGATGCAAAAATGGCTTGAAAGGTACGAAGAAGAGAAAGAGAGACGCAATAGGGAGCAACACGATTTCAGGTGAAGCCGAACGACTAGAGGCTTACCCTTGCCAGACTATCTCGCTCCTCTACCTGAATTCCCTACAATGGCATGGTTGGAAAAGATAGTGAGAGCAGCTCGATAGATCAGAGAACCCATATCTCTAGAAGAGGAAGAGCTGGCTATTGGATGTGACTGGAAGTATCATACATACATGGCACTGTGGTCGCATGGAAATCATTTCAAAACACAACAAATCGACAACAGAAGAAACACGTTTGACAGTGGGGTAATGGTTAGTTTCATGCAAAAGAGTAGGGCCAGTGCCAGAGACACGAATGAGAGCACTAGCAACCTCGATTACTTTGGTCTGTTGTCAGATATCCTGAAAGTCAGCTTCAAGCGGTTTGAGATGTTTTTGTTGGATGTGAAGTGGTTCAAGGTGATTACTTCTGGTCACAATGCAATGGTACGCAGAGATGGAAACAAGCTTGGAACTCCAAGTGAGCCCAAGACTTTACAAAGTGTGTGGGAAATATTGTGACATCTATAGATATCTCCCGCTTGATGCATATTTGGTGTAGCCTGTGTTAGCCGTGCTGCTAACAGTTTGTGGCACCAAAGCATATGCCAAATATCCAAAAACACGCATGTGCTCAATAGAAGGCTTTCTATCATGCCATGCTTCATATGGAGTAATAGAATGCAAAGCTTTCGTAGGACACCTCTTTAGTACATAAGTGGCACACATGATGGCCTCAAGCCAAAAAGAATGCGGCAAAGCTTGACTTTTGACCATACATCGTGCCATTTCCATAAGTGACCTGTTTTTCCTCTCAGCAACACTAATTTGCTGAGGTGTATAAGGCATTGTAAATTGGTGTTTTATCCCACGACTAGCCATAAATGCATTGAATTCATGAGACGTATACTCCCCCCCCCACGATCGGAACGGAGGGTGTCCATAGTACATTTCGAGACATTTTCAGCCATAGCCAGAAATTGTTTGAAGCACATAAAAACTTCAGACTTCGCTTTAAGAGGAAATACCCATGCATGCTTGGCGTAAGCATCAATGAAAGTCATGAAGTAAAGATAATTGCCCAAGGACGGAGTTTGCATGGGCCCACAAACATCACTATGCACAAGATGCAACCTGCATGTGGCCTGAACTGAACCATCCTTTGGAAACTTAGAATGTTGCATCTTACCCAAAATACAGCCTTCACAAACATGTTTGATAGGTGCTTCAAGAGGCGGAAATTAAGAAGCAACCATATCAGATTTTTGCAAACGCAGCAAACTGGCAAAATTCAGATGACCAAAACGTGTATGCCAAAGTTTTGCATCTGAAATAGCCCTTGAATCTGCAACTGCATTTGCAAAATTTTGTCCACACTTGTCATACAAAGTGAGCTTGTACAGCCCACAACACAAAACCCCAGATGCAACGATTTCATCACCAAAACTGAGATCATGAACTGTACATCTATCATCCACAAATTTGACTACAAGTCCAAGTCTAGCAAGTGCAGATACAAACAAAAGATTCTTCTTGATCCCAGGTACATAAAGTGCATCAACAAGTGTGAAAGAACTGCCATTAGTAGCAATACGCACAATCTTTCCAACTCCCTGAACTAGATAAGAGCCATTGTTGGCACAAGTGACTAAATTCCCATGAGGGACAGACTCGAGAGAGGTGAACAATTCACGATGTGAGGTAATGTGCTTTGTAGCACCACTGTCGAAATACCACACATGTGAATCTGCAGCAAACTAACAAGCATGCATCATGGACAACAGGATTGTAAGTGCACTCTGCACTAAAATCCCATTCTGCATCAACATAAAAAACACAGTCTCCTTTCACAGAAGACTCAACAATGGCTGCAATTGTAGTGGAACCAGCATTTGCAGTGGAACCACCCTCTTTCTTCTTAGCCTCTTTGGCATTCAACTTGGGAAACTGCTTGATGAAGTGACCATTAGCTTCAGAATAATGGCAACACATCTTCTTTTTGCCGTTATCACCAGAATTTCCAGATGAATTGCTGGCAGCAGAAGCATTAGGACTAGAAGTTTTGCCACTCGCAGCAGAACCATAAGAAGTGGCTGCATTGCTGGTAACTGTTACCACCCTTTCTTTGAGACGCAATAAAAGTCTATTCAATTGCATGCTGTCTAGTCCTGGTTTTTTTGGAAAGTGACTCTTGCAACAACAATGTGCATAATGCATCAAACTTGACAACTTCTAGATTTCCTTGGGTCATAAGTCTCCAAGTACTAGCAAAAGTCTGGTAAGAATCTGGTAAGGCATCAAGAATAGTTTGCACAAGGGAGCTGTCTGAAATGACTTCACCTGTAGAAATAAGTTTCTCATTGATATCCGTAACACCAGCAAGAAAAGTGTCCATATCATCTTCCTCATGCATAATCTTCGACTCCAACTCTTTACATAGCAAAGCAATTTTAGCCTCATTGCGGCTTGCATAAAGACCTTCTAGAATATCCCAAGCTTGTTTTGCATCTTTTCTTGAACGGATGTGAGGAACAATGTGTGCTTCACAAACAACGCAATCAATGCATGAGCCTTGGCATCCTTTACATCCCAACAAGCTTGTTCTTCCGTAGGCAAAACAACTCTAATAGTAGCAATCCCTATAGCAAGACTGCAACATCCTCAACATCGCCTTAATCCTCAGAATCAGGACGTACATCAATGCCCAGTACAATATTCTAGTGCCCTTTGACACAAGAACGTGTTGCATCATATAAGCCCACATAGGGTAATTGCCCCCATCCAACCTGTCCGTAGAGCAACAAACATCTTGAAGACATCTGTGTTGTTGTCAGCCATGGTAAATGTTGCACCACCTGATGTGAAAACTGCCCGAAAATAGGATAAATGGAGCGGGAGCAACAATGCTATGTAGCACAAACCGTAGAAGACTGTAAGACACCTGTTATGCAAAAAAAGGCACTGACAGAAATTTTGCACAAAATGACAAAATTGCCTGTGCAGACCTGCCCTTAGTGGAAACAGAGGCCAAAATGAGCCCGAATCAGAAATATGAGTAGACTAAGCCCTAGGAGCTCTCCCAAAATATTTGTCGACCTGCAAATGCTCGCCAAACCTCACTGTAATCGGAGAAAGTGAGCAGGCGTGTGCTGGAGCAGCTGGCGACTAAGCCCAGGAGGACGTAACCTGCTCTGATACCAATTGTTGGAATTAGGGTTGTAGAGAAATGCACACAACTTGGAGAAGACAAAGGAAGCTCAAGGCACACAATAGAGAGTGTGTTACTTAGTGTGCAATGGAAAGATTGATAGCCCTAGAGTGATGGGCGTATATACAATGCACGGGGGAGAAAACCTCCTAAAGAGGGAAAAAATGCCCTGGCGGTCCTAGTGTGTTCACACACATCACTACCACATGTATATGGTAACAATAAGCTCAATCAAGAATGCGAAAAAGTAGACATAGATGACAGAATCTTGGAAAATGATGAAAATGAAGATTAAGAGATAATTTCATTGAATTTTCAAATGAGTGTCATTAGTGAAATATTACAATTAGTTCTCGTCTTGGAATAGATTTCGAAGAATACTAGGAGTTGCATCTTGCGACCCCGGTGGTTTGTATTCATTGGCCATGGCAAGTATAGTAAATAGGCCTTCATTAAATGTTGCATTGCACAATGTGCATGTGGACATATTTTTTATTTGCCTCACCAAGCATATAAGATAGTAATACTGTCCACATGGCAACATATAATGGCTGCTACAACCATTGAAGACTTTGTAGCATAGGGGACATTGGTTGGTGGAGGAACTGCTAGCCACATTTTAGACTTTTTGGAAGTGACTCTGCATCAAATGCCCTCATATGCTTTTTCTTTACCTTCTTCTCATTCCATATTGCACAATAGGTGTAGTAGACGTAAATCAGCAGAAGTTGGCACCATAGCTTTTAAATCCTCGTTATGCAACGTGCATAATTCCCAAAATGGTGCGAGTTCTATGTTGATAGTCAAAGTGAGCTAGCTTCTACCTTTCACACAATTTTGCATTGCCTTCTTGGAGTCAATGCAATGTATTTCCCCAAATCTGCTCAACAAGATCCCGCATGAGGATATCAGACTCATTGAATTTCCTTATGGCCTCATTTTCATTTTGCGAGGGACAACTATTACAACACAAAACATTTAATAGCATCCATATCTTTTGAAATAAAAACAAAAGAAAAGTGTTAAACAATAGCAACCATAAATATTAATTCTACATCAAGAAAAATATCACATTGCTATCCATTTACCCTAAAATGAGAGTCAAACAATAGTAACTACACCATTATTTATATTTCAAGAAATATTACAACAATAAACACTTAATAGGCATCCATATCTTTCAAAATAAAAACAATTACAAAGTGTGAGACTGTAGTAACCAGATATTAATTGTACATCAAGCAAAAAATCACATTGTTATCCATTTACACTAAAGAGAGAGAGAGGGAGGGAGGGAGGGAAAGAGTGGATATTAGAAATTTTTTAGAGTAGTTTCCTTAATTTTTAAAGATAGACAAAAGTATTGTTTTATATTTTCATGGAGGAAAATATAAACAGTTGCACTACATGATTTTGAAATCTTGAAAATAGAGTAACAAAGAGTAGCTTTTTAGGGATTTTTAACTTGATTTATATTTTGAGAGAGAGAGAGAGAGAGATAGAGAGAGATCCAAACTACATTTTGAATCAATCTTTATAATTACTTCATGTTGCAGACACAGAAGAGATGCAATTGGCTGTGCAGAATGTCCTTGTGGAGAAAGATAGAAGAAAGAATTGGTTTGATCGCCATTTAAAGAACAAGGAAATCAAATTCCATGATAAAGTTCTTATGTACAGAGTGTGTAACGAGAAGAAAACACTACAAGAGGTACTTCATATTAGTGACGCTCGCATTGCAACGCTCACAAGTGGAAATCCACAGCATCGCTATGGGCGCCGCTATTTTCTTTGTTGCATAGCGACGCCGACATGGGTAAAAAATAAACCAAGAGCGCTCAAAACTTAGATCTCAGATTTGAGTTTTGGCGCTCAAGCGAAAGAGGTAAACCCGCGCTCTCCCTCTCTCTCTCTTTCTTCCCCCCGCTCCCCCCCCCCCCCCCCCCCCCCCCCCCCCCCCCCCCCCCCCCCCCCCCCCCACACACACACACACACACACACACACATACACGAGGAGAGGAAGGAGAGCCAGGTATTCTCCTTCCCTCTCCTCTCTCTCATGTTCCCTTCCCCTCTTTCTCTCTCTCTCTCTCTCTCTCTCTCTCTCTCTCTCTCTCTCTCTCACACACACACACACACACACACACACACACACACACATTGTCTCTTTGAGAGAGAGAGAGAGAGAGAGAGAGAGAGAGAGAAAGAGGGAGAAAGAGAGAGATATATATATAAAGCAAAGATAAAGAGAGAGAAAGAGAGAGGGAGAGGAGAAAACAAAGAGAAAGAGAAAGAGGGAGGGGGGGGGGGAGAGAGAGAGAGAGAGAGAGAGAGATAAAATTTAGAGAAAATATGAACTGACATGTTATATTAAGATTTAGGGTTAGGTTAGATATAAAATTACAATTAAAATTAGGTTAGATTAAGATTTAAGAATAAGTTAGATTACATTTAATATATATATAAAATTTATGCTAAATTTAAAATTAGGTTAGACTTAAGATTAGGTTAAGATTTAAACTAGATTTAAGATTAAGTTAGATTTAGGTTTAAGTTGAGTTCAAGATTAGGTTAGATTTAAATTCACGTTAGATTTAAAATTAGGGCAAGATTTAAGGTTAGCTAGGCTAGATTTAAGTTAGATTACATTTAGGTTTAGGATTTAAGATTGGATTAGATTTAGGTTTATGTTGATCGAGTTTAAGATTAGATTAGATTTAGATTTAAGATTAGATTAGATTTACATTTAAGTTAGATTACATTTAGGTTTAGGTTAGATTAAGATTAGATTAGATTTAGGTTTATGTTGAGTTTAAGATTAGATTAGATCTAGGTTTATGTTAGATTAGATTAGATTAGATTTAGGTTAGATTTTAGGGCATGTCAATGAAGGCTTTGCGCAAAGAGCAAACACTAAGTACACAACAATATGTATATTCCCATCATAATCTGACACCTATTAACTACCCACTAACCATGTTCAATTAGCTCAGAATCACCATATGTTCAATTAGTTTAGATTTAAGATTATATTTTAGATTTAGTTTTTATATTAAAGTCTACCTTCGAGATTACGAAAGAAAATTAGAGTTAGGCGAACGGTGATCCCTCTCTTCCTCTCTACGGATGCGACCTTAAGTTGGAAAGCTTTCAACGACGTGATACTCAGATTGGAAGCCAGCATGTAATCTGCTAAGTAATCCCTCGAACAAGGATCTATTGTGAAGAGATATTAAGATGCTGTGAATTGCTACAGCTAGAGAAGAGGCAAAGGGGTTTTGTCCACTACATGCACTGTCATGTAGACGTGGGCGTGTAGATTTCTTGTACCCACAAATATAGGCAATGACCAATAAAAACAATATTATAACCCGATGGTTCTGATCTCTGTGCACCTCTAGACCGAGGTGTGTGGGGATCAGACATGACTAGAGAATGTGAGGTAGTTTACAGTGTGAACAAAGAGAGAGAGAGAGAGAGAGAGAGAGAGAGAGAGAGAGATAAGACGGAGGATGCCAATAGAAGATTAATTTTATGTCCAGGTTATAATAATTTTACATTCATTATGAGTAGTGATGACGATGTGGGTTAATCAAAACGCATGTTGAATAAATCACAAAACTCCTCACATGAGGAGGGCAAGAGAGTCGAGAGAAGTGAGTGCAGGATCGAACAACTAGTAAGCAGCTAGATCCATGAGAGGAAGTGAAAAGCTTTTCAAATCTCTCTATTACATAAGGGAGGAAGAGCCAAGAGATGGTGTATCTTGGTGAGAGTAAGGGTTATGGTAGTAGAAGCCATGGGTGTAGTAAGGGGCACAAACATTGCAAGTGCATGCACTATGTGTGTAGGAATGAGCATTGGTGTGTGTGATGGGCTCAATAGCTGGTGTGGTATAGCGGTGTCAGGAGTTTTTTTGAGCAAGGGATTGCGCATATGTACATACACATGCATGGTGCATCGAATAAAGGATTACCCAATTTCCATAGCCAGGTGGTTACGTGGGGCCCACGTGTGTACAGGTAGGACAGGGTGTACATAGTGCAACGATTTTCACTATTATCAGTACTAGTGTGTTTTTCTACAATAATGAGGAGTTTATAGCACGTAAAACTTCTCGAGGAAGCTATCCGCGGGCCGACGACATGAGGTAAGCAGGTGCGTCAGATGGCATCTAGTGGCGTCAGGAGGGCGAACGGGGTCAATATTTGCACGTGGATGAATATGGACACAAAGTGGTGTTTTCTTGTGAGAGTTATGCAAAAAGGTCATCATTAGGACCACTTTTTGGGGCCACTTCACGTGGTTGTGAGACGCATTATTGAAAAGAAATGAGTGCCAGGTGAGCGCATGGATGCAGCAGGGTGACAAATATGCACTGCGAAGTCAGTTTTTGGCCTGTTCGGGGTCCGTTTGAGGTCATCTAAAAGGCCAAGGGTACTCAACTAATAAAGCTAAGTGTGGGAACTGAAAAAATAGAGAGAAGACCAGAAAAAACGTGGAGAAGAGAGGAGGAACAGCCGCAGGTGTGTTTTTGCTCATTTTGGAGCTTGTTTTGGCCGTAAACTGCTCATCCGAGGTCGGATTTGAGCACTTTGACATTGTAGACTGGGGTTTTGGGCCGTTCCGAACGCGATGGCGTTGTCCATTTTTCCAAATTCCTCACTCTTTTCCTGCTGTTTTTTCTATGTAAGTTTCTCTTATGAGCGAAGTTTCTGCTCTAGTTTGTGATTGTATCTGGCTTATTTTACCCATATTGTGTGAGCTATTTGCCCCATTGGTGTTGGCCCAAGCTCAATTGTATCTAAACATCAGAAATTCTCCTCTTTTGAGCTGAGTTTTTTGGGTGTGTGTGTGTGTGTGTGTCTGTGTGGAGTGGGCAAGTGGATAGTCTCTCTCCTCTCACTCCAGAGGTGTGTTCCCTGTCTCGGCCAGGTGTGTTGTGTAAGCTGAGTGGTGCCCCATAGTGTGTGTGTGTGTATATTCCCAAGAGTGTGTGTCGGGTCGATATAGAGGCGCTGTGTGTGTTTTCATCCCGCTCACATTCTTTTGGCGCCCCCACGGAGGATCTTCTTCGAGTACCTCTGCTTGGAGCTTCGAGCTTCGGGATTACAGGTTACAGGTTACAGGGTACAGGTGATTCATACAAGTACAGGTAGCTGGAGTACAGTGATATACTAGCAGTGATGTCACTTGCAGTTGTTGTGGGTATGCATCACTTGGCGTCTGTTTGAGCGCATTGTCTGTTGGATTGTACGTTACTTGTGGAAACTGCCATTGTACGCATTTGTGGAGCCATACTAGGTTGTATTTGGCAATCCCAGCCATTTCTGAGACTTGGTCTGGAAGATAGTCATTTCTGAGACTTGACTATATGCGATTTGCATTAGCCTTCATGTGAGGGTCGATAACGTGAGGTTTTTATTGAGCTGGGGGACTCTCAAATGTAGAGATCCTTTCGGTGATACAGGTAGCTGGAGCACCCTTTTTGTGACCTCGCCATAGGCTATGTACTAGTGAGTCCTACTTGATGCTCGGGTTCTATTGTTGACAGTTTATGCATACATATACAGTCTATATTTTGGGTTCCTACTGCTCTATTTTTGGGAAAACTCTGCCAAAATTTTTCCAAGTTATGATGGCTGGTTTTTTGGTCTTTTGAGCCATTTATGTTGTTATGCTGCTGAAATTTTGGCAAAATCAGAGGATAAGTCAGGTTTGCTTTCTTGGGAGCTTCATGGTTGGCTTTAATGGATGATCAAAATGGCCCTCAATTCACTCCTTTTCATTTAACTCAAAGAATCCAGATAAATGTTCATGTGTCCAGGAAGATTTTTTTCCAGCAGCGCATAGTCTTTATGTTTGGGCCAAGAAGATTAAGAGAGATCCTGGAATGTCCTTTTCCTGTTGTAATTCCAATGATTAACTACGAAAACTCATTTGATGTGCATGTGTTTGTCCTTATCTAAAGTTCAGCTCCATTGAAGTTTCTGGGAATTGGGTAGTGAAAAGTTTTGGGTTCTGACACGTGTGTTCGAAGGGGTTCTCAAAGTATCATAATTTGGGTAGCCATGGATTTCTCTTATCCGGAGTTTCATGGAAGAAGTGATGAAGATGTGGAAGACTTTTTGGAAAAGATGGAGGTTGCCTGCATTAGCAACCAGATTCATGACCCTGCGCAAATGTTACGTCTTCTCCAAATTTGTTTGAAGAGTGATGCACGAGTTTGGTCTAAAGCATTTGAAGAGGAGTTACGTGTGGCTGATCCACCTATAAGATTGAGTTGGGACAATCTAAGGCATGGGTTGGAAGTGGAGTTTGTGAAGATAGAAGATCCTGACAAAGTGTGGCAAGAAGTACAAGGTTTGGTGCAAAAGGAAGGTGAGCCAGTAGATGCGTACATACGTAAGTTTTCATTGGCATGGGAGCGAATGTGCAAGGCCTTAGCACCACAGGTACCCCCGCCTGACATGATGAAGAAGGACAGGTTCTTTGCTGGTCTTTGGGAGAATATACGTTGGAGAGTGGAGCTAAAGAAGCCTAGGACATATGAAGATGCACTAGAGGTAGCAAGGAAAAAAGAGTGGAAGCTGAGGAAAATGAGCCAGTTAGGGGTGGAGTCTTTTGCCAATGAGGTATGAATTTCAGCCTATGGACTCTTTACAAGGTCGCATGCCAGCGGTTCATCATGAACCAGTGGTTCCTGTTACTACTCAGGTTATGCCAGCAGTGGTCACTACATCGGTGCAAGATGATGGGCTAAGGCAAGACATGCGGCAAGTGGTAGATTTGATGAAGAATCTCAGTCTAAACATGCTAGGTCAAGTGGGAAATAATCGAGGTCGAGGGAGGTTTGCAAATCAGCCAAGAGGTGAAGAAAGGCCTAGGAATGGTGTTGGACAAAGCAATGGTAGAAGTGTAGTCACCTTGGAGAAGGCATCAAAGCTAGAGGATACATTAGTGATGCCTATTGGAAAGAGGACCACAGAGGATAAGGAAGGAAGAAGTGCCCCAGGTCCTAGTAAGAAGAAAGGAAAGAGCCATGAAGGCGAGGATGTCAAGGCCAAGAGGAAAAGGAGAGCTCGTCGAAAGTTTCATGTTTCAGATTTTCCACTAGGGGATGGGCAATTAAGCTATAACTTGAAGGAGGATATGACGAGCAGGAAGGTAGATGTTACTTTTGGGCAGCTTATAGAGATGGTGCCTAAGCTAAAGCGACAGTGGAAGAGGATGGTTAACCCAATGCAGAAAGAGCTAGAGAGAGGTTCAGTAAAGGTGTTGGCAATGGATGAGCTACCAGACATTTGTCCAATAGTAGATGTTTGGCATAAAAGGAAAAATTTGGGACAAGGTTATGTGGATGGCAGAGCCCAAATATGCGTCATAACACACTCATGCGTTGAGAAGATGGGTCTCACAGTGGCTGGGGTGTCAGGTTTTCGGATTAGATTGGCAAACCATCAAAAAGTGAAATGCTTGGGTGTTGTAAAGAGCTTAGAAGTGGAGGCATATGATGCAAAGGCAGTGGTTGATTTTCATATGATGCCAGCAGGGTTGGGAGCATATCCTATTATACTAGGCAGACCATGGTTACGTGCAGTGGGAGCTGTTCAAGATTGGCGACATGGTACGATTAGCCTCTATGGAAAGACAGGTACTAAGAAGCTTTATAATATGGACACAAGGAAACGATTAGAGGAGCTTTATGAAGATGAGGATGAGTCTAGTGATGAAGACTCTTCCACGGTGACAGATGAGGACAGTGATAGCACTACTAGCAGTGATGAGGATGTTGATGTTGCATTTCTTTTGATGGATAAAGAAATCCAGGAGTGTGGTTTAGTCGCATTTGCGAATGAAGTTGAAGATGAAAGTGAAGGGCCTTATGAAGTGATTGAAGGGCTGATGAAAACCAAGGTTGAGTTGTCAAAGAAGCAGGAATTAATGACGCAAATGATTAGTGGAGACCTCTCAGCTATGGAGAAGGAGATATATTTGCACATGCTGGCTAGTTTTCTTGATTTGTTCATTACTTCATATGAAGAGATCAGAGGGTTCAAGGGTGAAGAGATGCATATAGAGCTGAAAGAAGGTGCTAAGCCAGTGAGACAAAGGCTAAGAAGGATGGGTCAAGACCAAATGGAAGCCTTGCGGGAAGAGGTGGACAAGTTATTGAAGGCAGGGTTCATAGTCCCTGTGGAGACCACATAATGGGTGAGTCCAGTAGTAGTCAGTCCAAAGAAGGATGGGAAGTGGAGGATTTGTGTAGATTTTAAACCCTTAAATGCAGCCACTAAGAAGAACCCATATCCTCTTCCATTCATTGATCAGATCTTGGAATCAGTAGCAGGTTATGAGAGGTACAATGTGTGTGATGGTTTTTCAGGCTATTTTCAATTGAAGATTGCTCTTAAAGACCGCACAAAGACAACTTTCATTACGCCATGGGGCTGCTATTGCTACACAGTGCTGTCGTTTGGGTTGTCAAATGGACCATCTTTCTATCAAGAAAGAGAAAATTGGGTGCTGGAACAATTCATTGGTAGTTGTGTTAAGGCTTTTATGGACGACTTCTGTGTCTACAGCAGCAGGGATGAACACCATGAGAAGTTGCAGATGGTATTAGCTCGATATGATGAATGTGGAGGACAACTAAACCCAAAGAAATGTCATCTAGCACAGCCAAGGGTGAAGTTGTTGGGACACATAGTGTCAGAAAATGGCATTGAGGCTGATCCAGATAAGGTGAAGTCTATTATTCTTCTTCCATCACCTACGAGTACGAAGCAATTGGCAACCTTTATACACAAAGTGAAGTACATGGCACGGTTTATTCCATTGTCTTTGCAGCTTCTTTATCCATTACAGCCAGTGGCAAAGCATGATCCATTGCAATGGGATGACAAGTGTGAAGAAGTGTTTCAAGAGGTGAAAGAGGTGTTAGGGGGGTTGTCAGCCATGCAAGCTCCTGATTGGGAGAAAGTTTTTTATGTAAATCCATCAGTAGGGGATGATGCCATTGGAGCCATGCTATTGCAAAAGGGGAAGGGCAGCCATTATATGAGGCCAGTGTATTGTGCAAGCCGAGTGAAGTTGGTAGCGGAGAGAAAGTTCTCGGAAGTAGAGCTAGTGATGGCCAGTGTAATATTTGCTTGTCGACGATTTCGTCATTACTTGCTACCACGACCTTTTGTTTTCTTGACGAGCTATGCTTTTTTGCCATATTTAATTAATGGCACTAACATGTCAAATGTGGTGAAGAAATGGGTAATTGAGCTGCAGGAGTTTGAGTTCTCTTTTCTAGTGGAAGATAGTACAAGGGCTACCCTAGCTGATTTGTTGACCTACAAGGAGAATCCCCTTATTGTTAAGGAAGAGGTGGTGAGAAAGGTAGTTGAAGAAGTGCCACAGATCAGCAATGCACATGTGTTGTTCTTTGATGGTTCATACAGAAAGAGCCATGATGCAGCTTCAGGGGGTATAGCACTTTATGATCCAGAGGGGAAGCTAGTATGCAAGAGAGGGTTCAAATTGGATGCTCATAGTAACAATGAGGCTGAATATGCTACTCTGGAAGCCGGATTACACATTTGTTTGAAGCATGGGGTTCGAAGGTTGAGCATAAAAGGTGATGCCTTGTTATTGGTGAAGCAAGTGCTGGGTGTGTGGAAGAGCAAGAACACCTCATTGAAGGAAATGTGCTTCAGAATTAAAGGCCTGTTAAAAAAGTTCGAAGCATGGAGCATCAGACACATTGAACGTGCTCTAAATGGAGAGGCACATGAAGCAGCTCAAGGCATGATTGGGGAGCTATTTGTGTTGAGGACCACTTTACCTCTTTATCATGGCCGGGAAAGTTTGGCTTAAGAAGAGGAGTTTTTGTTAAGGAATCATTCCAAAGGAGATTCAGAAGTCTAAGAAGTATGGATTTGTGCATAGAGCATACAGGTACAAATTGATTGGTGATGTCTTATACATGAAAGGGGCTGATCTCGTGTTGAGACGTGTACCTTGGCAGGAGGAGCTTTACAGAGTGTTGGAAGAGAATCATGAAGGCGCATGTGGTGGCCATTTTTCTCTAAAGATCACCTTGCATAAGATTTTGCAAGAGGGGTATGTATGGCCTAGTTTGCACAAGGATGTTCACCATTGGTGTAGGTCTTGCAATAGGTGTCAAGCATTTGGGAAGAGAGTGTTGAAGCCAGAGCTACAAAAAACCATTATGGCGTTTGATGTGTTTGAAAAGTGGGGTATTGATGCAATAGGCCCGTTACCTATCACAAGCAGGGGCAAAAGCTATATCTTGACGGCAGTGGACTATCTCTCTAGATGGACAGAGGCTATAGCAGTAAAACAGATCACTGCAAAGGATGTGGCAAAATTTGTGTATGATGAAATATGTTGCAAGTTTGGGGTGCCACTGGAGCTACTTTCAGATAAGGGGCCTGGCTTTTGAGCTAAACTGCTAGATTTTTTATGTGCAAAGATGAATATTAGGCACCAGCATACCACTCCTTATTACCCACAGTGTAATGGCTTAAATGAAAGATTCAATGGTGAGTTGGTACAGATTCTTTCGAAAGTGACAGAGCACCAAGGAAAGAATTGGGATTTGGAATTGCCTAGTGCATTATGGGCTTACTGTACTTCGGTGAAAACAGGTACAGGGTTTACTCCATTTCATTTGGTGTGTGGAAAAGAAGCACTATTGCCTGTGGAAGTAGAGTTTCCTGCGGTCAAGATGTTAGAGAAGTTTCTTGGGCCGCCTAGTGATGCATTCGAAGAGAGGCTCTTACAACTACAAGAGGTTCAGTTGGATAGGATGAGTGTATTGGAACATTATGGGCAGATGCAAGATAGGGCTTTGGCAAAGATAAATGGAAAGGTCAAAAGTAAGGGTATCAAGAAGCATGACTTAGTTTTGCGCTACAACAGTAAGCTGGACAACACCTTCCAAAAGAAGTTTCAAATTAAGTGGGAAGGCCCTTTCAAGGTAGTGGAGTGTTTTCCAAATGGCACATATCAGCTGGCTAACCTGGATGGTGTTCTACATAAGTCAAGGGTAAATGGATTGCGTCTTAAATTGTATCATGCTAGATTGATGATGGTGGAGCAAGATGACCTGTCTGTGGAGCAAGCAATGTTGGTGAAGGATGAGGAGACCTGTGATGCGGCAAGTCTCATATCTCTCTTTGCTACTGCTGATCATGAATGATCTAGCAAGCTAGGGGATGGGCAAATTATGTCAGGAGTTTTTTTGAGCAAGGGATTGCGCATATGTACATACACATGCATGGTGCATCGAATAAAGGATTACCCAATTTCCATAGCCAGGTGGTTACGTGGGGCCCACGTGTGTACAGGTAGGACAGGGTGTACATAGTGCAACGATTTTCACTATTATCAGTACTAGTGTGTTTTTTCTACAATAATGAGGAGTTTATAGCGCGTAAAACTTCTCGAGGAAGCTATCCGCGGGCCGACGACATGAGGTAAGCAGGTGCGTCAGATGGCATCTAGTGGCGTTAGGAGGGCGAACTGGGTCAATATTTGCACGTGGATGAATACGGACACAAAGTGGTGTTTTCTTGTGAGAGTTATGCAAAAAGGTCATCATTAGGACCAATTTTTGGGGCCACTTCATGTGGTTGCGAGACGCATTATTGAAAAGAAATGAGTGCCAGGTGAGCGCATGGATGCAGCAGGGTGACAACTATGCACTGCGAAGTCAGTTTTTGGCCTGTTCGGGGTCCGTTTGAGGTCATCTAAAAGGCCAAGGGTACTCAACTAATAAAGCTAAGTGTGGGAACTGAAAAAACAGAGAGAAGACCAGAAAAAACGTGGAGAAGAGAGGAGGAACAGCCGCAGGTGTGTTTTTGCTCATTTTGGAGCTTGTTTTGGCCGTAAACTGCTCATCCGAGGTCGGATTTGAGCACTTTGACATTGTAGACTGGGGTTTTGGGCCGTTCCGAACGCGATGGCGCTGTCCATTTTGCCAAATTCCTCACTCTTTTCCTGCTATTTTTTCTGTGTAAGTTTCTCCTATGAGCGAAGTTTCTGCTCTAGTTTGTGATTGTATCTGGCTTATTTTACCCATATTGTGTGAGCTATTTGCCCCATTGGTGTTGGCCCAAGCTCAATTGTATCTAAACATCAGAAATTCTCCTCTTTTGAGCTGAGTTATTTGGGTGTGTGTGTGTGTGTCTGTGTGGAGTGGGCAAGTGGATAGTCTCTCTCCTCTCACTCCAGAGGTGTGTTCCCTGTCTCGGCCAGGTGTGTTGTGTAAGCCGAGTGGTTCCCCATAGTGTGTGTGTGTGTGTGTACATTCCCAAGAGTGTGTGTCGGGTCGATATAGAGGTGATGTGTGTGTTTTCATCCCGCTCACAGCGGTTATAGTGAAAGTTATTGGCATAAGGTTTATAGTAGTAGTGTTGAAGTGCGCCTGGCTCAAGGGGTGGTGGTGGGTCCTCCACCCACTAGTCTGCACCCTTGCATGTTGTATAACGCTCTTTTGATTTTGGGCTCACATCCTGGGCAATCCATGGCCACGTGAAGCTCCACAACCTGGTTTTTTTATTGCAAGATTTGATTGTTTGTGCTCTCTCTCTCTCTCTCTCTCTCTCTCTCTCTCTCTCTCTCTCTCTCTCTCTCTCTCTCTCTCTCACACACACACACACACACACACACACACACACACACACACACACACACACACACACACACACATACAACCTGAAAATTTTGAGTTATCGACTTGCCTCTTCCATTATTCAAGTTGAATAGAAGAAGAATGAATTTTGTTGTTGCTGATAGCCGGTTTTTGAAAATCAAGAAAAAAAGAAAAGAAGATTATCGTTCCTCTGCCCGAAGCACGACAACACCACCAGAGGGTTCGACAATTCCCCGATCGGGCGGTAGGCCACGAATGGCGCATTTTCAACCCTTATCCAGAGATCTCGAGTACTAAAGCCAGACCCACCATGCCAAACTTGTTGCCCTTCTCTCTCTCTCTCCCCCTGCCACGGCCCACATGGCCCAGCTCTAGCGGCACCCCTGGTCATGACCATTTGTTGTCCATCATTAGACCCCCAGCTTTCGGAGCCGTGGCCCCAAGAACCAACCCCAATCGGGGATAAGCACAATACCAAAAAAATGATAATAAACATTGTTTTTAACATTCACCACCCCACGTCTATGCTTGCCCAACGCGGTCCGCTACTCAGTTTGGCCACACCACTGCATTATCACCAGAGAACAGCTCCTCTCTCTCCTGCTCAGCTCCGCCAACCAATCATATCTCTCTTATCTTGCTTCTGTGTCTCCTAGCCCAATGGGTGCATAAAACAAACCGCCACCCCTTTTCTTCCCCTAGCAGGCCACCATGCTTTTACAAAGTCTCCCTCTCTCTCTTTCATTATTTATATTAGCACTCTCTCTCTCTCTCTCTCTCTCTCTCTCTCTCTCTCTCTCTCTCTCTCTCTCTCTCTCTCTTCCACGCTCGCCCATACTCCTGCTCGAGGGACCGCCATGCCACCCTCCCCTCACACACTCTCTCTCTTCACACTACTCCCTCCCCTCGCACTCACTCCTTCTCTCTCTCCCTCCTTCGTCCTAAATCTCTCTCTTGCTCTCTGTGAGAACGGCCCCGTGAGCGCAATCCAAAGAAGTACTCTCTCTCTCTCTCTCTCTCTCTCTCTCTCTCTCTCTCTCTCTCTCTCTCATTCACACCCACACACACACTCCCTCACCTTCTCCCTCCCTCACCATTCCCTCTATCCCTTGCTCACACTCTCACACTCTCTCCCTCGCTCTCTGTGTTGGGACAGGTGGTGGACCTTTAAACCACCTCGGACTCAAACCTCCATAACACAATGGATAGTAGGTTGGACACCTGGTGGATCTCTAACCCAAACCATTCATGGTATTAAAAATAGTAGCTATACTCCATTCACACATTGAGCTTCAAAAAACAGTGATAGCTTCTTTCAATAGATCTAGCTTGGATAGGTGGTGGACCTTCAAACCGCCTTGGGCTAAAACCTCCATAACACAATGGATAGTAGATTGGACAAGTTTTGGACCTCTAGCCAAACCATTCACGCTATCAGAGTAGAGATAGGACTATTCAATAGATCGAGCTTTGACAGGTGGTTGACCTTCAAACCACATAGGGCTAAAGCCTGCATAATACAATGGCTAGTAGGTTGGACAAGTGATGGTCCTCTACCCAAACCATCCATGGTACTAAAAGTAGTAGTTACACTCCATTCACACATTGACCTTCAAACAATAGAGATATCTTCTTTCAATAGAGCTAGCTTGGATAGGTGGTGGACCTCAAACCACCTTGGGATAAAACCTCAATAACACAATGGATAGTAGGTTGGACAAGTGTTAGACCTCTACCCCAAACCACCCCCGAACCATCCACACTATAAGAGTAGGGACATGACTATTCAATAGAGCTAGCTTGGACAGATGGTGGACCTTCAAAACACCTTGGGCTAAAACCTCCATAACACAATGGCTAGTAGGTTGGACAAGTGATGGACCTCTGTACCAAAACCTCCATGGTAGTAAACAAAGTAGCTAAACTCCATTCACACTTTAACCTTCAAGAAATAGTGATAGATTCTTCCAATAGAGCTAGCTTTGATAGGTGGCTGATCTTCAAACAACCTTGAGCTAAAACCGCCATAACACAATGGTTAATAGTAGGTTGGACAAGTGGTGGACCTCTATTCCAAACCATCAATGGTATAAACATAGTAGCTCTACTCCATTAAGACCTTCAAAATAGAGATAGATTCTTTTGATGGATCTAGCTTGGACACGTGGTGGGCCACCTTGGGCTAAAACCTCAATAACATAGCGGATAGTAGGTTGGAAAAGTGTTGGACCTCTACCCCAAACCATCGACATCATTAGACTAGAGATAATACTATTCGATAGAGCTAGCTTGTACAAGTGATGGACTTTAAAACCACCATGGGATAAAACCTCCATAACAGAATGGTTAGTAGGTTGCACAAGTATCCCAAACCATCCAAATGATCAGAGTAGAGATAGGACTATTTAATAGAGATAGCTTGGACAAGTGGTGGACCTACAAACAACCTTAGTCTAAAACCTCAATAACACAATAGATAGTAGGTTGGACAACTTGGTGGACCTCTGCCCCAAACCATCCATGGTAGTAAAAAAAATTAGCTACACTCCATTCACACATTGACCTTGAAAAAATAGAGATAGCTTCTTTTAAAGGAGCTAGCTTGGACAGGCGGTGGACCTTCAAACAATCTTGGGCTAAAACCTTCATAGCATAATGGATAGTAGGTTGGACAAGTGGTGGACCTTTACCCCCGACCATCCATGGTAGTAAACAAAGTAGCTACACTCTATTCACACATTGACTTTGAAACAATAGAGATAGCTTTGTTTAATAGATCTAGTTTGGATAGGTGGTGGACCTTCAAACTAACCTAAGCTAAAACCTCCAGAATACAATGTAAAGTAGGTTGGACAAGTGGTGGACCTCTACCTTAAACCATCCACAATAGTAAACATAGTAGCTACCCTCCATTCACAAATTGATCTTCAAACAATAGAGATAGCTTTTTCCAATAGAGCTATCTTGGACAGGTAGTGGACCTTCAAACCACTTTGGACTTAAAACTCCATAACACAATGGATAGTAGGTTCAACAAGTGGGGAGCTCTACCCCAAACCATCCATGGTAGTAAACATAGTAGCTACACTCCATTCACACATTGACCTTCAAACAATAGATATATTTCTTTCAATATATGTAGCTTGGATAGGTGGTGGACCTTCAAACTGCCTTGATCTAAAACATCCATAACACAATGGATAGTAGGCTGGACAAGTGTTGGACCTCTAGCCAAAACCATGCATGCTATCTGAGTAGAGATAGGACTACTCAATAGAGCTAGCTTGGACAGGTGGTGGACCTTCAAACCACCTTGGACTAAAACCTCCATTACCCAATGGTTAATAGGTTGGACAAGTGGTGGGCCTCTGCCCCAAACCATCCATGGTAGTGAACATAGTAGCTACACTCCATTCATAGATTGACCTTAAAACCACATAGGGATAAAACCTCCATAACATAATGGATAGTAGGTTGGACAAGCGGTGGACCTCTATCCCAAACCATCCATGGTAGTAAACATAGTAGCTACACTCCATTCACACATTGACCTTGAAAGAATAGAGATAGCTTCCTTCAATAGAGCTAGCTTAGACATGTGGTGGACCTTCAAACCACCTTGGGATAAAACATTTATATCACAACAGATAGTAGGTTGGACAAGTGATGGATGTCTTCCCCAGACCATCCATGGTAGTAAACATAATAGCTACACTGCATTCACACATTGACCTTCAAAAAATAGAGATACGACTATTGTGAATAGAGCTAGCTTGGACAGGTGGTGGACCTTCAAACCCCCTTGGGCTAAACCCACCATAACACAAGGGATAGTAGGTTGGACAAGTTGTGGACCTATGCCCCAAAACATCCATGGTAATAGAGATAGTAGCTATACTCCATTGACACATTGACCTTGAAACATTAGAGATAGCTTAAACATGTATTCCACCTTGAAACCACCCAGGGTTTAAACCTCCATAACACAATGGATAGTAGGTTGGACAAGTGGTGAACCTTTGCCCCATAATATCCATGGTAATAAACATAGTATTTACACTCCATTCACACATTGACCTTCAGATAATAGAGATAGCTTCTTTCAGTAGATCTAGCTTGGACAGGTGGTGGACCTTAAAACAACCTTGGGCTAGAACCTCCATAACACAATGGATAGTAAGTTGGACAAGTGGTGGACCTCTACCCCAAACCATCCATGGTAGTAAACAAAGTAGCTACACTCCATTCATACATTGACCTTGAAACAATAGAGATAGATTCTTTCAATGGAGCTAGCTTAAATAGGTGGTGGACCTTCAAACAATCTTGGGCTAAAATCTCCAAAACACAATCGATAGTAGGTTGGACAAGTGGTAGAGCTTTGCCCCAAACCATCCATGGTAGTGAACAAAGTAGTTACACTCCATTCACACATTGAATTTGAAACAATACAGATAGCTTTGTGCAATTTATTTAGCTTAAACATGTGGTGGAGCTTCAAACCAACCTTGCCTAAAACCTCAAGAACACAATGGATAATAGGTTGGACAAGTGGTGGACCTCTCCCCCACACCATCCATGGTAGTAAATATAGTAGCTACATTCCATTCACAATATGACCTTCAAACAATAGAGATAGGACTATTCAATAGAGCTATCTTGGATAAATGGTGGACCTTTAATCACCTTGGGCTAAAACCGCCATAACACAATGATTAGTAGGTTGGTGGACCTCTGTACCAAGCCATCCATGGTAGTAAACATAGTAGCTAAACTCCTTTCACACATTGATCTTGAAACAATAGGGATAGCTTCTTTCAATAGATCTAGCTTGGACGGTTGGTGGACCTTCAAACCACCTAGGGAAAAACCTCTAGAACACAATGGATAGTAGGTTGGACAAGTGTTGGACCTCTTCCCCAAACCATCCATGCTAATAGACATAGTAGCTACACTCCATTCACACATTGACCTTGAAACAACATAGATAGCTTGTTTCAATAGAACTATCTTGGACAGGTGGTGGACCTTCAAACCACCTTGCGCTAAAACCTCCATAAAACAATGGATAGTAGGTTGGACAAGGGGTGGACCTATGTCCCAAACCATCCATGGTAGTAAACATAGTAGCTACACTCAATTCACACGTTGACCTTGAAACAATAGAGATAGTTTGTTTCAATAGAGCTAACTTGGAATGGTGGTGGACCTTCAAGCCACCTTGGTCTAAAGCCTCCATAACACAATGGATAGTAGGTTGGATAAGTGGTGGACCTTTGCCCCAAACCATTCATGCTAATAGACATAGTAGCTACACTCCATTCACACATTGACCTTGAAACAATAGAGATAGCTTGTTTCAGTAGAGCTAGCTTGGACATGTGGTGGACCTACAAACCACCTTGGAAGTAGGTTGGACAAGTGGTGGACTATATTATTTAGTAACAACTGAATTTGTTTTTTTTCCAGGAAGATATGGCACTAAAAAGAAATGCTACAAGGATAGCAATTTCCTATACTTGCAATGATCAAAGAAATTGGTATCTGGATATACATGGTGTGGAGGGTGCACAATCTCATAAGGTGCATCTATTTATTGCAAAGAAAGAGAATCACAGTCTATTTGAAGATGTTGGCCAAGTAGTGGAAGCCTCTATCTCTACAATTGATGGTCATCCACAGATGGAATGCATTGATATTGTAGTCCCAATGAATCAAGAATTCCAATTATCTCCAGGAGCATATGCATTTTCACGCATGTCTCAAAATAAGATGAGACAATGTTTTCTCGAGGATGGAATATTGAAGAGTCAACTCAAGGTGTCACCGTCGATCAACTTCAAAGCTTCATCATAGCCACACTACAGGGAAAGAAGTTGAAAGCTTCACGACCACCTATAAATAAGAAAGTCAAAGTGCAAAAAGTAGCACCTAAGGAGACTAGTTCTATTTTGGATGTAGACAATGCATCTCTAGCATCCTTAACACAAGGTTCAATGTCCAAGATGAGAATCATGGATCCAGAAGATCTAGAGGCAGAGGCCATGAAAGGACAAGAAAAAGATACAGGTGGAATGAATAAGTATATAAGCTATTTTCCTTTCCAATATATGGAGTTTGATATCACTATTCAGAATTGTTGGCTGGCTCTTGATCACTATAATGTACATACTATTGATGGAAAACATGTTGAAAGCATGCTATTTGGATTTTTCCGAAGTACAACTAATCCTACAATGTGTGCATATTTAATGCCTATTCAAAATGCAAAGGCAAAGAAGAGTACACCTTTGGTAGCAGAAAAGGTATAAGAGGTGAAACTACAACATTATCATTATTGGATTCTTGATGGCCAACATTCAATTTATGCCACAAAAGTTTTGCTTCACAATGAACAAAAAAACAATGAAATATTTTAAAGATTGATTGGCGTGTATAAATTTTGAAAGGTTCGTATTGTTGTAAATGTTCCTCCAATAGTTGCAACTGCTATATCTGCCAATGCAAATGATGAGGCTAAAGCATTGTATGTCAAGCAACCTTACAGTCAAATATTGCGGCATTTGCAAAGTCAATGGAACAAGGGGAGCAACTGGAGTTGTAGAGGGACATACATCTCGTGCTGGATGGGATGAAGTGTCTTTCTTCTTCTTTCTTATTGTCCTTAATTGAACATTTGAGTTCAATCTTCTCATTGGTGTTATATTTCTTTCTAGACTTTTCTTTGATTGGCAAGAATGAGTGCAGGAGCAAGTTGGATTGCTAAACAAGCATACATGGTTACATATTCCGATCAAGTTTATGATTGTTAGCTAGAAATTATTAAAAGGCTTGAGGAGGAGAACAAGAAACCCCCAACAATGGTCTTCAAGAATCAGAGGTAAAGATCATTCAAGAAGAAATTAAAGATGAGAAGATTTTATTGTAAAAAAAGAGCAAAAGACGGTGATGTAATTGATATGTATGATCAAATTAAACAACTCAAACTCATTCAAGACGAACTTCTTGAAGGCTTCAATGCTTTGAATGAGTCATCATCGTGTAAATATTGGGAGGAAATAGTCAGCATGCATAAAATCAATGATGCATTTTATAAAACCATTCTAATGCTATGTGAGCAATGGCTCAAAAATAGCTTGAAGTGTGGAACAAAGAAAATGGATTTTTTCGGATGAATCTATAAAATACATGTAATGGGCAATTCACCTCCACAAGGAGAAAATTGTCTCTTGATTTTCCATGGTCCATCTATGTGGTGAACCTACAGATGGAAATAAATCTCTACTTGAAGTGCCACTTCAAGAACCAAATTCCTATTGGCTTATGCAGTTTAAACTTGACAAAACACTATGGGGACAAATTGCAGTGGAGTCAAGAGATAATTAGCAATGCTTTGGATGGGATGTTGGCTATTTCTGGAGGCTTAATTGATCTTGGATTTTTATTTCTTGCATTTATAGATTTCTCTAAACTCACAAAACTGCAATGTGCATTCCAAAGTATGGGAGATAATGTGAGCTATCATTGTTGTGGTGCCTTGCATCACTTTCCATTAGCACTTTGCAAAGGAGAAATTAAATTCCTTGTGGTTATTGCCTTCATGGGACAAGGTAATGCATTTGAAGACTTGAGAAGGAGATCAGAACAATATCCCATGCCAATTTATTGTTCTTTGCTTCAAGTAGAAAATGAAGGCATGTCAGATTTGCAATATTTGGAAGCCAAAAAAAGAAATTTCATCAAACACTACATTCATACATACTATTTTGAAGATTGCAAGCTTGTAGATCTCTTTAGTGATGGCTTTTTGGTTGCACAAGAAGGATCATAACAAAAAAAAGACGTCATCTGCTTAGCTAAGAGCATGCAAGTGCAAGGAACTTTAGCAACCAGGCTTCTCAAATTTGCTAAGGCCCATGTTGATATAGAAAAGTGGGCTGGCCTTCAAGATCAACAACCTACTTTTCAATTAGCTAACGATGTACCCATCAAAGAAGAGATTTCTCCACAAGAAGAAGACCAAACTCCTTTGTCAATGTAGGCCTACTTGGAAATGGAAGGAAGAAAGGACGTATGTTTTGAAATTTTTGTATATGTTAACATCTATTCTTGTTGATTTGATTCTCTTAACGTTAGGTTTTGTTTTATGTAGTATTTTTTGAGTCCATCTTTTTCATCTTCAAGAATTAAAGGTTTAAATGTAGAGAATAATCTTAAAAATTTTGAGTGATGAACTAGCCTAGAATTAAGAGATTGAATTGATGAGTTTTAGAGCTCGTACTATCCCCTTTATTCTATACTTTCAAGGCTAGCATGGGTAGGTGAACCATACGTAGATCCCAATCTCAAGAAGTGTGTTAGACCTTCAAACAACCCCATATAGCTTGGACAAGTGGTGGACCTTCCATGGAGGCTAATTCAAACAAGTGTAGTGGCGAGCCTTCTGTGGAGTCTAATTGTGGTAGACTTAAAAAAATATCCATTTGCTTGCATTGGCTTGGACAAGTGGTAGACCTTGCTTCTATTAAGGTCTCTATTGAGAGAAGAATTTAATATAGAATAAGAGGGAGATTAACTAGGCATAGATTTGTAAATTTGTAGGAAAGAGAAATGTGTTGGATTACAAAAATACCTCTCATTGTATGATGAGTGTCCAAAATGTAGCTATATATTTCATCCAAAATTAACACCTTTGGATAAAGGCTTATCCTTAGACATTAAATCAAGAGGTTATGGCTATGCATGTGTTGAGACTATTGGTCGACTTGAATGAGGAGACACATAGTTTGTTGACCATGACTTTATTTGAGTATTTATATGGATAGAAGTCTTAATTACATGTGTTAATATGACTTTTAATGGATCAAATCTCAATCAAGTAAATCATGGTTGTTGTTAACTTTATGAGGCTTCAATATACACCTAAGTACTAATTTTTATTAAAGTGTAGGGTGTACAAGTTTGCCACAAAAGATTGTAGTATAGACTAGTGTTGCCTTTTGTACCAATAGTTGCAAGGATTATAATATTGATTTTACCTTCAATGAACTCCTAAGTTCAACTTCCACATGTTTAAAATTGGTGATTTAAATTCTAGTGATTTTTGAGAAACCAATGTTATTTGTAATTTTTAGATTCGCAAATTGGGATAGATAAGGCCCCTGTGGTTGGACCCCTTGATTCTATTATTTTTGACATGCCCAAGGTGGATAATACGTCTATACCAAAGTCTAGTTATGTGCACCTTGAGCAAGCTTGAAACAGTGAGAATAAAGAAATGCCTACTCCAACAATACAACCTACTTCAAAAGAGACTAAAATTTCTGCTCAAGAGCCATTTCCATTTGTTGCTACTTCATCTAGTGAAGATGTTGAGAAATCCATACTCACAATTATTTTGGACTTAAATGGTCTACTATTGAAACATTCCCCTCAGCTTTCCTCACACCACCAATCCACTGCAACTATATCCAAAAAGATATATTATACTTAGTCCAAGTTGCATCCAATTCTTATAGACTATATTATAGAGGTTTAATGTTGCAATTTGGTCGATGGCTACTAGTAACAATGTGCTTCAAATTCTTAAAGCACTAGAGAGCTTAACAAAAGGTACATTGCCTTTCTTTACAATTTGGAATCAAGAAGGTTGCTACACTTGTCAAAGCAATAAATTATCTAGACCTGACAATCCAACCGTTGAGGCAATGTTCAAGCCTCTAGCTAAAATTGCCATGGGGTATGAATGTGACCCACAAAGAACATTGCTTATTGATGACTCTCCTTATTACAAGGGATGCATTTTCCCTGTAAAAAATTGTATTTTTCCATCCCAATTTGATGGTGAAAAATTGATTGACAATATTCTCTTGGAGGAGTTGCTTCCCTACTTGTTTGAGCTGGATGAGACAAGGGATGTACGGAATTTCATTGCCTCTAATCGTTACGAACAGCCAACATTGACAAATGAGAGTGAATATAAAGAAACCAAAGATAGTTGGAAGCAAAAAAATGATGCTTGGTCAGCCAAGGTGTTCTTTACAAGAAGGATAGCTCCTACAAAATATGACAAAGGTGAAGCTATCCTTGAAGGCAACCACAATCGAGCAAGTGACAAAACCGACAACAATGACATCCGACTAGCCCAAATACAAGAGATATTGGAAAAGGAAGGTACAATTTTATAAAGCATGAAGGCACCACAATTGATCAATCTAGCTAGGCAATTGGGATGTACTACAAAGGGGCCATTGAAGGCAACCACTGCAAAGGCTTATATAAACAAGGTCAAAGCTGAGAACAATCTTCTAAGGCTAAATACAACACACCCCTAAGGTACCTTTTATGACTTGAACTTTGTTTCACATACTTGAATATACATGTGCATGGTACCAAATTTTTCTTTTTGTTTCTTCTTGGAGATCTCAAAAAAAATATAATCTAGATATTCCATGGAGCAAGCTTGGACAAGTGGTGGACCTTTTGATAAATCCCCTCATGGGAAACATATCACAAGTCCTCCATGCAGTGAGAAGGAAAACATTTAACAAAGAGCCTAAGAGGTTGGACACGTGGTGGACCTTGTACCTTTTCTCCCATTCCCAATCGAGTCTAGCTATCCACCAAAATATTGTATGAAGTGTATCTTGGACAAGTGGTAGACCTTGAAACAAGAGACCCCTCATCATCGAGCCTAGTTTGGACCTATGGTAGATCTTACTTTCTCCCATTCATAGTGGAGCCTAGCCTAGCTAGGTGGTAGACCTTACTTTTCTCCATGCTTCAGAGAAGCATAGCTTGGAGAAATGGTGAGGCTTTGTAAGGTTTTCAATTGGGATTTATTTATAGCAATGATGAAGTTGAAGTTGGACTTTGGCATCTAATAATACCATAGTGTAGAAAATGTAGAAACTGTATTATTCTTTGAAACATAATAAATTTCTTATTTTTCAATTGCAGAGTCATCACTACAAGAAAGTGGGTTGATTATCTGTAGGCATGATTTGAAGGAAGGTTTTGAAGCACGCAACCAACCTCATCGTAGGCCTTGTCGTATATATCAATCACCTCCTTGTCACCTGCCACTTGCTATCAAGAATATCAAAAGAGTGCTTGTTTTGTACCTTGAAGGAGTGCTTTTGAAGACAGTTGAAACAAAACATGGAGATTTTATGCCATCTTGGGCTCAACACATGCGTCTTGTGGAGGACAAAGATGAAGTTTATCATGCGGTCCTCTTAGACTCAGAAATGTTTTTGGACTTATATGGTGAATACTTTGAGCTATGGATATGGAGTTGCTATAAATTAACAAGAGTGCAACCCATCACACAAAAATGTTTCCCAAAGCATTATAGCAAGTTCAAGATCTTATGAGTAACAAGTGTTTCCAAAATCCAAACATCATGTTAGGATTTAGAAGGGTTTATCGTAAAAACTTGAGCGATATTTGGAAGATGTTTGAGGACTTGGATGCAAAGAATACCTTGATTTTTGATGATAGTCCATATAGGATGATGTGGAATATGCTAGGAACATATCTTATATTTCCAAATATGTGGAGGCAAACACCTGAGCAGCTTCAAAGATTCTTGCAAGAAACGATTATTCCATGGTTACGTGGATGGTTGTATGCAAGAGACAAGAGAGACTATACATGTAACACAATTGTAAATCATTATAGTGATCTTGAGACAAATCATGTCCTCCATGTGTACGTGTCAAGACAATAACGTTAAAGAAGGTTGACAATGATCCTTTTTATGGTCAAATGATGTCCTTTTACTATGATGTGTATTTGTATTACTATATAATTCAAAGGTTATTTTTAAACAAAGATGTGTCAATTTTATGAACACTTGCATGGAGTGCACCCTATTCTTAGGGGACTTGCATGTATTATATAGGGTTTCCTATTATAAAAGAAAATTATTTGTACACGGAGTGCACCCTGGGGACTTCCATGTATTACTCCACTGTATGCTATTATAAGGAGAATCCTATGTGATGGAGCGTGCTGTGTTCCGATAGAAAAGCCATCCATATAGTATGACTATCTTCCCTAGTGTCGTAGACACACAAACACTCAAGTGTATATGAATCTCTAGATGAGGAAGACAAATACTTGTAGGAGACACCTAACAACAACAACATTGTCTCCGTTTGTAATTATTTTCATGAGGCTGGATTCCTCTATAAATACAATATAAATATTTTTTTTGTTAAATAGTGTTATATTGAGTGAGAGTATTTAGTTTAGATTATTGGAGTTTCATACAGATTTGAGAAATATTGTTAACTTTTATGGATATTTTGATTTTCATGTAAGATGTTTCAAGTGTCAAGTCTAAGTCACTCCACCATGAAGAAATTCAAGAAATATTTTGATTTCATTTTAATCATCAATGGTTATTCTTATTAAAGTGGATCATAACCTTTGTCAAGATTTCCTCATTTGGGGATGTTTAATATATATCATTAGCAACGTTTCACAAGTTGAGAAAGCTAAATTCTTGCTTTCCAACATGTTATTGTTTCCATACTATATGCCTATGCCAAACTTGACTTAGAGAAATGACAACTTAAGATGGAGGTGTCGATGTATAGGAGTGACTTATTATTGATTCATGTTTCATTATACATATATTGTAAAGCCTTTGAGTTTCCACCTTTTTGAGTAGTGTTGACAAGTTTTTGGTATCAAATCTTCTTAAATATCCCTGTTCATGAGCTATTGGTAGTTATCTCTTTGGTATTGCTAAAGATGATACCGATAGCTATTACCTTGTCAACTTAATTGTTAAATTGTGGATTTGATTTTTACTATGTAGCTCATTTGGATAGAGAAAGTGTAAACATAAATTATAGATACATGCATTTTTAACATAGAAGATATGTACCACTCGAGCCTATGTAAACTACTAATCAAGAAACCTTTGGTTGGATACTATAACAATAGGGGTCACATGAGGTTTCAAGTACCAAAGAAATGGCTTAACCAAAACATTTCCAAGAACACGAGGTGGACACAAGGAAGTAAAAATTGGCACAAGCACACCACAGACAAGCATGTAGTGCAAAATGAAGTTGTTGTTCATTGATTCAAGAAATGAACTTTAAGTAGCTCTACAGCCTTGCTCCATAGTATGTGGGATAAATCTACTCTCCTCTCCTTGACTCACACCTTAGGACAAAGCTCACACTTTACAATCCTCCCCTTGAGGTTTGGACTAAGACAAGATACTAAAGATGCATGTACCACACAGCCTAACAAAATCCACATAGGATGGTGATATCCACACAGGAAAATAAAGTCCACAAAGGATGGTGATATCCACACAAGATGGTAAAATCCACACAAGAAAAATCCACAAAGGACGGTGATGTCCACACAGGATGATAAGCTGGTATCCACACAGGAAAAAGTCCTCCCCTACAAGTAGAGAGTCTGCATCTTCAAAATGGGTCTTCCCAAACGCTACCTTCGTCTTCATCCTTTTTGTCTTCTACTATGTGAGTTGATCCTCTGTCAGGTCTCTTGCCTTCATTCCTTCTACTGTTGATTTCAACTGCTTCATGGTCTGACTTGCTTCATGGTCTGACTTTGTATCCTCCCCTCGAACGAGTGCTTCTGTCCCCCTTTTTGTTGTGCAATTAGGCTTTACTGAAGGAACGAAAACAATGCAAAAATACTGATGTAAAAGACATACTGATACGTATGTTAATGCTCTCAATCTTTCTATGGTCATTCTACCTTGGTTGATCAATGCCTTTTCTTTTTCCATTGGAGTCACTCAATTTTCTGGATTTGCAATTTTTTGACTCGGTCATGTGCTTTGCAGTCATTACTTATTTGTCTAGTTCCATGAGATCCCGTGCATACGAGAGCCTTTTTGAAGCTAAACTTGACATACAAAATATAAAGGGCGGTCTTACCAAGTGCAAAATTACACTGGCAGTGTCTAAACCCCGTTGCAAGTGGTAGAGACAAGAGATGTGGGTTTCAAAGACTTAATGACTTTTATTTCAATCTTAATAAATGGACTTGAAATCTTTCTGAAGCTCCTCTTCCCTAGAGTGAAGCTCCTCTTCACAAAGAGGTATGACTGGAATGAGCCTTTGAAGCTCACTTTGGATACCTTTGGGTAAGCTCTTGGCCAATCCTTTTTAAATTTTCCCGTGAGACAATGCCTTGTTAACTTTAAATCGAGTGTGGGAACCGGTGCCTAAAAAATTCACCTTTTATTTTTATTTTCAATGCAAAAAGAAAACGAAAACAATTGTCCACTTGCAGGCGAGGGCGGTGGTGGGAGAATGTCAAGGGCGGTGAGCTGTTTTGATATGGTCGTGGGGTTGGTGAGACCATGTGCTTTGCAGTATTTGGCACCCTGTCCTTTATGAGCCTTGCAACAGTGCCTTTCGAGCTTGCCTCCTCTGTCGATTACCCCCCCTTTGGCCTAGCGATGCTCGTGATGCTCTGCAACTTAATGCTCTTGTGCAGCAGGTGGCCGTCGAGAGAGGGGCCAGCGGTGCAGGGGTGAGGTCTCCAAGCTTGATGACGCTATGGTAGAGTATACAAGATGGGCATGGAGCAGGTTGGCAGAACCGGCACTGCTTTGGGCTGTCGTAATAGCCGAGGGCCCGAGGGGCTTTGTGTAGTTTTCAGCCAGGCAGGCGCAGTTGTGTCTGATAGCCGAGGGCCAGAGATTTTGTGTAGCTTCCAGCAAAACGCAGATGTGGCACACTGCTTGATGGCAAGGACGCGCAGCCAGCGGGTTGATGCCGCAGCCTATGGTGGACGCTCAAAGGAGTTGGGGGCCGTGATGGAGCTTTGGCAAGAGAAATCACCACTGCCCGCCGACGGAGATTTACGCTCAAAGAACAGCTGATTGCAAGATTCGATTCTTCAGGCTTGCACAAGAGAGAGCGCGAGAGACTCCCTAAAATTATTTTTCGTAATTTCTCTTCCACAAAAATCTTTGATTAAATCTCCATGGTCGTGGCCATCCGAGGCCTCTTCTTCGTAGCTCCTCAAGAAGCCGAAACTCCAATTTGATGGTGTGAGGGCCACAGAGTATCTCAAACCTTCTCTCTCTCTCTCTCTCTCTCTCTCTCTCTCTCTCACGTACACACACACACACACAAGGAGATGGTGAAGGAGAAGGTGGAGATGGAGCAAGAGCAGCTTCTATTGCACAATGAGAGAATGAGTAAAAATTAGGTTTAGTGGCTTTTATATGAGCTCACCCCATTCACACTTGGGCGCCCATACTTAGCCAACTAACTCCTTGAATATTCCAGTTAGAGTGCGCCTGTCATCGGCGATCACCCTTACCCTGTTCCTATTGGTCCGACAAGCCCGGTACCTGACAGTTGAAGCTCGTTCGTCGAGATGGGAGAGCAGTCGACATGGATGTTACGCGTCTTCTTCAATCACTGCAAAATCAAACAACATTGCCACAGTAATTGCATTCTCATATACAATTAAAAATCATATGCAATAGACAGACAAATTGATTGGTAACAGAATTTTAGACAATTTGTCAGCAATAAACATTAAATTGCAATATAATCAAATGCATAAACAGATGTAAAGGTAAAAAATTAAACAAGTCCGGGGTCGCTAATTTAACGGTCAAAAGGCACTAGAGCTCGACTATTAATACCATGGGTAACTTCTCAATTTTTTCTGGTCAATTAAGTTGTTTAATCGCGAGAGCCAAGTGTTTGATGTTCGAGGGCTGACTAGAGGCTATACCTAGAAGACCTTGTAGTTAAGCTACGATAAAAGGAATTTCTCACGAAATCATCGCCTGACTAATTACCTTTTCTTTGACCCCCCAAAGTCTTTTCACATTGATTCAATTTTGATGTGTGTGCTTATTTTGTATGCCTTGGGTTTTTTGCTTTTAAAGAAAAAGCGCCCACACTGGGAACCTTTAGGGCTCTAGTACCATAGGCGATACATGTGAGTGAAGTACCAATTTAAGCAGGGATTTCTCTTCCAGCTTAAAATTTTACATTGTGGCACTTTGATTTTTTTGTTTGTTCATTTTCAGCATTTTAATTTTGTAACTTTGGGGGGTCATATAACAATGTTACCCTCCCCAGGCTCATCACATTAGTAAACTCCCTTTATAATACTTAAGCTAAAGGTCAATAGGGTTAAGCCCACTAGAAATCCCTAGTACATTTCATACAATGCTGCCTAAATCGGATTAAGAACCTAAGTAACCATTGCTTATTAGGAAGGCATTCCCCATGGTATTAAGAGAAGATTTATAATACCTAGCTTGGTCAAACTAGCTTAGTCGGAGTGCTTGATTTTTAAACCTAGACAAGTGATTATGACAAAACATTACATTGAATTAAATGTTTGATACTAAGCAAATGCGCTGAATATTATGCTACCAATCACAATCAAAGCAGACAAACATGGATGCAAAAAGATAAGGGCAATGCTAATGGACATAAAACACCTGTTTGTGTTGATGGTCGCGCTTGATTTGAAGTGTGAACGAGAGAAAGGTTCCATGAAGGTCCAAATCCTATCAATAGCAACACGCTCCTGTACACACTAGGAAACAAAAGGAATACCTCCAGAAGGCACATTAGTGGAAAAAGGTACCAACACTTATTGAACACAACAAAAAACATAAGGAACCCTAACCTAATTATTTCCACTCCCCCTAAAGAGTCAAGGGAATAGGATATTGTAGAGGTTGGGGGGAAACCCTAAAGCTAAACCCCTATCCTCGTCGTCGAGATAAACAAAGTCATCATCCATGAGACCATATGTGCCATCCGTGTAGTCATGTAAATTTTCTTCTTCATCATAGGTGCCCATGTTTACTAAAAAGGTCACTAGACGCCTATAGTCATCTTGGTCAAAAGGGTAGGCTTGTGCAATGGGAGAAACGCTCTCTACTAAGTATGGATCCGACGTGGTCAAAAGACGTATCAGCCATTCTAACTCCTCAAAATTCCTCTCACATGCTAGCGTACCTATCAAATCCCATTCACAGGCAAGCACTGGAAAGACCATGTGAAATATTTGTGAAAAGTAACGAGGGTACCTCTCACCCAAGGCAGGAGTGGATGACTCTAGCGTACTAGCCATATCTGTACACGCAAATAGATGATGGTTAGAGTGCAAATATTACAAGGGTCGTGTTTTTGTGCATAATTTGTTTTTATGATTTGTGTGATGGCTCTTGCTCTTTTACTTTTTTATCTTGTTTTTGTGAATATAAGGCTTTATATATACATTCCCTAAGATCGGAGATTAAGAGGTCAGGGAGAAAGGTTGAGAGGGAAGCAAGTGAATGATGGATGTCCACAAACACTCCCCCCTTCCTTGGGTAGATCATACCGTTTGAAATGAGCTTGTCACCCTTTGAAACCAATTGTTCCAATTGGTAATAGGTGAGGATTTTTGCCAGTAGTTTTCTATTACCCTAGGTGCCTCGTCAAGTTACAAGGGTGGTAAGGTACTCTCCCAGGATCGAACTTGAAGTGGTTCATCAGGTGATTCTTGAACACTGGGAGGTGTGGATTCTTTTGTACCTTCATTGAGGTCCATTACTATAGATGGAGGCTGTGTAGAAGCTTTTACCTCTATGGATGTATTACATGAGGAGCTAGAAGCTTCATGGAACTCCCCCCTTCCTGAGCTAGGTGGAATAAATTGGGTTTGCCTTGGAGCCCAAACTAGCTCTGGACTAGGTGTGTAGCATTCTGTGATCTTTCCCTTCCCACGGTCTGCCATTGGCTTTAGCGTTACACTGTTTGACTCATATGGGTTTGTTGTCGATAGGGAAGGACACATTTTACGTTTAGGTACCCAAATTTGCTCATTTCCATCATAGTATCCTTGGGCTTTTAATAGTCTTTTAGGAATCCAGCGCCACGTTTTCTTACATTTCTTGGAGCGAGTGGGACGTTTCTTACGAGGCTTCCGTTTTATAGCATCAGCCATGGTTACTAAAGAAGCTTTAGGGACCCACTTGTATGCTTTCTTTGTTATATTAGGATGGTTCTTGTGTGTCTCAAGATTTCTTTCAACTACATCAGTTGAAGATCTAGAGAGTTGGGCTATGGGGACGTATGGTTCAACCTCCTGGACATGCAATGTCTTGGGTTTTATTTCCTTAGGCAATATCTCAGGGACTATGGCTTGAGTGGTAGGGATAAGAGTTGGTTTTTGCGTTGTGACACCCCCAGTCCCCCAATCAATAGTGCATTTGGTGGCTATCATCCACGTGCGTCCTAGGTTTATATTACCATCCATAGTTCCAGTAGGCATGACCAAAAAGTCTTGAGCTATAATTCCATTGTCATAACTGACAGAAGTGTGCCAGATTCCAAAAACCGTAGTTTTTTTCTTGTTGACACCCTTGACTTGGATAATACTCTCAGATAGAGGTGGCTTCCCTAACTAACACCACACCCCATAGGATAGCAGATTATATTTAGCACCCGTGTCCAATAAGGCGTTATATAGCACTTTTCCATAGGCACTATTTAACTCAATAGGGTATCGTAGAGGTGTGTCAGAGTCCAACCAATCCTCTTCGATTTCCACGTGGAATGCATTTGTGACTCCAAGGTTAGCCTCTTGTTTTTGTCTTATACGTTGTTGTCGCTCCTTAGCCTCAGCTTGAGCTTGTATCTTCTTTAACTCGGTTTGTGCTTTGGCAGCCTTCTTTTGATGAATGGCCCGTAGTTCTTCTTGGCTTAAAGGATCATAATATCTTTTGAATTTACTCCCATTGAGGAATCCAATGGTTTCAACTCCATCAAGAGTTTCCACACGAAGGGTACCTTGTGGGGTAATTTCACATACTCTATATGGTCCTTTACCAACATATTTCAACTTTTTCTTCTCTTTACGTACTCCATACATAAGGACTTTATCACCAACTTTGATGTCCTTGTCCTTCACATGGCGATCAAACCACTTCTTTCTCCTATCCTTTTCCACAAGAGCATTTTGCACAGCCAACTGTCTCTCTTCGTCTAGTTTTTCTAAGATATACAAACGCTCGGTTAAGGGGTTACCATTCCATCCTTCTTGCGTAGCTACCCTAAGACTAGGAATGACAAACTCCCAAGGCATAACCGCTTCTTGGCCGTATACCATTTTGAATGGCATACAATTAATAGCCACTTTATAAGCAGTACGATAAGCCCATAGAGCAGATGTCAACTTCAAATCCCAATCAGTGCGATGAGCTTCTACCGTCTTGGTTAAAATAGAGATTAGAGTCTTGTTGGTGCTCTCGGCTTGTCCATTAGCTTGCGGGTAATAAGGTGTAGACTTATGGTGGGATATCATAAAGGTCGTGGTAAGCTCTTTTATTACCTCATTTATAAAATGGGTACCATTATCAGTAACAATTTCAAAAGGGCAACCAAATCTTGTGATAATGTTCTCAAAAAGAAACTTAGCTGTTGTCCTCGTGTCAGCTTTTTGTGAAGCCTTCGCTTCAGCCCACTTTGTTACATAGTCCGTAGCAACTAGAATATATCGAGATTGAGTGTTGCGAGCTGCGGGACTAATTGGACCTACAAAGTCTAAGCCCCATTTTTCAATGGTTGGGTTACTTTAATAGGATGTAAGGGCATTTTGTCTTTGCGCTGTGGGGTCTTGTAACATTGGCACTCATCACATCCTTTTGTAAAAAGTGATGCATCCTTAAATAAATTTGGCCACCAATAGCCTGATTGCAGCACCTTTCTAGCAGTCATGTCTCCTGAAAAATGTCCTCCTGCTATGCCCATATGTGCTTCTTGCAAGATATACAAATATTCATCCTCGCGGGCACAACGCCTAAGAATATCGTCCTTGCCTAGTCTATACAGAGTTCCGGCAATCAAACAATAGGGTTCACATTCTTTTACTAGCCTTCGAGCGATATCCTTACGAAGTTCCTTGGGTGGAAAACCATTAACTAAAAAGTTAACAATGTTCTCACTCCATTCAGGCATAGTCTCAACTATGAATAGGGAAGTATCAGGTAATTCATCATCAACTCCTGTAGGGGCTTCACCATTGGGTATGCGAGACAAATGATCAGCCATGACGTGCCTTTTACCGGGTCTCACTACAATCGTGAAATCAAACTCCAAAAGAATTAACAACCATCGTGTGATTCTTCCTGTGGAGCATGGCTTGTTTACCAGATACAGCAACGCTTGATGATCCACATAAAATAGAAACTTGTTTGCCAGAAGGTAGTAGCGAAATTTCTTTACTGCATAAACCATTGCTAAACCTTCTCGCTCTGTAGTGTAGTTCCTTTCAGCATCGTTCAATTGACGGCTTGCAAAGCTAATGGGATAGTCCAATTTATGTTTTCCTGGTTGAGTGAGACACACCCAATAGCAAATTTTGATGCATCAATATGCACATGGAAAATGACATCCCAGTTAGGTGTCCTTAAAATCGGAGCACTTGCTAGTGTTTTCTTCAATTGTTCATAGGCCTGGTCACACTCTTCAGTCCATTTAAATTCAGTGAGAAGCTTGTACAAAGGACGTGCTATCTCAGCGAAAAATAAAATAAACTGTCGATAATAACCCACATGTCCCATGAACCTTTGAACTCCCTTGTAATTGGTTGGTGGTGGTAACTCTAGAATCACTTTAATTTTTCTCTCATCGGTTGAGATACCATTCTTAGATACTATATGCCCTAAAATAACTCTATGCTTGACCCAAAATTGGCATTTGAACGGGTTCAATGAGATACGATATAACCTACACTTTTGAAACACCTTCCGCAAACATGATAGATGTTCTTTCCAAGAAGAGTAAACACAAAGGTCGTCTAAGAAATCTTCACAAAACTCTCTCAAATATTCTTTAAAAGCAGTGTTTATTAATCGTTGGAATGTAGTAGGGGCATTTGTTAAGCCAAAAGCCATCACACGAAATGCAAACACACCAAATTCTGTGATGAAGGCAGTTTTAGCTTGGTCCTCTACCGCTATCGTGATTTGGTTGTAGCCTGAGTACCCATCTAGAAAGCTATAAGCTTCCTTGCCTGCAACTCTTTCGAGTACATGTTCGGAATATGGTAGGGGGTAATGGTCTCTTCTAGTAGCTACATTAACTTTTTTGAGGTCCACGCACACCCTAAGTTTCCCATTCTTTTTTGGCACGATAACTATTGGAGACACCCATTCAGAGTGTTCAATAGGATATATGAACCCACATTTGATAAGCTTTTCTAGTTCTTCTTGAATGATCTTTGCGTACTTAGGATTCATCGGGTAGGGTCTTTGTTGTACGGGCTTCACAATGCTAATCATAGGGATTGTATGTTGGACCACAGAAGGTGGAACACCTTTCATATCATGGTATGTCCAAGCGAATATGTCCTTGAATTCCTTGAGAAGCTCTTTGAGGACCGCCTCTTCAACTTCTGTGAGGTCTTGGGCAATAAAAACAGGTTTTGATTCTTCACCGGGGTCGGCTAATTCTATTTCTTTAACTATTGCCGGACCATCATAGATTCCATTATTCCCATCGATAGGTATTCTTTGGGCTTTTGTGTACACAACCTTTGCTTCCCTTGTGGTGTAAGATTTGAAATGTTCTGGTGCAGGATGCAAGTCTGTGGATTCTGGTTGTGCTTTGGTCTGTGCTTCCATTTCTGCTTTCTTGTGTTGTCAAGCTAACTCTTGGTTTTGACGCCTCCTTGCAGTGCGGCTCAACTTTGGCTTGTCTATGATCTCTAATTGGGCTATGTCATGGGGTCGTGGTCTACACCACATAACATTTTGGAGATATTCACCCCAATCGTCTACCAATTTACGATGAGCATCACATGCTCCTATATAACTGAGCCATTCTGCTGAGGATCTCTTCTTTTTTATCCTAGCACGTACATTGGCTCGATATCGACGCCTCTTAAAGTTTTTCTTTTTCTTATTTGAGACCTGCTTTTGATTTGCATTTAGATCTGGCTCACTAAAGGAGTCCTCGTTGGTGTCCTCTTCACTCTCGGAGGAGCTATCATCAGTTGATGTGCTCGGTCCTTCCGAATGTTTTGACTCTGAACTTGCTCCACTCTCTAATTCATGAGATTCAGAATCCGTTTCACTCTGGGAGTCTGTGTCTGAGTCATGTTGGTCAAAGTCTTCTATTGAGCTATCGGTGTCACTGTCAGATTGGTCTACAATTGCCTTTCCCTTAGAAGATGCATGTATGGCACTTATCATGTTCAGAGGTGCAATTTGTGGTACCTCTTCCCCCTCTGGTGTGACCCAAGTGGTTCCTCTATTTCCCCAGGTATCTATGGTTGCAGCTAGGTGTACCCAGTCTACGTTGTCTGATTCCATCATACCCGGTAACACATCCATGTAAGGAGAATCTTGGCCAATGTCTGTATCCTTCTTACAAGTGTAACAATATTGTAGTGGGGCCGAGTGAACTGTGGTGTCAGAGCGATGATCAATAATGGTTTTACTCCCTAAGGGGTGTACCTTACCAGTCACCAAATCCACTCTAAGGACAGAGTCTTGGAATTGCAAATAGACATGATTTTTAGACCAATCGTGAACCATTTGTTCTTCCCTCATGAATGGTCGTCCTAAAATCATTTCATATGACATAAGGTGTTTAGAGAAATCCATTACAATGAACGTATGTCGTACCTTGTGTCCTAGAACTTTGATCTTAAGATCCTTGAGCATCCCCATAGGTTTGGCTATGGTACCATTTGCCATCTTTACCACAATGTTAGTAACACTGAGGCGGGGTTTTCCCATGGATTCCCAACAATCTTTTGTAACGATGCTAACTCCCGCACCACCATCAAGAATTCCCTTTATAGTTAATCCCTTGGTAGTGATGGGTAGGGTCGCATTAGACTCGTCGCCTTCAAAATACTGCCCTAATTCGTTAATGGGTACCTCGATCACAGACTCGTGTCCATCTAAGTCAAGTGATTGCACATGATTTTCCTCATCAATCATAATCGAGTCAGGTCTATTTGGTTGCGCAAACTGCGGTAATCCTGTTCGTAGCTCTCTGTTAAGGAATGCTCGAAGTGCAAGGAATAACTCAGGATCTCCATACAACTTTGCTATGATCGTGGTTCGGACCTTAGAAGACATGAAGTCCACTAGTTTGGCAACATTCATTGGCATTTTGCAGGCTGTAGGTCCTTGACTAGGAACTGGTGAGGATGGAATCTCATATTCCTCAATGGGATCAGGTATTCCTTCGTTAAACATCCTTTCCAACAAGAAACGTGTATGCTCACTTTTTGATGTCCCTTCCTCACTCCCTTCTTGGATGATACTAGATATGGCTAACGGTCTATGGTTCATGTGGGGTAGATGAACTTGCGTGGGAAACACTGTGTCATGAATTTTGACATTCATGGGTTCTGGTTCTAGTTTCCTTTGAGTCTCCTCCACTAAACCTCTTAAATTTTTCACCTGCTCAATCTCGTCTACTGGGTTTGGGTACGTCCCAATCTTCTTTTTACGATTCTTCCCTTTTTACCCCTGCGGTTTATCTTGGGGGTCTTGGATTGGATTTGGAAACACTTGTGGTGTTTTCAGAGGCTCTTTATGGTTTTCTCTTATTCGGTTTTCATTTGGTTCCATGTTACGGTTTTCTTCGTCGGTCTTTCCCTTTGTGGTATTGGTTCTAGTCTCCATTGTCTCGATTGAATCTGAATCATCCTCGAGGTCATTCATATACACGGGGTCATCTCCTGTTCCTATGTTTGTTTTGGAACTTGGTTTTGAATTTCCCGTATTCTGCGACCTCTTCCTTCGTGTCTTCTTTTTCTTTACTTGGATAACTGACGCGGTATCTCTCTCTTCGAGGATATGGCCTGGCCCTTGAAGCATGGACCGTGTAATCGCATAAGCGGGTGCGACGGGTGGTATTGGTGATGTCACACTAGCAATTTCGACCAAATTTAGGGGTGTGATTTTAGGCGCATTTGGGTTATAGGGGCATTGGGCAATCAAGTGATCTATGCCACAACGATAACATGTGAGTATTGGCATTGCAGACGTGCTCCCTTGATTCATTTGCATCTGTGCAGCATTCTTTTGCAGCCTAATAGGGCACTCCGCTGCCCGATGTGGTCCACCACACTCGTAGCATTGAAGAGGTGGCCTCCTAGCCTGGGTGTTGATATTTTGACCTCTGGATGCGAAAGCAACAGCTTGATAAATCGGCTTGACTTGCCCCCAACAATCTTCCATGTAGTATATAGGACACTCTTCCAATATATCAAGTCCGTAGGCAATACTAGTGTCTATTTCCTCCTCACAGCCATCTGCATAAGCATTAGATGGCTCGCAACCCACTTGGTTCATAGGGGAGACTCTTGGATGCGGGGGCTGCGGTCCTAGCACAGGAGGTGGTAGCGGTGTAGCTTGTACAACATTTTGAGATCTAGGGACCATGTGTTGCGGTAGTTGCTCAACAGGTGGAGCAGGCATCAATACAGGAGCTCGAGGTGCATCCATCCAGGCTACAGGTGGTCTATTTGCCGTCATACGTTTGATCATTAAACAATCCTTAGCTTGGTGACCATACCTACCACATGCGTTGCAAGTTCCATTAAATTTTACTCTAAACGTAGGTCACTCACTAGTGCTATGTGGACCTAAGCAAATGGAACACCATTGTTGCTCCCTTCTTGGATACATGTGACTATTTTGAGGGGGTCGATTATCCTTAAGAGACTCTTGGATTGCCTTGGTGAGGTCTGTCAAGAATGTCTCAAATACCTTTGCCTCATTGGCAATGGGCTTTGCAGTCATGGGTTCATACTCAATGGCTTGTGAGCTAGTGGATCTCGTGTCAGTAGACACCCTCATGCCTGCTATCATCAAGTTGTCCTCTAATTGGATTGCATTGGCAGTGACATCTTCCCAGGTTGTGATACCTCTAATCACTAGTCCATTATAGATTCCTTCATTCCTCAACCCTCGAATGAATCGGTCAAGCAGTTGGTTATTGTTGAAGCGCTCATTTACAGGGCAGCGAGAGTTTAAGTGCTTTAGACGACTAATGAAGTCCCTTACTGACTCTCATTCCTTACGTTCGGCCTTCTGTAGCTGAGATGCTACACCCCAAAGCACACCTTCTCGTATGTACTCCTTTAGAAACAACCTTCGAAGGTTAGGGTAGATTGTTTTCTCGTCCACCCTTAGGGTTCTATACCAATCTCCAGCCTTCCCACTTAATGTCAAGCTTAAGGCATTGCACTTATGTAGTTCGTTGCGTTCCCCTAAGGAATCACATACTTGTTCAAACACTTCAATGTGTTTTCTAGCATCTTCGTCCCCATTGAATTTTTGCGTGAGTTTGGCAATTTGTACTGCCTTACTTCTAGGCTCTCTATCAGATGCATGACACATATTTTCCGCGATAGATCGACCTATGGTTTGAGCAAACGCTGCCAAGTCACCTATGTGAGGAGGCAGGGCCGGTGGAGGTACTCTTGGAATCATATGTGGGAGAGGGATGGGTACTGGTCTTGGCATATGTGTGGATGATGCAGGATATGGAACATAACCGGGCATAGGTCCACTCAGATAAGGGCTAGGGAGCGGCACTCGAGGAGCATAAACAAGTGGTACAATTGGAGGTGTGGGGGCCATGTGTGCATAAGGGGCTAGAGGCACATACGGTCGAGGCCCCATATTAGGTACTACGACACTAGGTAGTGGCACTGCGCTAACCGTAGATGTCATCGGTACATTCTCTGTCAGGCTTATCCCTGGAGTGAGCACTGTGTTTTCCTTAATAGAGGGTTGAGCCAAGTTAGGGAAGCTAAAGTTGTCGCTCGGAGGCTCAGATTGCAAAGAGACCCCAGGTGAAATGACGTAAGATGGGTCCATGGGGCTCATTAGAGGAGTCTCTATTTGTGATAGAGTAGGCTGTTGAGCCTTGCTCGTATCCAGAAATCTCATGGGGCCAGTTGAGAGTATATTTACCCCTCGGTTTTTCCTTTCTGATTGAATAATGCCATGGATAACATTACAGATCATTTTCTGTTGATCTTTGATGCTCGTGGCACTAGAGGTGGATTGTACAATCTCTATCCATCCTACATGGTAGGCGTGGCCAGAGTGTAGATCCGTCAACACCTCAGTGTGGAGGTCGTATGTCCAATGATCATTAATGAACAATCCTTCTAGAGTCGACGTGTTAACGGTTTCTTGTGAGGTAGAAGCAATGTTGCTCCCCGTGGTTTTACTTGTCACCAACGGTACTCTAGAGGGAACTTCTGAAGGAGGCAGCTCAACAGGGCCTTCTTGGTAAGAAGTTGGCAGGATATCCACATGGACACTCTTTGGGGGTGTGGGGTCCACGTGTGATGTGAAAGGAGAGTCCACTTCCCCACCCCCTTCGTGTGATTCATTTGCATCAGGTTCTGAGCGAGTAGCTCTACCTAATGTTTCCATGAAACGGCTAAACATACTAGTACTAGGCTGTGGAGCTTCGGGAGGTGCATGGCCTTCTCTCTCAGTGTTTTGGGTAGGGTATGCTTCCATGATTTCTGAGTCGGAGGAGGAATCACTAGCGGCTATTTTAGGGTCTTGGGTGGTGCTACCTTGTGTCCCCGCTGAGGGTCTAGAGCCTATCGTGGATGGGTAAGGGGTGTCAGTATGAACAGAGGCACCCTCAATATGCTCGTGTTCTAGCACCCACCCAGAGCGTAAGTGCATGTGCTTTTGATACCCTCAGGTGTCAAAAAGCTGCTCTAGGAGGCCTTGTGACTAGTTTTTTGCATGTTTTTTGTTTGTTTTTTTGCTAGATTTTTTAGAGCGTGTCGTGTAATGGGCCGTGTGATAGCTCGAAACGAGCGTATCGCTAGGAGGGACGCGCTGTGCTTTACAGCCCACCGTTTGGTTCTATTTTGCTCCAGAAAAGCCCGAAACAGTCTTTTCCTAGCTGGGGAACTAGGCTCCAAATAGCAAGTCTAAGGGTGCAAGTGGGAAGAGAAGGGAGGAGAGTGGTGGAATTGCCCCACATGCTCTCATTCCCTCTTGAGGGGGTAGGGTATATATATAAGAGTGAGTCTAGCATATATCATAAGACTGAGGACTGAGGCCTGGGCCTGGGCTTGGGCTTGGGGAAATGATCCCGATCAAAATTTTAGTGATCCCCCCAGTCACTCACGCTTAAATATTTTCGATTTTTTCCCGTACGTTTTTATAACCTCCCCCTCGATCACGTTTTTATTTTTCGATTTTTTTTTTTTTGGATATTATTTGGTACGCGTTTTGGTGCGCGTTGACCTCACCTCACTATTTACTGTCCCACCTACCTACTGACCTGCTAATCAGTGGTTCACCTAATTACTAACCTGCTTAATTAACTAACTATGCGCCTAACTGTGCACAAACCAGAAAAGACAGAAAATGCAGGAAATTGAAACTTGACAGAACTGTGCAGTGCAAACCAGAAAATGCAGAAAACGCAGAAACGCAAGAAATGATAACTGTGTAAGTTGAAATCTGAGCTTAATAGAACTAACAAAACAGACCTTAACAGAACACAGAAAACTTGAATGCAGTCAACAACATTGTGTCTTTCTCTACTGTTTTTGCATAACAACAATAATCAAACTTAAGCCGCACCTTTCCTACATAAAAAATAGCTTCAATACAATTTACAGGTCGCCATTGGAGCTTCACGCGCAACAGCTCCCCGGCAACGGTGCCAAAAATGTCAAGGCTAGGGACTTGCTACGCGCCATGTGCGAGCCACAAAGGCTCCTAGCACACATTCATACAACAGACAAGCTCACAAGGGAGAATGGTGTGTCACTCACCTTCCTGCGTAGTTGCGAATGAAGGATTCCCGCGCCGCGAAGAAGAGGGAGACACCGCTACGCCGCGCTCAACCGCCTCGCCGCTGTCGTGCCGCCGCAACGCTCGATCATACACACACTCTCACACTCTCTCTCTCTCTCTCACACACGTACACACACACACACAAGGAGATGGTGAAGGAGAAGGTGGAGATGGAGCAAGAGCAGCTTCTATTGCACAATGAGAGAATGAGTAAAAATTAGGTTTAGTGGCTTTTATATGAGCTCACCCCACTCACACTTGGGCGCCCATACTTAGCCAACTAACTTCTTGAATATTCCAGTTAGAGTGCGCCTGTCATCGGCGATCACCCTTACCCTGTTTCTATTGGTCCGACAAGCCCGGTACCTGACTCTAAATAATACAACGTTTATAGATCATAAGGTGTCCGTGTGCCGTGAGGGTTAAAAGATGGCAAGGACGCGCAGCCAGAGGGTTGATGCCGCAGGCTATGGTGGACGCTCAAAGGAGTTGGGGGCCGTGATGAAGCTTCGCCAAGAGAAATCACCACTGCCCGACAGAGATTTACGCTCAAAGAACAGCTGATTGCAAGATTCGATTCTTCAGGCTTGCACAAGAGAGAGCGCAAGAGACTCCCTGAAATTATTGTTCGTAATTGCTCTTCCACAAAGATCTTTGATTAAATCTCCATGGTCGTGGCCATCTGAGGCCTCTTCTTCGTAGCTCCTCAAGAACCCAAAACTCCAATTTGATGGTGTGAGGGCCACAGAGTATCTCAAACCTTCTCTCTCTCTCTCTCTCTCTCTCTCTCTCTCTCTCTCTCTCTCTCTCTCTCTCTCTCTCTCTCTCTCTCTCTCCATGTACACAGTTTTAGAACTACATGAAAAGCCAAAATCCTTGCACACAAACAACAGAATGATCACTAAGGAAGGAGAGGAGTGTTACAAGGGCTACATGTAGCGTTCATGGCAAGAAAGCTATGACAATATCAGGCTCATAGTGAATATAAATATCTTTAAGAGTAGTCAAAAAACTAAATGTTCTAATCAGAGTCTAATGAATGCCAAAATCAACCCTAACTAATATGCCATGGCTCTGATACCAAATGTTAGGAATTGGATGGTGCTAGCTAGGGTGGATGAAAGAGAAACATGGTGCAAGTGTGTGAGTGTGTGTAAGCAAGGTTATCACTCAAGTGAATTAGGTTCCAAGATAGAATTAGCTTGGACTCATAAACACAATCTTGAGTATTGACTTAGCTTAGCACAAGCTCACCACAGACAAGCATGTAGTGCAAAATGAAGTTGTTGTTCATTGATTCAAGAAATGAGCTTTAAGTAGCTCTACAGCCTTGCTCCACAGTATGTGGGATAAATCCACTCTCCTCTCCTTGACTCACACCTTAGGACAAAGCTCACACTTTACAATCCTCCCCTTGAGGTTTGGACTAGACAAGATACTGAAGATGCATGTACCACACAGGCTAACAAAATCCACATAGGATGGTGATATCCACACAGGAAAATAAAGTCCACAAAGGATGGTGATATCCACACAAGATGGTAAAATCCACACAAGAAAAATCCACAAAGGATGGTGATGTCCACACACGATGATAAGCTAGTATCCACACAGGAAAAAGTCCTCCCCTAAAAGTAGAGAGTCTGCATCTTCAAAATGGGTCTTCCCAAATGCTACCTTTGTCCTCGTCCTTTTTGTCTTCTACTATGTGAGCTGATCCCCTGTCAGGTCTCTTGCCTTCGTCGCTTCTGCTGTTGCTTTCAACTGCTTCATGGTCTGACTTGCTTCATGGTCTGACTTTGTATCCTCCCCTCAAACGAGTGCTTCTGACCCCTTTTCGTTGTGCAATCAGATTTACTGAAAGAACGAAAACAATGCAAAAATACTAATGTAAAATACATACTGATACGTATGTTAATGCTGTCAATCTTTCTATGGTGATTCTCCCTTGGTTGATCAATGCCTTTTCTTTTTCCATTGGAGTCACTCAATTTGCTGGATTTGCAATTTTTTGACTCGTTCATGTGCTTTGCAGTCATTACTTATTTGTCTAGTTCCATGAGATCCCGTGCATACGAGAGCCTTTTTGAAGCTAAATTTGACATACAAAATATAAAGGGCGGTCTTACCAAGTGCAAAATTACACTAGGAGTGTCTAAACCCCATTGCAAGTGGTAGAGACAAGAGATGTGGGTTCGAAAGACTTAATGACTTTTATTTCAATCTTAATAAATGGACTTGAAATCTTTCTGAAGCTCCTCTTCACAAAGAGGTATGAATAGAATGAGCCTTTGAAGCTCACTTATGATACCTTTGGGTAAGCTCTTGGCCAATCCTTTTTAAATTTTCCCATGAGACAATGCCTTGTTAACTTTAAATCCAATGTGGGAACCGGTGCCTAAAAAATTCACCTTTTATTTTTATTTTCAATGCAAAAAGAAAACGAAAAAAGCTGTCCACTTGCAGGCGAGGGCGGTGGTGGGAGAATGTCAAGGGCAGTGAGCTGTTTTGATATGGTGGCGGGGTTGGTGAGACCATGTGCTTTGCAGTATTTGGCACCCTGTCCTTTATGACCCTTGCAATAGTGCCTTTCGAGCTTGCCTCCTCTATCGATTACCCCCCCTTTGGCCTAGCGATGCTCGTGATGCTCTGCAACTTAATGCTCTTGTGCAGCAGGTGGCCGTCGAGAGAGGGGCCAGCGGTGCAGGGGTGAGGTCGCCAAGCTTGATGACGCTATGGTAGAGTATACAAGATGGGCATGGAGCAGGTTGGCAGAACCGGCACTGCTTTGGGTTGTCGTAATAGCCGAGGGCCCGAGGGGCTTTGTGTAGTTTTCAGCCAGGCAGGCGCAGTTGTGTCTGATAGCCGAGGGCCAGAGATTTTGTGTAGCTTCCAGCAAAACGCAGATGTGGCACACTGCTTGATGGCAAGGACGCGCAGCCAGCGGGTTGATGCCTCAGCCTATGGTGGACGCTCAAAGGAGTTGGGGGCCGTGATGGAGCTTCGGCAAGAGAAATCACCACTGCCCGCCGACGGAGATTTACGCTCAAAGAACAGCTGATTGCAAGATTCGATTCTTCAGGCTTGCACAAGAGAGAGCGCGAGAGACTCCCTAAAATTATTTGTCGTAATTGCTCTTCCACAAAAATCTTTGATTAAATCTCCATGGTCGTGGCCATCCGAGGCCTCTTCTTCGTAGCTCCTCAAGAAGCCGAAACTCCAATTTGATGGTGTGACGGCCACAGAGTATCTCAAACCTTCTCTCTCTCTCTCTCTCTCTCTCTCTCTCTCTCTCTCTCTCTCTCTCTCTCTCTCTCTCTCTCTCTCTCTCTCTCTCTCTCTCTCTCTCTCTCTCTCTCTCTCTCTCTCTCTCTCTCTCTCTCTCTCTCTCTCTCTCTCTCTCTCTCTCTCTCTCTCGCGCGCGCGCCGCGAAGAAGAGGGAGACACCGCTACGCCGCGCTCAACTGCCTCGCCGCCGTCGTGCCGCCACAACGCTCGATCATACACTCTCTCTCTCTCTCTCTCTCTCTCTCTCTCTCTCTCTCTCTCTCTCTCTCTCTCTCTCTCTCTCTCTCTCTCTCTCTCTCTCTCTCGCCACGTACATAGTTTAAGAACTACATGAAAATCCAAAATGCTCGCACACAAACCAGAGAATGATCACTAAGGAAGGAGAGGAGTGTTACAAGGGCTACATGTAGCGTTCATGGCAAGAAAGCTATGACAATATCAGGCTCATAGTGAATATAAATATCCGTAAGAGTAGTCAAAAAACTAAATGTTCTAATCAGAGTCTAATGAATGCCAAAATCAACCCTAGCTAATATGCCATGGCTCTGATACCAAATGTTAGGAATTGGATCGTGCTAGCTAGGGTGGATGAAAGAGAAACATGGTGCAAGTGTGTGAGTGTGTGTAAGCAAGGTTATCACTCAAGTTAATTAGGTTCCAAGATAGAATTATCTTGGACTCATAAACACAATCTTGAGTATTGACTTAGCTTAGCACAAGCTCACCACAGACAAGCATGTAGTGCAAAATGAAGTTGTTGTTCATTTATTCAAGAAATGAGGTTTAAGTAGCTATACAACCTTGCTCCACAGTATGTGGGATAAATCCACTCTCCTCTCCTTAACTCACACCTTAGGACAAAGCTCACACTTTACAATCCTCCCCTTGAGGTTTGGACTAAGACAAGATACTGAAGATGCATGTACCACACAGGCTAACAAAATCCACATACGATGGTGATATTCACACAGGAAAATAAAGTCCACAAAGGATGGTGATATCCACACTCGATGGTAAAATCCACACAAGAAAAATCCACAAAGGATGGTGATGTCCACACAGGATGATAAGCTGGTATCCACAGAGGAAAAAGTCCTCCCCTACAAGTAGAGAGTCTACATCTTCAAAATGGGTCTTCCCAAATGCTACCTTCGTCTTCGTCCTTTTTGTCTTCTACTATGTGAGTTGATCCCCTGTCAGGTCTCTTGCCTTCGTTGCTTCTGCTGTTGCTTTCAACTGCTTCATGGTCTGACTTGCTTCAAGGTTTGACATTGTATCCTCCCCTCGAACGAGTTCTTTTGTCCCCCTTTTTGTTGTGCAATCAGGCTTTACTGAAAGAATGAAAACAATGCAAAATAACTAAGGTAAAAGACATACTGATATGTATGTTAATGCTGTCAATCTTTCTATGGTCATTCTCCCTTGGTTGATCAATGCCTTTTCTTTTCCATTGGAGTCACTCAATTTGCTGGATTTGCAATTTTTTGAATCGGTCAAGTGCTTTGCAGTCATTACTTATTTGTCTAGTTCCATGAGATCCCATGCATACGAGAGCCTTTTTGAAGCTAAATTTGACATAGAAAATATAAAGGGTGGTCTTACCAAGTGCAAAATTACACTGGCAGTGTCTAAACCCCGTTGCAAGTGGTAGAGACAAGAGATGTGGGTTCGAAAGACTTAGTGACTTTTATTTCAATCTTAATAAATGGACTTGAAATCTTTGTGAAGCTCCTCTTCCCTAGAGTGAAGCTCCTCTTCACAAAGAGGTATCACTGGAATGAGCCTTTGAAGCTCACTTTGGATACCTTTGGGTAAGCTCTTGGCCAATCCTTTTTAAATTTTCCCGTGAGACAATGCCTTGTTAACTTTAAATCCAATGTGGGAACCGGTGCCTAAAAAATTCACCTTTTATTTTTATTTTCAATCCAAAAAGAAAACGAAAACAACTGTCCACTTGCAGGCAAGGGCGGTGAGCTGTTTTGATATGGTCGTGGGGTTGGTGAGACCATGTGCTTTGCAGTATTTGGCACCCTGTCCTTTATGAGCCTTGCAACAGTGCCTTTCGAGCTTGCCTCCTCTGTCGATTACCCCCTCTTTGGCCTAGCGATGCTCTTGATGCTCTAGAACTGAATGCTCTTGATGCTCTTGTGCAGCAAGTGGCCGTCGAGAGGGGGGCCAGCGGTGCAGGGGTGACGTCGCCAAGCTTGATGACGCTATGGTAGAGTATACAAGACGGGCATGCAGCAGGTTGGAAGAACCGGCACTGCTTTGGGCTGTCGTAATAGCCGAGGGCCCGAGGGGCTTTGTGTAGTTTTCAGCCAGGCAGGCGTAGTTGTGGCTGATAGCCGAGGGCCGGGGATTTTGTGTAGCTTCCAGCAAAACGCAAATGTGGCACGCTGCTTGATGGCAAGGACGCGCAGCCAGAGGGTTCATGCCGCAGGCTATGGTGGAAGCTCAAAGGAGTTGGGGCCGTGATGGAGCTTCGGCAAGAGAAATCACCACTGCCCGACAGAGATTTACGCTCAAAGAACAGTTGATTGCAAGATTCGATTCTTCAGGCTTGCACAAGAGAGAGCACGAGAGACTCCCAAAATTTATTGTTCGTAATTGCTCTTCCACAAAGATCTTTGATTAAATCTCCATGGTCATGGCCATCCGAGGCCTCTTCTTCGTAGCTCCTCAAGAACCCGAAACTCCAATTTGATGGTGTGAGGGCCACAGAGTATCTCAAACCTTCTCTCTCTCTCTCTCTCTCTCTCTCTCTCTCTCTCTCTCTCTCTCTCTCTCTCTCTCTCTCTCTCTCTCTCTCTCTCTCTCTCTCTCTCTCTCTCTCTCTCTCTCTCTCTCTCTCTCTCTCTCTCTCTCTCTCTCTCTCTCGCCACGTACACAGTATTGGTCCGACAAGCCCGGTACCTGACTCGCACACAAACCACAGAATGATCACTAAGGAAGGAGAGGAGTGTTACAAGGGCTACATGTAGCATTCATGGAAAGAAAGCTATGACAATATCAGGCTCATAGTGAATATAAATATCCTTAAGAGTAGTCAAAAAACTAAAAGTTCTAATCAGAGTCTAATGAATGCCAAAATCAACCCTAGCTAATATGTCATGGCTCTGATACCAAATGTTAGGAGTTCGATCGTGCTAGCTAGGGTGGATGAAAGAGAAACATGGTACAAGTGTGTGAGTGTGTGTAAGCAAGGTTATCACTCAAGTGAATTAGGTTCCAAGATAGAATTATCTTGGACTCATAAACACAATCTTGAGTATTGACTTAGCTTAGCACAAGCTCACCACAGACAAGTATGTAGTACAAAATGAAGTTGTTGTTCATTGATTCAAGAAATGAGCTTTAAGTAGCTCTACAACCTTGCTCCAGAGTATGTGGGATAAATCCACTCTCCTCTCCTTGACTCACACCTTAGGACAAAGCTCACACTTTACAATCCTCCCCTTTAGGTTTGGACTAAGACAAGATACTAAAGATGCATGTACCACACAGGCTAACAAAATCCACATACGATGGTGATATTCACACAGGAAAATAAAGTCCACAAAGGATGGTGATATCCACACTCGATGGTAAAATCCACACAAGAAAAATCCACAAAGGATGGTGATGTCCACACAGGATGATAAGCTGGTATCCACAGAGGAAAAAGTCCTCCCCTACAAGTAGAGAGTCTACATCTTCAAAATGGGTCTTCCCAAATGCTACCTTCGTCTTCGTCCTTTTTGTCTTCTACTATGTGAGTTGATCCCCTGTCAGGTCTCTTGCCTTCGTTGCTTCTGCTGTTGCTTTCATCTGCTTCATGGTCTGACTTGCTTCATGGTCTGACTTTGTATCCTCCCCTCGAACGAGTGCTTTTGTCCCCCTTTTTGTTGTGCAATCAGGCTTTACTGAAAGAACGAAAACAATGCAAAATTACTAATGTAAAAGACATACTGATACGTATGTTAATGCTGTCAATCTTTCTATGGTCATTTTCCCTTGGTTGATCAATGCCTTTTCTTTTTCCATTGGAGTCACTCAATTTGCTGGATTTGCAATTTTTTGACTCGGTCATGTGCTTTGCAGTCATTACTTATTTGTCTAGTTCCATGAGATCCCGTGCATACGAGAGCCTTTTTGAAGCTAAATTTGACATACAAAATATAAAGGGCGGTCTTACCAAGTGCAAAATTACACTGGCAGTGTCTAAACCCCGTTGCAAGTGGTAGAGACAAGAGATGTGGGTTCGAAAGACTTAATGACTTTTATTTCAATCGTAATAAATGGACTTGAAATCTTTGTGAAGCTCCTCTTCCCTAGAGTGAAGCTCCTCTTCACAAAGAGGTATGATTGGAATGAGCCTTTGAAGCTCACTTTGGATACCTTTGGGTAAGCTCTTGGCCAATCCTTTTTAAATTTTCCCGTGAGACAATGCCTTGTTAACTTTAAATCCAGTGTGGGAACCGGTGCCTAAAAAATTCACCTTTTATTTTTATTTTCAATGCAAAAAGAAAACGAAAACAACTGTCCACTTGCAGGCGAGGGCGGTGGTGGGAGAATGTCAAGGGAGGTGAGGTCTTTTGATATGGTCGTGGGGTTGGTGAGACCATGTGCTTTGCAGTATGTGGCACCCTGTCCTTTATGAGCCTTCCAACAGTGCCTTTCGACCTTGCCTCCTCTGTCGATCACCCCCCCTTTGGCCTGGAGATGCTCTTGATGCTCTGCAACTTAATGCTCTTGATGCTCTTGTGCAACAGGTGCCCGTCGAGAGCGGGGCCAGCGGTGCAGGGGTGAGGTCGCCAAGCTTGATGACGCTATGGTAGAGTATAATACAAGACGGGCATGCAGCAAGTTGGCAGAACCGGCACTGCTTTGGGTTGTCGTAATAGCCGAGGGCCCGAGGGGCTTTGTGTAGTTTTCAGCCAGGCAAGCGCACTTGTAGCTGATAGCCGCGGTCCAGGGATTTTGTGTAGCTTCCAGCAAAACGCAAATGTGGCACACTACTTGATAGCAAGGACGCACAGCCAGAGGGTTGATGCCGCAGGCTATGGTGGACGCTCAAAGGAGTTGGGGGCCGTGATGGAGCTTCGCCAAGAGAAATCACCACTGCCCGACAGAGATTTACACTGAAAGAACAGTTGATTGCAAGATTCGATTCTTCAAGCTTGCACAAGAGAGAGCGCGAGAGACTCCGTGAAATTATTGTTCGTAAGTGCTCTTCCACAAAGATCTTTAATTAAATCTCCATGGTCGTCGCCATCCGAGGCCTCTTCTTCGTAGCTCCTCAAGAAGCCGAAACTCCAATTTGATGGTGTGAGGGCCACATAGTATCTCAAACTTTCTCTCTCTCTCTCTCTCTCTCTCTCTCTCTCTCTCTCTCTCTCTCTCTCTCTCTCTCTCTCTCTCTCTCTCTCTCTCTCTCTCTCTCTCTCTCTCTCTCTCTCTCTCTCTCTCTCTCTCGCCACGTACACAGTTTTAGAACTACATGAAAATCCAAAATGCTCGCACATAAGCCATAGAATGATCACTAAGGAAGGAGAGGAGTGTTACAAGGGCTACATGTAGCGTTCATGGCAAGAAAGCTATGACAATATCTGGCTCATAGTGAATATAAATATCCGTAAGAGTAGTCAAAAAACTAAATGTTCTAATCAGAGTCTAATGAATGCCAAAATCAACCCTAGCTAATATGCCATGGCTCTGATACCAAATTTAGGAATTGGATCGTGCTAGCTAGGGTGGATGAAAGAGAAACATGGTGCAAGTGTGTGAGTGTGTGTAAGCAAGGTTATCACTCAAGTGAATTAGGTTCAAAGAGAGAATTAGATAGGACTCATAAACACAATCTTGAGTATTGACTTAGCTTAGCACAAGCTCACCACAGACAAGCATATAGTGCAAAATGAAGTTGTTGTTCATTGATTCAAGATATGAGCTTTAAGTAGCTCTACAGCCTTGCTCCACAGTATGTGGGATAAATCCACTCTCCTCTCCTTGACTCACAGCTTAGGACAAAGCTCACACTTTAAAATCCTTCCCTTGAGGTTTGGACTAAGACAAGATACTGAAGATGCATGTACCACACAAGCTAACAAAATCCACATAGGATGGTGATATCCACACAGGAAAATAAAGTCCACAAAGGATGGTGATATCCACACAGGATGGTAAAATCCACACAAGAAAAATCCACAAAGGATGATAAGCTGGTATCCACACAGGAAAAAGTCCTCCCCTACAAGTAGAGAGTCTGCATCTTCAAAATGGGTCTTCCCAAATGCTACCTTCGTCTTCGTCCTTTTTGTCTTCTACTATGTGAGCTAATCCTCTGTCAGGTCACTTGCCTTTGTTGCTTCTGCTGTTGCTTTCAACTGCTTCATGGTCTGACTTTGTATCCTCCGCTCGAACAAGTGCTTCTGTCCCCCTTTTTGTTGTTCAATCAGGCTTTATTGAAAGAACGAAAACAATGCAAAAATACTAATGTAAAAGACATACTGATACATATGTTAATGCTGTCAATCTTTCTATGGTCATTCTCCCTTGGTTGAGCAATGCCTTTTCTTTTTCCATTGGAGTCACTCAATTTGCTGGATTTGCAATTTTTTGACTCGGTCATGTGCTTTGCAGTCATTACTTATTTGTCTAGTTCCATGAGATCCCATGCATACGAGAGCCTTTCTGAAGCTAAATTTGACATACAAAATATAAAGGGTGGTCTTACCAAGTGCAAAATTACACTGGCAGTGTCTAAACCCCGTTGCAAGTGGTAGAGACAAGAGATGTGGGTTCAAAAGACTTAATGACTTTTATTTCAATCTTAATAAATGGACTTGAAATCTTTGTGAAGCTCCTCTTCCCTAGAGCGAAGCTCCTCTTCACAAAGAGGTATGATTGGAATGAGACCTTGAAGCTGACTTTGGATACCTTTGGGTAAGCTCTTGGCCAATCCTTTTTAAATTTTCCCGTGAGACAATGCCTTGTTAACTTTAAATCCAGTGTGGGAACCGGTGCCTAAAAAATTCACGTTTTATTTTTATTTTCAATGCAAAAAGAAAACGAAAACAACTGTCCACTTGCAGGCGAGGGCGGTGGTGGGAGAATGTCAAGGGCGGTGAGCTGTTTTGATATGGTCGTGGGGTTGGTGAGACCATGTGCTTTGCAGTATTTGGCACCCTGTCCTTTATGAGCCTTGCAACAGTGCCTTTCGAGCTTGCCTCCTCTGTCGATTACCCCCCCTTTGGCCTGGCGATGCTCTTGATGCTCTAGAACTTAATGCTCTTGATGCTCTTGTGCAGCAGGTGGCCGTCGAGAGGGGGGCCAGCGGTGCAGGGGTGACGTCGCCAAGCTTGATGACGCTATGGTAGAGTATACAAGACGGGCATGCAGCAGGTTGGAAGAACCGGCACTGTTTTGGGCTGTCGTAATAGCCGAGCGCCCGAGGGGCTTTGTGTAGTTTTCAGCTTGGCAGGCGCAGTTGTGGCTGATAGCCGAGGGCCAGGGATTTTGTGTAGCTTCCAGCAAAACGCAAATGTGGCACACTACTTGATGGCAAGGACGCGCAGCCAGAGGGTTCATGCCGCACGCTATGGTGGACGCTCAAAGGAGTTGGGGGCCGTGATGGAGCTTCGGCAAGAGAAATCACCACTGCCCGACAGAGATTTATGCTCAAAGAACAGCTGATTGCAAGATTCGATTCTTCAGGCTTGCACAAGAGAGAGCGCGAGAGACTCCCTGAAATTATTGTTAGTAATTGCTCTTCCACAAAGATCTTTGATTAAATCTCCATGGTCGTGGCCATCCGAGGCCTCTTCTTCGTAGCTCCTCAAGAAGCCGAAACTCCAATTTGATGGTGTGAGGGCCACAGAGTATCTCAAACCTTCTCTCTCTCTCTCTCTCTCTCTCTCTCTCTCTCTCTCTCTCTCTCTCTCTCTCTCTCTCTCTCTCTCTCTCTCTCTCTCTCTCTCTCTCTCTCTCTCTCTCGCCACGTACACAGTTTTAGAACTACATGAAAAGCCAAAATGCTCGCACACAAACCACAGAATGATCACTAAGGAAGGAGAGGAGTGTTACAAGGGCTACATGTAGCGTTCATGGCAAGAAAGCTATGACAATATCAGGCTCATAGTGAATATAAATATCCTTAAGAGTAGTCAAAAAACTAAATGTTCTAATTAGAGTCTAATGAATGCCAAAATCAACCCTAGCTAATATGCCATGGCTCTGATACCAAATGTTAGGAATTGGATGGTGCTAGCTAGGGTGGATGAAAGAGAAACATGGTGCAAGTGTGTGAGTGTGTGTAAGCAAGGTTATCACTCAAGTGAATTAGGTTCCAAGATAGAATTAGCTTGGGCTCATAAACACAATCTTGAGTATTGACTTAGCTTAGCACAAGCTCACCACAGACAAGCATGTAGTGCAAAATGAAGTTGTTGTTCATTGATTCAAGAAATGAGCTTTAAGTAGCTCTACAGCCTTGCTCCACAGTATGTGGGATAAATCCACTCTCCTCTCTTTGACTCACACCTTAGGACAAAGCTCACACTTTACATATATTACTTACATACAAAACTTTCCCAAAATCTCGCTCTAACACCTTCAAAAGTGGCTTCCAAGGAGTGCCTTCGGTCAAAATTTGAATGTAAGGTCCCCATCCGGCCTATACCGAGATCGGGATGGGATCCTTGACAGGTCTCTAGGTCTGATAAAAATCGGAGTCTCTAAACAGGAAAAATCCAAGGAATAGACCTTTACCATTGACAATGGCTTGGGTCTATAGCCTTAGAAGAAGACCTAGTCCTGTCTCGTAGCGGAAACGGAACAACCTTTTAAACGTCCAAAAACTACTTCGGCCCTATATCTTCCACAAATTGGACTAAGGTATCCTCAACCAACGCTTTTTCCCCCCTAACATATGTGAGGACACATCCACGCTTGTAGATTCCTCGTCCGATTTAAGAAGTTTTCCAAACGTTTTAGTGCGCAGGGATGGATAGTTACCTGACTAATCAGGTCCACCCATCCATGATTGACAACCTTAGTCAATCCCCCACTTACCACCCTGCACTCACACATGATTCATTTATCTTACTATCACATTGTTTTAAACATTTAAAATAATGGTTTCTTTTAACGTTCCATCACAATAATTCCTTGAAGACACCATTGAAAGCATTCTTTTAGAAAACAGACATCTTTAAACTTAAGACAGGGTACTGTCAATCAAAACATTGTCCATAATAACCATCACCAGTACTCTTCTTGTCTCAAGACCACCTAAGGGTGAAAAACAGCACCCATTCCTTATTCAAATCTGGAGTGGATAAACCCCCACCCAAGGTTCCGAGTGCCCATACACCAAACCAGCTGCCCATACAACCGGGCGGCTCCCCTAGGATAAAAACGATATCCTAACTTATGTAGAAACATCAAGACATGACACGGAGTATAAACTCATCGTTCATGGGGGTAACCGACTTATCCGTGGCTAGAAAGCCAATCATTATCATCAAAATATTCCAAGGAGTCGGAGGTGTATTGAGACAAGCTGTCTTAAGGATGATCAAACACATATTTCCTAATTCAACCAGTTTTAACCCAAACAATTCTTTTCTATATTATAAACAAATGCACGTTGGAAGTTACCTTCCGTTTTTAGCCAGTTTATCCTTCTTACGTATGCAATGCTAACTTATAAAATAACTTAAACTAATTAAAGACTTAATTGAACAATGAGACACCCACCCGGGATTGATTGGCCATCTGCTGATGCTACGCTGGCTCCTGAAGACTCTCCTTCGTAGGCCTACTACTAGGCCCGGCTTCGTCGTCGTGCGACTCTCTAGTTCGTTTTGAAGCTACTTCCTCATCATCAGATGTAGGATTTGCTCGGGTTCTTTTTGGTATTTTAACTTCTTATCCTTATAGAAAGGTCGTCTAATCATTAGGTAAATAGTTCAAAATCTAAACTTAACCTTTGTATTCAACCGTAACCCATCCAAGGTTAAATTTATAGTCTTAATTGATAAATTCTTGACCTAGTAATTTCTTATTTGTCTATATAGACATGCTAACTTTTTTCCACCGCTTCCCTAAGGTTTTTCTAAGCTCTCCTAACTATCTTATAATTTTCTATATCTTTTTCCTAATTTTCCCATCAACTTTTAAGCTAATAATCTACTTATTTTGGGCTCAATATTTATTGTATTTAATTTCTCTTAAAGATTTCATTTCCTTAACTTGATATCATAGGTTTACACTTACTATAATTTTTCTAAAAACTTTTAACCACAAAGTCTATTTATTTTAATAAATCATTTGCTAAAAATGGGACTTTTGGTCAATTATAATTTCATAACCTCACTAATTAACTATGGTATAATTACCTCAAGTATATTATCATATTTTTGAATTTTGGTAACTATCTTATTATTTTTCAACTTAGTTATATAATTTCCATCTTCAATTTTCAGCTAAAATTAGGAAAATTTGACTTAAATAAATACTTATACTACTTTTCTAACCTTGACATATTTATCACGGCTTCTTTATTATGTAAGCTAACTGTGATAAATATAATGTAATCATATAGCATGATTTACTAATTTATCCCTTGAAATTTTACCAAAATTAGTATATTTTGACTTAGATAAATATCTATACTACTTTTGTAACCTTGGCATAATTATCATGGCCTCTTTACCCTATAATACATCTTTGATAAATAGCATGTAATTATAGCACATGATTTACTAATTTTCCTCTTTAGTTTTTAGCTAAAAATAGTGTAATTGGACTTAGATAAATATCTATACTATGTTTCTAACCTTGGCATAATTATCACGGCCTGTTTACCCTATAATATAGCTTTGAAAAATAGCATGTAATCATATAGCATGATTTACTAATTTCCCTCTTTAGTTTTTAGCTAAAAATGGTGTAATTTGACTTAGATAAATATCTATACTACTTTTCTAACCTTGGCATAATTATCACGGCCTCTTCACCCTATAATATAGCTCTGAAAAATAGCATGTAATCATATAGCATGATTTACTAATTTCCCTCTTTAGATTTTAGCTAAAAAATAGTGTAATTTCACTTAGATAATTAGTTAAACTAATTTCTTGATATCAGAATAATTATCACGGGTTTCATAATCTCTAATAAATAACTCAATTCAATTTGAATCTATTTGCTAATTTCTCGTATTTAATTTGTTTAAAAATCAGAGTTTTTCTACTAAAATAATTAGCTAGATTAATTATCTGAGCTTTCCCTAATTATCAGGGGTTCTTTAATATCTAATTAACCCTTGATAAATATATCACAGCATTTGAATTGAATTTACTAATTTCCCTTATTTAAATTACTCAAAAAAATAAAGTAATTCTTCTTAAGTAATTAGCTAGATTAATTTTCTGAGCCTCTCCTAATTATCACGGGTTCTTGAACACGTAATTAACCACTGATAAATATATCACAACATTTGAATTCCATTTACTAATATCTCCTATTTAAATTACTCAAAAAAATAGAGTATTTCTGCTAAATTAATTAGCTAGATTAATTTTCTGAGCTTTTCCTAGTTATCATGGGTTTTTGAACACCTAATTAACTATTGATAAATATATCACGACATTTGAAATCCATTTACTAATTTTCCCTATTAAAATTGCTCAAAACACAGAGTAGTTATGCCTAATTAATTAGGAAAAATTATTAGAAAATTATAGGATAATTTTCCTAGATTCATAACTGTCTAATGCATCTCTGATAATTACTTCAACTTAATCTAATCTTAATTAATATATTTACCATTAATTCATGGTTAATTTGGCTAATTTCAGCCCTATTATAATAGGATAATTAATTAGCTTAGTATTACTAAGCTTAATTCTAATAATCAGCAGAGATTAATTAATTAAGAGAGGTTTGAGGAGCATACATAGGCCTAATCTTTGATTTATTAACAAATATCTTAATCTAACCTTGTTAATTAAGAAAGATTAGACTAATTACCGTTTAGGTTAGTCAATTAGAGATGAGAGAGAGTGTGTCAAGGCTCCGAGTCTGTGTAAAATGTAAAGCTAGGGGTGCTATTTATAGTTTTCTCGAATGATTTCTGTGTAGAGGTCTCTCTAGATGAGAGAGAGTGTGTCAAGGCTCCGAGTCTGTGTAAAATGTGAAGCTAGGGGTCCTATTTATAGTTTTCTGGCACTTACAAGCTCTCACCGGCTAAAAAAGGCAGTTGCTTGAAGTTCAAGCAGCCCCTAGCAAGTCAAAAAACGCCCCCTGCTGCTAAATGAGTCCCTGGCAGGTCAGTGATGACTCTCCCATTACTTGCCAGCTTTTAAAATGTCAATTTTGCTATAATTTGACCTATTTTTGCTTAATTGGTAAATATCTTGTAAATATCTGGGAGACCTTTAATAAAGTCTATGCTTAAATGATTACTCCAACCCTTCAATTTTACCTATTTTACTTAATTCACATTGTAAACTTTCAGGGTCATAACTATGCCAGTTTTTATCGGAATTCAATTCTGAAAATTTCTAGCCCGGGGTTTGTTGTGCTTAAGATTCCAAAAATACCAATATTTGCCATGGTCCGACAATCTACATTTCTTTTTCAATAATCATATCAGTTTGATTAAGCTTTATACAACCTTTAAGGTTTCAGAAACTGGAAATCTTACAATCACCCCAACTTAAGAATTTGAGATGTCCTCATCTCAACCGAAATTGGGAAAATCTTTGAGAAAAGAAATTCATCCCCCCCCCCCAAGTGGCATCTTTGAAGGGATAACCTTTCCACTTTACCAAATGTTGCTGATTATTCTAAGAGTTCTTTCTAGTTTCTGGTTGGAGTTACTTGCTAGCCAATTTTTCCTCAAGAAACTCTTAGTGTTGAGCCCATCTTAAAAACCTTTACAAACCATTTGTATCATCCCAAAAACCAGGTTAATTCAATTCCATAAAGATCCATATATCCACCTTGTCAACATGAACGCGCTCGGTCTAACTGACCATTCAGAGCAATCAGCGTTCGATAAGTATCATGTATTTCAGCTTTGCCAATCTGAACGCGCTCGGCGTGTTCTTGCCATTCTAAGCAATCTGTGTTCGGCACATGCTTCCACCATGGCACCAGAGGTACCCCCTCTGTGCTCTAACCTGGTTGACCAACAATATGTAAAGGGTTTTAAGAAGTATCATACCAAGAATTCTTTTCGTCTTCCTATTAGTCTCATTACCTTAATGCTTTCATATTTAGGTCATTTTCCAAGGAAGGTTATCGTGTGCACAAGAATGTGAATTCGTTTCTTGATAACTATCTTATTTCTAAGATTCGATTTTTTTTTCATACTATCGAGAACTTCTGTCTCATTTGCTAGATCAACCCTTAATTTCTTGATTAAATACCAACTTAACTTTAAATTCATTAAGTAGTTTTGGAGAAGAAAATCATGTATTCCATTATAATATATAAGTAACTCAAGTTTTTATATTATTGATTTATAGTGGTTTACAAAGCTCTAAGATTGCTAACTATGGCCAAGCGAGTGGCTCTTTTATCTTTCTTATTCATAAGGTTGGTTCTCCTATGATTGCATAAGATCCGGTTCCTCGTGCTCTTCCTCTACCTCGTCCTCCATTTCTACCTCCTCTTACATTATCTCCTTGATTTTGAGGAATGGTTATAGAAGTAAGTCGAGGGTTTTATTCTTCTAGACAATTATTTCTATGGTGTCCCATTTGATTGCATCCATAGCACCTAACGTTTGGGAAGATCTGTTCTTAGTTTACTACTGCAGCTACTCCACGTTGTTGATATCCTTGGTTGGAATTTTCCCTGGCTCTTCCCTTAAAGTTACTAAATCCATTATAGTTCTTTGTAGAGTTGGTTCCTTCAGCTGCAAGAGGCTTAGCCATGAGAAGGGCATCCTGTATTGATGTATGCCTCATGGCTTTGATCCATACCTCTGCATCTCGTTCCACGTTGACCCCTTTACCTTTGAAGTTGGGGAGTTGCACTTGTTTGAGAAGAAACAAGCATGGTACAAAGAACAGAAACAGGTATCTACATGGTTTCGTAAGATCGATGGACTGCCAATTTAAAGACTTATGACACGGCTAGGATTTAACTTTAGAATAGACACAAGATCAAGATATTCAATTCAAAAGACTTGGTTCTTTATTTATAAGGTAAATATTTACAAGGATAGCCTTACAAAAGAGCCTTATATATCTCATCCTAACTTGTTGTAAATTTTTGCAACCTTTAAAGGATCCGCATAGCTGGCTGATTTGGAATATGGTGATACAAACGATTGGTGTTTGTAGTCATATTTCTACAATCTTCTAACTGATTGGTATAATAGTTCTTATACTCATTGGAAATCGGAAAGTAAATTATAAGGTCCAAATTCTTAGGGGTATTCTGAGAAAAAGTTCTGATTCTTCGATATGGAATTATCACAACCACTTTATCCCATACCCATTCATTCAGGGGTTTCCCCGTGCCTCCTGGATAAGCGGAAACAGTGATACTCGAGTTTGTACCCAAGAAGTAGTACAAATGAACCACTCTCAGTTCCTCAACCCAGCGTAGTTTCTTTAAATCCGTGGTAAGACATCCCAACTTCCGAGCATTGATGTAATATGTCCTGCCTTCATTGCTCCATTCAAGCTCCCAGCCTTTATCTATCCGAGTCGAATGAGGAGTGTGAGCCTTCATCAATAGCTCCATCACGCTCCGTCGAAAAAAATAGTTTGGAGAACGACAAGCACTCTCCTAAATGAGCTCAAAGACTTGGAATTTGTGATATTCAATCACAGGATCTTCCTGAATTATCGACACATAAGCCTTTGGTTAGTTAACCAAATTTATTTATTTTTCTATATATATATACATATATATATATATACATATATATTTTCTTTTTACATTTTCAGACAGTCCGAAATTTTTCCAAACTAACCCAGGCTCTGATACCACTTGTAAGGTCCCCATCCTGCCTATACCGAGATCGGGATGGGATCCTTGACAAGTCTCTAGGTTTGATAAAAATCGGAGTCTCTAAACAGGAAAAATCCAAGGAACAGACCTTTACCATTGACAATGGCTTGGGTCTATAGCCTTAGAAGAAAACCTAGTCCTGTCTCGTAGCGGAAACGAAACAACCTTTTAAAAGTCCAAAAACTATTTCGGCCCTATATCTTCCACAAATTGGACTAAGGTATCCTCAACCAACGCTTTTTTCCCCCTAATATATGTGAGGGCACAGCCGCGCTGGTAGATTCCTCTTCCGATTTAAGAAGTTTTCTAAACGTTTTAGTGCGCAGGGATGGATAGTTACTTGACTAATCAGGTCCACCCGTCCATGATTGACAACCTTAGTCAATCCCCCACTTACCACCCCGCACTCACACATGATTCATTTATCTTACTATCACATTGTTTTAAACATTTAAAATAATGGTTTCTTTTAACGTTTCATCACAATAATTCCTTGAAGACAGCATTGAAAGCATTCTTTTAGAAAACAGACATCTTTAAACTTAAGACAGGGTACTGTCAATCAAAACATTGTCCATAATAACCATCACCAGTACTCTTCTTGTCTCAAGACCACCTAAGGGTGAAAAACGGCACCCATTCCTTATTCAAATCTGGAGTGGATAAACCCCCACCCAAGGTTCCAGGTGCCCATACACCAAACCAGTTGCCCATACAACCGGGCGGCTCCCCTAGGATAAAAACGATATCTTAACTTATGTAGAAACATCAAGACATGACACGGAGTAAAAACTCATCGTTCATGGGGGTAACCGACTTATCCGTGGCTAGAAAGCCAATCATTATCATCAAAATATTCCAAGGAGTCGGAGGTGTCTTGAGACAAGCTGTCTTAAGGATGATCAAACACATCTTTCCTAATTCAATCAGTTTTAACCCAAACAATTCTTTCCTATATTATAAACAAATGCACGTTGGAAGTTATCTTCCGTTTTTAGCCAGTTTATCCTTCTTACGTATGCAATGCTAACTTATAAAATAACTTAAACTAATTAAAGACTTAATTGAACAATGAGACACCCACCTCGGATTGATTGGCCATCTGCTGCTGCGCTGGCTCCTGAAGACTCTCCTTCGTAGGCCTACTACTAGGCCCGGCTTCGTCGTCGTGCGACTCTCTAGTTCGTTTTGAAGCTACGTCCTCATCATCAGATGTAGGATTTTCTCGGGTTCTTTTTGGTATCATAACTTCTTATCCTTATAAAAATGTCATCTAATCATCAGGTAAATAGTTCAAAATCTACACTTAACCTTTGTATTCAACCGTAACCCATCCAAGGTTAAATTTATAGTCTTAATTGATAAATTCTTGACCTAGTAATTTCTTATTTGTCTATATAGACATGATAACTTTTTTCCACCGCTTCCCTAAGGTTTTTCTAAGCTCTCCTAACTTTCTTATAATTTTCTATATCTTTTTCCTAATTTTCCCATCAACTTTTAAGCTAATAATCTACTTATTTTGGGCTCAATATTTATTGTATTTAATTTCTCTTAAAGATTTCATTTCCTTAACTTGATATCATAGGTTTACACTTACTATAATTTTTCTAAAAACTTTTAACCACAAAGTCTATTTATTTTAATAAATCATTTGCTAAAAATGGGACTTTTGGTCAATTATAATTTCATAACCTCACTAATTAACTATGGTATAATTACCTCAAGTATATTATCATATTTTTGAATTCTGGTAACTATCTTATTATTTTTCAACTTAGTTATATAATTTCCATCTTTAATTTTCAGCTAAAATTAGGAAAATTTGAATTAAATAAATACTTATACTACTTTTCTAACCTTGACATATTTATCACGGCCTCTTTATTATGTAAGCTAATTGTGATAAATATAATGTAATCATATAGCATGATTTACTAATTTATCCCTTGAAATTTCACCAAAATTAGTATATTTTGACTTAGATAAATATCTATACTACTTTTCTAACCTTGGCATAATTATCATGGCCTCTTTACCCTATCATACATCTTTGATAAATAGCATGTAATTATAGCACATGATTTACTAATTTTCCTCTTTAGTTTTTAGCTAAAAATAGTGTAATTGGACTTAGATAAATATCTATACTATGTTTCTAACCTTGGCATAATTATCACGGCCTGTTTACCCTATAATATAGCTTTGAAAAATAGCATGTAATCATATAGGATGATTTACTAATTTCCCTATTTAATTTTTAGCGAAAAATGGTGTAATTTGACTTAGATAAATATCTATACTACTTTTCTAACCTTGGCATAATTATCACAGCCTCTTTACCCTATAATATAGCTCTGATAAATAGCATTTAAACATATAGCATGATTTACTAAATTCTCTCTTTAGTTTTTAGCTAAAAATGGTGTAATTTGACTTAGATACTACTTTCTAACCTTGGCATAATTATCATGGCCTCTTCACCCTATCATATAGCTCTGAAAAATAGCATGTAATCATATAGCATGATTTACTAATTTCCCTCTTTAGATTTTAGCTAAAAATAGTGTAATTTCACTTAGATAATTAGTTAAACTAATTTTCTCATATCAGAATAATTATCATGGGTTTCATAACCTCTAATAAATAACTCAATTCAATTTGAATCTATTTGCTAATTTCCCGTATTTAATTTGTCTAAAAATCAGAGTTTTTCTACTAAAATAATTAGCTAGATTAATTATCTGAGCTTTCCTAATTATCACGGGTTTCTTAATACCTAATTAACCCTTGATAAATATATCACAGCATTTGAATTCAATTTACTAATTTTCCCAATTTAAATTACTCAAAAAAAAGAGTAATTCTGCTTAAGTAATTAGCTAGATTTATTTTCTGAGCTTATCCTAATTATCATGGGTTCTTGAACACCTAACTAACCACTGATAAATATATCACAACATTTGAAATCCATTTACTAATTTTCTCTATTTAAATTACTCACAAAACAGAGTATTTTTGCTAACTTAATTAGCTAGATGCATTTTCTGAGCTTCTCCTAATTATCACGGATTCTTGAACACCTAATTAATTATTGATAAATATATCACAGCATTTAAAATCCATTTACTAATTTTCCCTATTTAAATTACTCAAAAACCAGAGTATTTGTGCTAAATTAAGTAGCTAGATTAATTTTCTGAGCTTCTCGTAATTATCACGGGTTTTTGAACACATAATTAAACAGTGATATATATATCACAACATTTCAATTCCATTTACTAATTTCCCCTATTTAAATTACTCAAAAAAATAGAGTATTTCTGCTAAATTAATTAGCTAGATTAATTTTCTGAGCCTTTTCTAAATATCACGGGTTCTTGAACACCTAATTAACTACTGATAAACATATCACAACATTTGAAATCCATTTACTAATTTTCCCTATTAAAATTGCTCAAAAAATAGAGTAATTATGCCTAATTAATTAGAAAAACTTCTCAAAAAATTATAGGATAATTTTTCTAGATTAATAACTGTCTAATGCATCTCTGATAATTACTTCAACTTAATCTAGTCTTAATTAATATATTTACCATTAATTCATGGTTAATTTGGCTAATTTTAGCCCTATTATAATAGGATAATTAATTAGCTTAGTATTACTAAGCTTAATTCTAATAATGAGAAGAGATTAATTAATTAAGAGACATTTGAGGAGCATACATAGGCCTAATCTTTGATTTATTAACAAATATCTTAATCTAACCTTGCTAATTAAGAAAGATTAGACTAATTATTGTTTAGGTTAGTCAATTAGAGATTAATCTCTAATGATTTCTGTGTAGAGGTCTCTCTAGATGAGAGAGAGTGTGTCAAGGCTCCGAGTCTGTGTAAAATGTGAAGCTAGGGGTCTTATTTATAGTTTTCTGGCACTCATAAGCTCTTACCGGTTAAAAAAAGGCAGTTGCTTGAAGTTCAAGCAGCCCCCAGCAAGTCAAAAAACGCCCCCTGCTGCTAAATGAGTCCCTGGCAGGTCAGTGATGACCCTCCCATTACCTGCCAGCTTTTAAAATGTCAATTTTGCTATAATTTGACCTATATTTGCTTAATTGGTAAATATCTTGTAAATATCTGGGAGACCTTTAATAAAGTCTATGCTTAAATGATTACTGCAACCCTTCAATTTTACCTATTTTACTTAATTCACAGTGTAAACTTTCAGGGGTCATAACTGTGCCAGTTTTTATCAGAATTCAATTCTGAAAATTTCTAGCTAGGGGTTTGCTGTGCTTAAGATTCCAAAAATACCAATATTTGCCATGGTCGGACAATCTACATTGCTTTTTCAATAATCATATCAGTTTGATTAAGCTTTATACAACCTTTAAGGTTTCAGAAACTGGAAACCTTACATTGAAACTGAAGGAAAATAGACCGTGTATAAACTTTAAAATAACCAAAATTTTCTTCAAAAGAAAGTTATCGCTAAAATTTTGAAAATAGGCTTCCCATAGACTTCCCACTACGATAGAAATCAAAGGGTTCAAGGAGAGGCATGGTGTCACAAGTGCATGCGAGAAATCTCACCGAGGTTTTTTCCGTCAACATCTCTTGTACGTTATCAAGTCTTCTCATGTACAATCTTACCAAACAAAAACAAATTTACACTTTAAATGACTACAAATATTATTTAACTTATCAAACAATCTAAAGTATGGTAGACCTAGAGTTCTCTTACACATCAACAAACAAAAAAGTCCAAATTTCTTCTCATTAACTTTGATAAACATACATGAACAACTTCCAATGGGTAGTGCGGTCATACTTCTTACATCCATTCCATGACATGGTATTCTCATGGGGTGACCTATCACATAAAAATATCTTTGGTGGGGGTACCCTCATGTTAGGAAAGGGGGTGTTGCTGATGAAAAGTTGTTGTATTGTCCTACTAGGGATCTCTCCATGTTTGCATAATGATTTTTGGTGTAGTGGGAGCCACATTGCTTGAGGAGAGCTTTGTGCCATCATAAAAACTTCGTGTTATGCCAGTTCCTTGAGCCATTCTTGCAAACGCCACTCAACTAGCATACTAAGAGGTCACCTTGTATCATGACGCGTTAGAGACATGTTCTTCAAACAAAGACATGTATGAATTCAACATTTGCAAGATGTATAATAAAGACACTTGTTAAGTATATGTTGTACAAATTTGCAAGTATTTCCATCCAATAATCCTAAAATGTACATTAGGATGACATTACCCACCTCTAATAAGCATGGATTTGAAGCACCTACGTGCAAGATGTAAGAAAGAAGGCTGTTTTAGAGAAAAAGTGGTGACACTTGACCTCTCTAACCTACGGCCTTTCACTATTTGTGTACAAAAGCAACCGTTTTGCTAAGCACTGCAAAACAAGTAGAGGCAACACCTTAGACTTCAAAGTCTGTGATAAGAAGAACACAACCAAAAGTAAGAAGTATATTGTTACCTTGCACCAGGGGGTGTTTCTTTTAAATATATGATGGTATTGGCAAGCTTCATAATGTACACATCTTTTTCTTGCAATTGTTGTTGGAGAGTTTCAACCTCCCTCTTCGAAGAGGCAATACTGTCTTGTAATGCCACTCTTTTGAGCTGAAGAGGTTGACATTTGTGCATCCAACAAATGCAAAGATGTACCTGCACCCATACACAACCAATTGCAATAGTTTAACAAGTCTACTTCTCCCCTTCCAAGATATTGAAGAACCATCAACATTCGTCTCACCGATGGTACAACGTTCCTAGGATGACCTCTGCTCACCCTCATGTGTGCGGACTTCGGTGCAAACGCCGCCGACAAGCAAATATGTACGCTTTTGTTGTGTGGAGTACATGGTGGTGGAGGCATACGATTTGTGATGTCTGTGAGCATCATGGTAGTTGTTGCATGAGGAAGCAAAGGATGAAAAGAGAGAGGGGGAAGGAAGAGGGAGGAACATGGAAGGAGAGAAGGGGGCAGGGGGGGGAGAGGGAGAGAGAGGGGAGGAGGAGGAGAAAAGGGAGCAGGGAGGGAGGATGAGAGAAGAGGGAGAGAGGAGGGAGGAGGAGGGAGGGAGAGGAGAGAGGAGGAGGAGAGAACAAAGGTTTTTTTTGAAGGGGGATTTTTTTTTTTGAAAAAGTGAACTTTCAGTGTTTGTAGGTTTTAAAAAAAGTCAAAAAATGATTTTTTCATATGTATATATGCTGGGGGAAGTTTTAAGTTTAAAAAAAGTAAAAAAACTTTTTTGAAAAAAAGTCAAATTTTGGCTCTTAGTGACCCACGTTTTTGCTGATGTGGACACACTCCTTTACTCCCTTCACTTTCAAAAAGCTAGAGAGAGAAAGTGACCTCCTAAGTCCACATCCTACATGTGAAAAAAAAAGGCTAGAAAAGCCTACTCAAAACTAGCTTCTTGAATGCCCTTGTCCCCTTAACCCTATACAACATTAGCCTTAATCCTTAGAAATTAGGATTCCTTACAAGACCCATGCAATCAGGTCCATATTTCTCCTAATGTCTGCAAGTGGTAAATACCTCTCCCATTGTGAGCAGTGATCTACTTCTATGACATATGTCTTTAGTGGATCGAGAATCGTAAGGTTAGCTATCTCACTTTGACCATCTGTTTATGGGTGATAGGCCGAAAAAAAATTCAACCTTGTACCTAGATTTTCAAGACCTTTCCAAAAATTACTCGTCGTTCTAGAATCTCTATCTGACACGATAGATGTTGGTAATCCATGGTGTTTGAAACTGAGATATGAAGAGGGTTTCCATTTGGTGTGCCTTAATAGTCTTTTGATAGGAATAAAGTGTGCTTGCTTGCTAAACGTATCGACTATTGTCCATATTTCTGTATTCCCATGGATAGACCTGGGTAATTCAAAGATAAAATCCATAGATATAATCTCCCATGGTGAATTAAAAATTGGCAATGGCTGGAGTAATTTAGGTTGCTTCCCTCTATCATATTTTGTCTTTTGGCATACCACACATTTTGAAACATACTCTTGTATGTCCACTTTTGTGGTGGGCCAATAAAAGTATGCCTATCCTCCTCAAAGAGTAGGTTGAATCCCTCTATGCCCTATATAGGGAGGAGCATGGGATTCATACATCACTTTATCACGAAGTGAGTGAATAACACATAGCCTATTTCCATGGAGAAGATAACCATCCTGCAAGGTGAATGGTTCTTGTTTATTCCCTAAGGCAAGGGATGGCATTATGTCCTTAAAATCAGGGTCAGTAGCATACTCATCTATCATGGAAGATAGATCATTGTGAGTTTCTACAGACACCACATTTGCCCTTTGTCATTGTGATAGTGCATTGGCCACTTGATTCTTCTTACTAGAAATATAAGCAATATGAAAATTTAATTGCAAAAGAAAATTCTCCCACCTCATTTGTTTGTTGGAAAGTTTGGTTTGTGTCATGAAATACTTGAGACTTTGGTGGTCCATTCTTAAGATGAATGGAGTCCCCAAAAGATAGTGCTTCCATGTGTCTAGGGCATGCAAAACAACTAGTAGCTCTTTTTCATATATGCCCAAGACTTGGTCATCGATATTGAGTCTTTGACTTTCATATGCTATGGCATGCCCTTCTCGGAGAAATATTGCTCCAAGGCAAGAGTCCACAAGCATCACATTGGACGTCAAATGGATTTGAGAGATCCGGTAATGTAAGCATTGGTTGAGAGGTAAGCTTTTCTTTAAGCTTGTCAAAAGCATTTTTCTCTTTAGCAATCCTTAAGTCATGTAACGGTCCTGCTAGTTGAGATAATTTTTCTATGAAGCATCTATAGTATGTGCACATACCAAATAAAGCTTCATAGCTCATGTGTTAGGCCATCCTTTTATTACCTCTAGCTTTGATGGATCCATACGAATACCATCTTGAGAGATAATGTGACCGAAGTACTGAATCTCTTGAAGGAAAAATTCACTCTTCTTTCGGTTAATGAAAATTTTATTCTCCCTCAAAGCTTGAAAGATTACCTTTAGATGTTGCTTTTGATCCTCGCGATAATTGGAGTAGATGATGATATCATCAAAGAACACTCCAGTAAACTTGCAGTAGGGCTAAAACATTTATCCATTAGGAGGTTGAATGTGGCCTAAGCATTTGTCAAGCCAAAAGGCATGACGAGATATTCATAAAGACCAAATGTTGTGCGGACAATAGTCTTCACAATATCTTCATTTACTATCCTTATTTGATGATAGCCACTTTTAAGGCCAATCCTATTGAAGTAGGTAGAGCCTTGTAGGTTATCAAACAGACCTTCTACCTGTGGTACGAGAAATCTATTTTTGATAGTGATGCAATTTAGTGCTCTATAGTCGACACACATACAATATGTGTCGTCTTTCTTTTGCACTAATAGGACTGGTGAACAAAAGGGGGAGGAACTAGGCCTCACCATCCCTTTGACTACAAGTCATGCACTTGCCTCCTAATCTCCTCTTGTTGAGCTTGAGAAACTCAATAAAGGAGGCTTATTAGGAGGTGAGCTCCCAGGTAGAAGCTCAATTGTATGGTCATAATTCTCTCATTTTGGAGGTAGCTCCATAGGGACATCATCGATAAAAACATCTTGGAATCCATTTAGAAAATTAGACAAGTCAAATTCTTCTTGATTCCTACCACTTTGTTTTGTTGAAACATTAGCATCATTTAGAGACTCTTTGACAAAAATCATATACGAGGAAACCGAGCTTCTCATTGACTTATCAAAAGCAGGTGAATTTACAAGTGATAGAGTACGATCCGACTCATTATCATCTATATGCATGCTCTTTTCCCTGCATGTGAAATAAATTCTCCTTTCAGGGAACTTCATATTGGCAGCCATGCGGTCAAGCCATGGTGCTCCTAGGATAACATCCTCATGTTGGAGAGGAGATATCAAAAGTCTTCTTTGTCAATGTAGATTTGGACATGAAGCCTCAACTTCCCAATTTAGGGAGTAATGGAGGCTTGTCCCTTGAAAGATCCATTGGCCATTACAGTATCTCCCATATCAAAAGCTTGTATGCACGGCTTTGTGGCCAACTCCATTGATATGAAGTTGTGAGTAGAGACATGATCAAAAAGGATGAAGGCATCATGCTCCCTCACCTTCCCCCAAGCATATTAAAGCGATGAACCTTTGCAATGAGCATCCTCTTTTGGAGCTTTGACCATAGTAGCTCTAGGAGTCTCATTGCGGGCATTTCTTTTGGGGCAAGAATGATAGCCATGTCCTTACTCCCCACACTTAAAGCACTTGTGATCTTTGCAAAAAGCCTCTTGCGCTTCAAGAGAGAGTTTACGTTTTCCTTTGTAAACTCCTTTCTCCTTGGACTTGTTGTTGTTGTTTTTGTTGTTGTTGGAATTGTCTTGGGAAGAATTTTGAGCATTGTTCTTTCCCCTCAAATCATTACGGTCTTTGTTTTCCATGGGATTGACATTCCTTTTAGCCCCTTGTTGTAAATGAATACAAGAAGCAACCATAGTGTGGTGGATGAATACAGTGATAGAAACAGGCCGTTGTGAGTTGACATACTTGGCACAAAATTATTATTTTGTGCAGCAAAGTCTATCTTTTGAAATATGATAGCTTTGAGATGTAAATCCCAAAACTTGTCTACATATTTGTGGATAGATTCATTGGAGAGTAAGTTCAAACTCCACCATTCGCTGAACACTTTTTGACATCCCTTGCAAGGAACTGCTTCATAAAATGGAAACTTGTAGAGTTTTCCATGTCTTTGGAGCTTTTCCATTACTGCGAAGGCTATCCCACCATTGATTAGTATATTTTTTTAAGTGCATAGCTACATGAAGTAGCTTGGAGGAATATGTGAATCCCTCGTCTCCAAAGGCCACATCAAATTGTTGGATGAAGGCCAATACGTTGTCTCAATAGCACCAAAGGTGTCATCATAGGTGAGAAAAGAGATTCTCTTTCCTCCCTCTTTGAAATTCTTTAGCTTGTAGGACCTTTTCCAAGTATCATAGGATTTGCTATGTCCTCTCCTCTTGTAATCTCTATGAGAATATCTGTTGATTTTATCGAAAGAGGTGGAAGATGATGAAGATGGAGAAGAGGGTGAACTCTTTCTTGCCTTTTTCTTCCCTTGATTCATCTCTTCCCTTTCTAGGTGACTAGGAGAAGCACTATAAGACGGTCTTTTCCTCTTGGGAGAAGTTGGAGATCTTCCAGGCCGCCACCTTTGTGGAGCCACATCTTCATAGGAATCTAGTCAATCACTTCTTTATCGTTCATTGGACTCATCATTTTCCCTCACAAGAGAGAGTCTTCTTTTAAAAGTCTCCACACGAGGCTTCCTAAGCTCTCTCTCCTCTTGAAGATCGAGGTAGGGAAATACCATAAGCACGAAGTTGTTGGGTAACTTCGGGTTGCAACGCAGGGTTACCCATAGCTTGTTTCAACCTAGTGACAAGATAGTTCACAAACAATGGGGCATCACTATTAGCACCTTCATGTGAAAAATCAAAGTCACTATCCATTCTACTCTCTTTATTATTGTCAGCCATGCTAATTAAACTTATGTATTTGCTACTTTGTACTTTGGAAACTCAAAACTTTATTTGCTACTCTTATTAGCTTTAGAAAATTAGCTCTCAAGTAGCCACACCCATGGTTTAGAGTCTGTTGATTGCAAAGAGTAGTGGAGAGGGTCTAACATTTCTCGGTTGATTATGGTTCCTTGTTGAGCTTTCTCATAGCTCATTTATGGTTAAGCCAAAGGCAAGCCCCAAAAGACTCCATTACTATAGTTCCCAACAGTGTACCTCAAACTAAGTCCTTTTCAACCAAGTTAGTAGATCCCTGCCCCACTTATCCTCTTGCAATGAACAGGTCCAACTTTTCATGGACAACTTAAGGACCTCTCTTCTTAATCAAGAAAAGAGAAACCAATAGCTCTAATACCAATGTAATGGAATATGGCTATGACATTGATTATAGCAAATTTAAATAGCCATAGTGAGCATTTTCTTTAAGAGGGTTCTTTAAGGAACATAAGAAGAGTACTTGATTAAAAATTTAACTTGGCATGAACAATACTTGTAAAAGAGAAAGAGAGATAGAGAAATTTGACAACAGTTGAGGACCAGATTTCCTTGGAGATGGTTCCCCCTCCAAAAGGCTTTTTTATTATAGATTCTCCCATGTAGAGAGACTTGGTACAATACAAGATTTGTGTTCCTTGAGAGCTTGTTGGTGCAATGAAGACGGAAAGCTTCATGCACCAAGATTATGCCCTTAACTATATTACCAAGCATTAACTTGTCCCCGGCCTCAGTCCCAAGACCTCAAACACCTTCGAAGGTGGAGAGAGCTAGTAGGGAATGAGGATAGTGAAGAAGAAGTTCAAGTAACATAGAAAGAAATAGACTCCTCACTTGATATTACTCTTGTTTCTTAGCATTGCATAATAACATAGTAATGGAGATGAAGGAGATGGCAAGCATGCACTTTGGAGCATGGCTCTTAGTTGGATTTGCATTCCATAGACAAGAGATATTGGTGTAGGATCTCAACTTCTCAAGCTTGGAGAAGGAGATGAAGTTCTTGTTCATCACACAATGAGAAAATGAATGTGTGTGTGAGTGAGTGAGAGAAGGTATATGGGCAAGCACACCCCCTCCTTGCTTGGGTCAACCCCCTCTTCTAGCTCTTCCTTGAATTTGATTGGACCTCCTCAAGCTTAGCCAATCACAAGTTTTTTGCATATCAGGCAACAAGGGTAGCATTAGGAAAAGTGTCCTTCTTACCCTTTTGAGAGAGAGGGCTTGAATAATGCTTGAAAAATTAAATAAATATGCATGCTTTACAGATATATGGCCACAACCACTGTTTTATTTTTGATCCAGGTGGAGTTTACATCATGTGTAGGGGAGCTTGTGGCTTTCCATTTGACCCTGGAGGGTGATGCAGTAGCAGACAATTTTCTGTCTATCTCTATCCTATCTATATAGCCACTATCTCATCTTTCTCTTATGCAGTTTATGTACCTATTGTACATCACTCTATCATATGCAGTCTTCTTTTACCTAAATAATATTGTGGTTGAGCATAAATGCTCAATGATGGGGTGGGCAATGATGGTGCACCCAAACCGTGTCGACGTGTGGAAGTGTCAGCAGCAGCAAGAATATGGCATCAGACAAGTTGGACTTTGGCAGGACTCAAATTCATTTTGGAGCAGGTCTTATAGTGATATGTATGCCAAATGTGGCTTTTTAGTGGTCAGGTTGTGGTTTTGGAGCTCTACGGATCGAAATATTTATAGGTGTCTAAAGTATAGCTTCGATGTGCTATACAGCTTGGCTTTTTGGGCTCGTCATTTTGAGGTATTATTGGATCGAGAGAAGGGGTACCAAGATGAAGCTTGAACCGGCCTAATCATCTTGGTCAATAACATTGTGTCGGATGCCGCATTGAGTTCAAAGCCAAAAAAATGATCGCATTGTGTTGCTTGGTGAGTTCTTCTCATGGAGATGATTTCAGTATAAGAGCCTTGAAGCTTACTCTTGGTCATTGTATCGGGTGGTTATGCTTTGGTGAGAAAAGCTAAACAAAGGCATGGCTTCATGGTGGGAGCAGTGCCCAAGTCGAAGAAATTTAAAAAGAAGTAAACTTTTGAAGGGTGGTGAATAGGAAGGCAGAAACGAGTTGGACTGTCGTCGTCTGGATGAGGTGTCAGAGCACTGCAGCTACATGGCAAGAAAGTTGGCCAATAGTGTGGGGGACGATGCCATCTAGGGTGTGAGAAAATTAAAGGATGCATGGCAATCTGAAGGGGGGATGCTAGTTGCAGAGGAGGTGACCACTAGCGATATCGCTAGTGGCCAAAGAGGGGGAGGCAAAAAGCTGACGGGGATTGGAGGTAGCCAGTGGCTCGAGCCAGCAGGTGAGCGAGGCCAGGAGAGGTTGGGGACGCTGAGGAGCATCTCGGGACACTACTGTGGAGGGCAGGGAGCCTGTGAAGGATGTGATGCCATGAGCCAAGGAACAAGGAGAAGGGAAAGTTGCACAAGGAAATGGGTTGTCAAAACTAGAAGGAGAAGGGGTTTAGCAGGATAGAGAAGGCCACAAGGGCGCTGGCCTTGGCTGGCTGAGGGGTGTTGAGAGCTACAAAGAAAAGGGGCATCCAAGAGAGCCTGTCGGAGTGCAATAAGGGATAGCACGTGGAGTTGGGAATCAAGTGGTGCACCTCTTGGATATGGGAGGAGGACAATACCTGCAAGAAGGCGGGTTGCAAGCTGGTGGGTACAAAGCCGCCAAGATGGCGAAGGGTGTGGCCGCCACTTGCATAAGAAGGAGGAGAGGAACCGGCTATGCTATCCCACTCCTTTAACCTTGTAAACTCATCGGGTACTGCACTGAGGAGGGAGTGTTCTCAGAGGGATTTATCATTGTATATGTTTTGCTAATCAAAACAGCTTGAGTCTCCATATGCTCATTATTTGAGTGATCGATATGTATCGTATTTTCTCTCCCGCTTTCTTACCTAATGTTATCGAGTATATGTGTGCTTTGGAGGAATGTTGGGTGTAGCTAGGGGTTCTCTCTATGTGGATGCAGTGTGTGTCATAAGGGTGTAAACTTGTAATCAAACTCATGTATGCCAATGATCATGAAAGCATCTGTACATGTTAGCATATCTTTGATCACCTATATGCGGTTATATGTTGCTCTGAGGGGTTACAAGCAGTATCCATCATGATGTGCTTTGTGATCAAGTGTGTGTACTTGGGGTTGCTCGGGTTTGAGCTGCTGGTTTGCAAAGTGGGTGTATGGGTGTGAGATTATTAGGGGATAGGGGTGCTGTGAAATCACTGGGGGCTATAGAGAGGCATTCACTGAGTGTGTTGGGTGTTTTCCCATTTCCCCCTTTCCATCGTCTATATTTTTGTTTTGTTTTAAGCATTAGGTCATGCATAGACCATGGATAATGGCCCATTAATAGAGGTTTTTCCCTTCCATTTCACTCCACATATTTGAATAAATGTTGCACTTAGTAGAAAGATCCATTTTTAACAACGTATGGTTTTTATGTTTGGTGCTCAAAGAGTAGGAGAAATTCTCGCATCACCAAATCCTGTCATCCTGTCTCCTTTTGACTATCATGCATCATTTGAGGTGCATGTTTTCATCTCGTTTTAGTGCAACTTAGCACAATAGTTTTGAGTGCATAGTTTGATTTCAAGACCACAAAAATTGAGCTAGAATATGGTACCGATTGGCATAACATAATAAAGAAACTAGATTTTCATACAAGAATCTAGAATTTATGTTGGTATTCATTTCAAGACTCTATGTGGTTAATTGCATGTCATAAGAAAAAATGATTGTTTGGAACTAACCTTTGTGTGGTTCTAGCATTTAGAGACTATGACACACTATACCTTTGAGGATATCCCAATCTTCTTTGGAAATTTAGAAGAAGATGTTGATGATTTTCTTGCTGATTTTATAATGGTTTGCCATTATAAAAGGATGACATTGAAAAAGGGGATTTAATGTTGCTATGCCTTAGAGGCAACACTGAGAAATGGTTTTGGACTATGTCTTCTCAGATTGAAGACGGATATACCCAAATTTCCAAAGCTTTGAAGACGAGGTTCTCTAAAGTTCCAACAACGGAGAAAGCATGCGCTTCATTGAGCAGACTTCAACAACATGGTGAAGGCTACTATGCTTATGAGGAGATTTTTTCTCATCAATGGGCAGGATGTGGATTTAATTCTACATTTTCAAATTATGTAAAAATGGATCAATTTAATTCGGGTTTGTCTCCTTTCCTAAAGACTAAGGTTACTTGCACTGGACCCTCTACCTTTAAAGAAGCGGTCACGTATTATTGCCCAAAAGAAGTTTCACAAGTACTTCTACATCAAAAATGGTTTCCATCATGCTGGGAGAACCAACCATCAAGAAAGCGTTTCAATCAAAGAATCAACTCCTTTATCGTACTTCTTTCCTTCTACTCTGAAAAATATTGAAGAGGATGTTTACATAGCAATCGATGATTCAAGTGCTAAAGTGTGAGATAGAGATTCAAATGTGGCATCTCTTTCTCCTACCTTCATCACAATCATGCCACAATCAACACAAGATATCACAAATGGTGTTGGGAAAATGATGGATACATCCAACCTTTTGGAGGGTCAGTTTCTAGTCAAAGCAGAGGAAGTTTTTCACTACAAGAGGCTATTCATATTAGCGACGCTCACACAGCGACGCTCAAAAAAAAAATTCCCGGCGTCGCTATGAGCGTCGCAAATTTACAAGTAAATTTGCGACGCTCATAGCGACTCTCATAGCGACGCCGACTGGGCTAAAAAAATAACAGAGAGCGCCCAAAAACTCAGATCTCAGATCTGAGTTTTTCGGCGCCCTCAAGCAAGGAGCAGGTAACGCTCTCTCTCTCTCTCTCTCTCTCTCTCTCTCTCTCTCTCTCTCTCTCTCTCTCTCTTCTCCACACACACACACACACACACACACGAGGAGAGGAAGGAAAGCTAGGTATGCTCCTTCCCTCTCCTCACTCTCATGTTCCCTTCCCCTCTTTCTCTCTCTCTCTCTCTCACACACACACATAGTGTTTTTGAGAGAGAGAGAGAGAGAGAGAGTACAAACATAAACAAAAACGCACACACACATACATAAACAAAGAATGCACACACACATTGAGAGAGGAAAAGAGAGAGAGAGCATGCATAAACAAAAAACGCACACATTGAGAGAGGAAAAGAGAGAGAGAACATGCATAAACAAAAAATGCACACATTGAGAGAGGAAAAGAGAGAGAAAACATGCATAAACAAAAAAACGCACACACATTGAGAGAGAAACTAATTTAACGTCGTAGGAAACTAATTAAAATTAAAAGACCTAAAGATCTAGCCGACGAGGAGTTGAACTCAAGACCTATTATTCAAGAGGGAAATGGCATAACCAATCTATCATACTTGGCATGGGTGATAGAAAGGTTATACCATTTATCTCTTTTTATTGGCACACACATCCACACACGCGCACACACACAAGAAGAAGAGAGTTATAACGTCGTAGGAAACTATCATAAAAGACGTTAAAGATTAGGTTAGATGTAGACTTACGTTAAATTAGATTTAGGTTTATTTAAGTTAAATTAGATTAGATTTAGGTTTATTTTTAATTAGATTTACGTTTATTTACACTAGATTTAGATTTACGTTATATTAGATTAGATTTAGGTCTCCATAGACTACGATGCCTGCATGAAGCGGGTGAAGAAAGCCCTCAATGGAATATAGGGTATTGCTACCTTCACTCATGGTGGGCTCCGTCGATCCAAAAGTACTGGTGAAATGTCTTCAGAAGATAGGGAAGAAGGTGGATCTTCAGGGCGGCAAGAGTCACTACATCCCTGACACAATGACCATCTAGACAACCTCTAGTCATTCAACAGCAACTTCAAAGTTAGTAACAAGAGCAAGAACGGTCTAAAGGGCCAATTGCTGTCATCAGAGTGGATGGAGATGAGGCAGCGTCACCGCCGGAAGTTAACTCTCACATCTTTAGTGATGAGAATGCCAACTCTTGCCGAGTTATGTGAAAAATTATGTGTTAAATCAGTTTTAAGGTTCTTATAATCCCTGTTAGTTTAGTTCTTTGTTTTTAATATAACATAATTTACGTTAGATTTAGATTTATGTTATATTAGATTAAACTTAGGTTTATTTAGGTTTACCCACACACACACACACACACACACAAGAAGAAGAGAGTTTTAACGTCGTAGGAAACTATCCCAAAAGACGTTAAAGATTAGGTCAGATGTAGACTTACGTTAAATTAGATTTAGGTTTATTTTTAGTTAGATTTACGCTTATTTACGTTAGATCGAGTCCACGCAAGAATTACTTACGGTTTAGGGTTTAGAGTTAGACGAACAGTGAAAAGATCTACTGTGAAAAGATGTTAAGATGCTGTGAAGTGCTACAGCTAGAGAAGAGGCAAAGGGGTTTTGTCCACTACATGCAGTATCATGTAGACGTGGGTCTGTAGATTTCTTGTACCCACAAATATAGGTATTGACCAATAAAAACGAGATTATAACCCGGTGGTTCTGATCTCCGTGCACCTCTAGACCGAGGTGTGCGGGGATTGGACATGACTAGAGAATGTGAGGTGTAGAGAGAGAGAGAGAGAGAGAGAGAGAGAGAGAGAGAGAGATAAGACGAAGAATGCCAATAGAATATTAAATTTGTTGTCCAAGTTATAAGATTTTTATCCTCATTATGAGTAGTGACGAGGATGTGGGACCGTCCAACCAAAACACCTATCTCTCAACGAGGGTCTTATGTCCTTGTAATCAATGCAAGCATGCTGTGCGACGGACAAGACGTGTTTCTTTGCAGCACGTTCGCGAATTTGGCGAGTTCGATCCATCTATTATAGATCGAGTTGTTGCCAATTATAACTCGTCGGACTCTGACGCTGGCCAACAAGCAACAATCTTGCAACCCAATAGACGTGTTCGCAGGCGCTTTGGTCAAGCAACATATGTGAGGCCACAAGATGTAGCCTCTGACAGCTCGGGGGATGATCATGCAGAGCACATTCCCAACGAGGCAATGTTTGAGCCCGAGATTGATGAAATGATCGAGACGATCATGGATTCAGAAAGGCTTATCTATGATGATATGAAAAGTGAAGCCGATACGCCATTGTATAATGGAGCACGTATGTCTAGATTGAAAGCACTCCTGGTTCTTCTCAACATGCAGGCAAAGTTTGGATGGAGTGACACTAGCGTCATAGCGCTTTTCAGATGATCTATTACAATTAGTTTACTTTAATAAAACTCTAAATGTATAATGATCTAATAGATTTTTACACGACTGTATCGTATTTTTATGTTGTGTAGATTGCTTAAAGAGCACATACTACCAGCTGACAATGTGATGCCAGATTCCCGAGATGAAGCAAGAAAGATTTTGCGAAACTTGGGGATGGATTACAATTCTATCCACGCTTGTCCTAATGACTGCATTCTTTTCAGAGGGGAATACATAGACATGGAGAAGTGTCCGAAATGTGATTCCGAAAGATATCGAGTAGATCTCCACGGGACAAAAATTCCACAAAAGGTTTTGCGACATTTTCCTCTGCTTCCTCGCATCAAGAATTTCTTCGAATGTAAGTCCATGGCCGCCCTAGCATCATGGCATGAGGAGAATAAATCTTCGGATGGTGTGCTACGAATTCCTGCAGATTGCGCAGCCTGGAAACATATAGATGGAACATGGTCGGATTTTGCCAAGGAAGCTCGAAATTTGCGCTTAGGCCTGGCTATGGATGGCGTAAATCCATTTGGTCAAAGATCAACATCTTACAGTGTATGGCCCGTTGTCATCGTCAACTACAACATTCCCCCGTGGTTGACTACGAAGAAGGGGCACCTATGGCTAAGCTTTATTGTGCCAGGGCGATATAAAGTGGGGAATATGGATGTGTATCTTCGTCCACTATTGGAAGAGCTACAACAATTGTGGATTGGCATAAAGGTGGTGGATATGAGCCGACACACAGGACGACGGAATGCTTTGATCAGAGGCATTCTAATGTGGACCATGCATGACTATCCCGGGCTAACAGAATGCTCAGGTGATCTATTGACACTCCTCACTCAGACACTGTAAATCTTGTTTTTTCCCATAGTTGATCTATTATCATGTGTATACATGCAGGGCTTCAAACAAGCGGATACAGAGCATGTGTCACATGTGGACCTAGACTGAATGCACGTAGGGCGCCCTCACTGAAGAAGCAAATCTACGAAGGTCATCAAGCGTATCTTCCAGAGAATCATGTGTTACGCGACGGATTTTTGGGAAGAGAGCCACCAAGGATGTCTGCAAAAGCATGGTTAGAGCAGAAGGAGATGTGTGACGACGGATTGCCTCCAGGGATGAAGAGACTATCTCTATGGTACGAGTTACCATACTGGCCCCGACTCATGATCAATCACTTGCTCGATCCAATGCACATATTCAAGAATGTGGGTAATCTACTATGGGACCATCTGACCGGTAAGAAAGATACTTTGGGAGCCAGACTTGACCTTAGAAATGTGGATCGTATGGAGCAATATTGGCCGCAAACAGCGTCTGATGGATCGATAAAACTCCCTAAAGCACCATGGATTTTCACAGGAGCCCAAGAACGCAAAGTAAAAGAGACCATTCGATCTTTGCGGACCCCCACTGGCGTAATGCACTCACTCCGGACGTGTTTTACTAAAGAAGGAAAGCTTACCGGTTTGAAGTCACACGATTGGCATAAAATGTGTCAGGTACGTTCATAGTGGACTTTAATATCATTGCATAAAATGTGGACTTTAATATCATTGCTGCACATACTTTACAGTTTATTTTACCGGTTGCCATTGAGGGATGTTTGTCTCTCGACATCCATAACACAATCTACAAACTTGCAAAGCTGGTGCAATGGATCTCACAAAAGGAGATCAACGTAGACTCCATACCATTCGCCAAACTAAATGCTGCGGAGCTTGTGTGCATGTTTGAGAAACATTTTCCTACTACCATGCTAACCATTCAGGTGCATCTTCTTGTTCACATAGTTGATGAGGTGGAAATAGATGGCACAGTTCATTCTAGATGGATGTTCTTCTTAGAACGTTTCATGAAAACGCTTAAGGGATATGTGCGTCAAAAGGCACGTCCGGAGGGTAGCATGGCAAAAGGTTGGTTGGTATCAGAGTCCCTAGTGTACATTGGAGAGTGGCTAGACAGATTTGATAAAGCACGGGACACGCTATGGCGAACCATAGATGATGAGCGCATATCTGGGATTGTCATGTGCAATCTCGGTGTTGAGAAGAAGATGACGGAAGATCTAGAGGCTAAAATCAACCGATTTTGCATGCTTCACAATCCAGTGATGCAAAAGTGGATTTCACAATATGAGGATGCAAAGCAAGAGCGACAAAGGGCACGAATCGAGTGGAGACGGGGAAGACGACCACCGATGCACTATCCGACGGTTCTGGAGAGCCTACCAACCTTCATGAGCTTAAGATGGTTGCACAACCAATTGAAAAGCGCACAACAATGCGGTGACGAAGTGACTGAGGAAGAGTGGGAGTACTCTCGGGGTTGCGCGACCAAGGTAAGTTTGCAATGTATGACTAGCTAGTGACTTTATTTCTAAACGTTTGAACGGCCACTCATAATCTTTGTTCGTTGTAGTATAAGTCATACACAGCAACATGGTGTAAAGGTCGACATTTTAGGGTGGAACGAATCGACAAAAAGCGTTTTACTCAAGATTGTGGAATCATGGCAAAATTTGAACAGTCTAGTCGACGACGTTCCTCTGATGCAGATCCTGTGGTGGCGGAACTCACTTACTTCGGCACGCTGCAAGAGATTTTGAGGATCGATTAAAGAGGATTTTTTGTCGACTTGTTCGACGTGCAATGGTTCAAGATAATCATGGAGGGTCGCAACACTACTGTGCGTAGAGGAGAGTCTGGTTTTCTTGAGGTGGATTCTACTAAGAAATGGACTGACCTAAGAGACACTTTCGTACTACCCGAGCATTGTGAACAAGTAAGTATGTAAATAGTTAACATCCCCCTTTTACAAGTTATGTGCTTGAAAGCTCTCATGTGAGTTATGTGGCTCTGGCAGGTAATATTTCATCCTACAAAGTCTACATCAAACTGGTGGTACGTCATAGAGGTAGCCCCTCGTAGTGCAAGGACGTATGAAGGCTACCATCTACCAATCACAACGGCATCAATGGAGGAGATCAGAGAAGATGCTCAATCAGAAGTTGCTGCGGTGGTGCCAGACGAGCATCAAGATGCTACTACTCTATATGGGGTGCATGCAGAGGAGCTACAAAATGAAACAGAGGATATGTGTTTAAACGGAGAGCTCTATATAGATATAGGAAGTTATGCTGAGTTATGCGAGGATGAGAGAGAGATCTCTTAAAGCCACAAATATTGTATTTGAACAATTTTGCTCCGTGTTGTAAAAGCTCTGGCTCTCTAAGTACCTTCCATGGTGTATAACGCTCTTTTCTACTCGCGCTCACATCTTTTGATTGAAAATTCTGAGTTTTCGACTTGCCTCTTCTATCACTCAATTCATTGCGTCATTGTATTTATATGCGTCATTACGTCATTGTATTTAATGGTCTTTGCGTCATTGTCTACTCTATTCATTCAATATTAAGTTTAAATATTCGTGTGTTTAATGCAGGTATGGATGATGAGGAGTTTCTTTCTTCTTTGTCACCGCAGCAGAGACAGTGGTACGTGGAGCGTCATCGCTCTGGCGCATCATCGCGCGTTCCTACTCCATCCGCATCTCCCTCTATTTCGAAGCATTCGGCGCGCTCCGAAGCTTCAGCGTCGACGAGACGAGCTTCACACTCGTCTAGACACCGGCGCTCTAGTGGTGGCGGTGGCGGTTGTTGTGGGGATTCCGCCACCAATGCCTCCACACCGCCTCGTGTTCGACGAGGCTCTTTACCCTCCCCTTCTTTGCCCGCCCCCACACCAGCCACAGCATCGCCATCTACGCAAGGTTTTGCACGGCTGACTGTTCCTAGTAGCTACACACCTCTACCTACTCCGCCAGGGGCCACCCCACTCGACACTCCTCGCTTCGGGGCCCAGACGCCGGTGGAGACACCTGACGTCCGTACCCCCATTGACACGCCGCTAGAGACCCCTGCCAGGACACCCAGGTTCACGCGTCACCGGCCAGAGGGCTTGCCTTACTCCGTCGACTTCAGCGGCGGCATCATCATGGATGATGACGGCAAGAAGGTGATCTCGCGCATGCGTGGTCTTTGCTCTCAGCTGTTTAGACACTACATACTAAACAAATGGAGTGAAGTACCAAGTGATTTAAAAAACAGAGTCATCAGCATACTTCATGATGAGTTTCCCGTTCCAACACGGGATCAGCGCTTCAATGAAGACCTGATGAAGATTCGAATGCGCGAATACTGCAAACACAAGCGTTCCGAAGTGCAAAAAGCAATCAAGCATGGGTGGAACAGGCCAGATTGGCTGGCCAAAGAAGATTGGAAGAATGCGAAGAAAGCAACGCGCGAGAATCCCGACAAGTGGAAGCAACAAAAGGATGCAGCCAGAGCGCGAGTAGAGGCAGGGAGCTCGCACCACTTGGGGAGCGGTGGATGGGCATCATTTGAGGCCGATTTTGTAAGTGTTTTCGCATTGCTCTTTATGTTCGATAGTTTAGGGTTTATGAGTTTTTTAATTCTAACATAATGAATTCTTTGTATGTTTTGACAGTGGTTGATGACAGGACGTGATCCCACACCGTACGAGCGCGAGTACGCAGGCAGGAAGGGCTTAAACGCCCTGATGGACATTCTCAGTTCTCGTGGCGGCATGGTTAGTATTAGGGTTTACTCTTTTCTATTTTTTGTATTGTTTTATAAATGTCGTTATATGTTTATACTTACTAAAAGCTGTCTTATTGTCTTTTTTTGCAGAATCCGACAGATACGCCGCCTGGACGCGATGAGACGTCTGACTAGACCACGTCAGTTTAGCCGTAGCTAGATAGCATTAGTTTAGGGTTTCTCATAGCTTATGTATCATGAGACGAATTTTATACGTCTTTTTGAACCATGTATATTATTACATTTGTCACCGCAGTTCATTTTGCCAATCAATTCTTTATGCCTATGATGTTGTACAATTGTCATTATTACATTTTCCAATCAATTCATTTTGCCTATGATGTGTACAATTGTCAATTTTACGCTTGTCAATTTTGCAAACATTGCATCTTGTGGGTGACTATTTTGGGTCTATTATCTACCCTTGCATTTTTTTTAAAAAGTGAATCAAGTACAATATGGTTGATGGGTGGCAGGGCATTCAATGCCCTGTCACCAAAAACAAAATTCTCTCGGGCGTCGCTATTTATGGCTCTGTAGCGTCGCTATAGACTTCTGTGTAACCGTCGCTATAACCGTCGCTATATAGCGACGGTTATAGCGACGCATATAGCGACGCTCTCGTAGCGACGGTTTTAGCGACGCCGGGGGTTATAAAAACCCAGTGTATTTCCGTCGCTAACAGCGTCACAAGAGCACACAACCTCTTGTAGGGTTTGTGCAACATGACTCTATGGAGAATGAAGACATTGAAGGTAACCTTGATCCTATGGAATGTTCTAAGAGTGTGTCTTGTCTAAAATAAGAGAGTAAAGAAGAAGATGAAATCATAAGTGGGAATATCATAGACCACATTGATCATAAAGAGATGATTGTGTACATGGAATGCAAAATCCAAAACAAAGTAGAAGAGTGTGAGTTGAATCTATGTGAGGATAATCCTCAAGAAGTGTTTGAGGATGTTGAAAAGCATTGGTATGATCCATGTATGTTAAGCATGGAGGAAACTATTATGCAAGAAGCCAAAGTTTTCACAAAATCAAAAAGTAATCCATCAACCTGTGAGGTGGTACAATGTGAGGAGTTCCAACCTTGCCAATGCGGGGGGCTTAAAAGGGGATGAAGAACATGGGAGAGTAGAAAAAAATAGGATCACAAAATAAAACTGTTGAAAGGGTATCATTCTCTCCAATGGTGTACTAGTGGGTGGCTTTTCATTCATGGGATAGCCTCTTAGAAAGAAAATCCAAGATTTTGAAGTCTCAATCAGCTTCACATTGGGCTTCACCTCTTCAAAGTCAACCTTCACATATACCTTTCATCCTGGGCACCATGCCTTCTTAAGTGGAAGAGGACATGAATACTTGGTGATGAACAGATGTTTCCAAACCTTCTTCATTTGGTTCTTTGGTGTATGGAGGTCCCACATTGTGATGCTTCTGATCTTCATCATCAGGTGAGGAGGGGGAGAATGTTAGCAGCAAGCTAACTCGAATACCATTTTTCAAAGCTCTCATTGTAAAAACACTTATTATTTTGATAAATCAAGAATATTGTAACTCTTATTTTTTGGATAAACTTTGTAATTGATGAGCTAGGGCTACAAGCTTCCAGATTGTATCAACCTATCTTTGCCCATCTAAGCAGGTTACGTCCTCCCAGCCAGCATCACCAGCACACACTTGCTCACTTTCTCACATTTTGGTGAGGTTTGGTGAGTGTTTGCACATCAACAAATACTTCAGGATGGCTCATAGATCTTGTTCTGCTTAAATTTTTTATTTGGGCTCATTTTGGCCTCCGTTTCCACTATAGGGAGTATTGTGCAAACAAATTTCTCATTTTGTGTAGAATTTTTTTCAATATTTTTTTCTACATAGCCGGTCCTTACAGTCTTCTTCATGTTGTGCTATAGAGCATGTAATGGAAATGGCCTATGAAATTTTGAAAATAGAGGAATTTGTGAGACTACTTTGTGAACATACAGAGTGAACTTATTTAGTGGTAGCAACTTCACCATAATACTTAATTAACTTGGCATGAATAATACTTTTGCAAGATAGAGAGTTTAGAGAACATGACAATAGTTGAGGACCGGATTTATGTGGAGCCGGTCCCCAATAGGCTTTTGTATTATAGATTCTCCCATCAAGAGAGACTTGGTACAATACAATCTTTTTGTTCCTTGTGACCTAGGTGATGCAACGAAGATAGAAATCTTCATGCATCATGAGCATAACATAGACTTTGTAAAAATCATTAACTATCCCTGGCCTCAGTCCCAAGGCCTCAAACACCTTCAAAGGTAGAGAGATCTAGGGGGGAATAAAGGTAAGGAAGAGGAAGAAGAAACATTCATAGGAGAAAGAAATAGTTTCTCACTTATCATCACTCCTTGCTTAGCATACATAATAGCATAGTAATGAAGATGGAGAAGATGGCAAGCTTAAGCATTGGAGCATGGTTCTTGGTTGGATTTGCATTCCATAGCCAAGAGTGTTGGTGTAGGCCCTCAACTTGTCTACTAGCTTGAAGAAGGAGATGGAGCTCTTACACTTTGCACTTCACACAATGAGTGTGTGTGTGTGTGTGTGTGTGTGTGTGTGTGTGTGTGAGAGAGAGAGAGAGAGAGAGAGAGTGAGAGAGAGAGAGAGAGAGAATATACCCCCCAAGCCCTGGGGATTAACTTTATATACAAAACGGGTGCCATTTGCAAGTGGACAACTTTGATAAAACCCCTATATACGACTCATATTAGGGAATATGACCCCCCTTTCTATGCTTATGTGACAATCAATGAAGAATACTATCATACCCCTATCTTACATATAAAATTTAGGTCTCACATGATCTAAGTAAGTAAAACTAGTCAAAGAGTGTATAGCATAGTGACTTGCAATGTACTAAGGAGCCACTTCTATTGATAACTATATGTACCTTAAATGTGTCTTAGTTTGACTTTCAAACTATGTGCCCAATTAGCCTGCACTCTGGCTACTTGTCCAATTTTGACCCATCAAAAGCTAATGTAAATCAACCCTTGACCTACTCCAAATCAGCCCTTATTTGTGATTGATTTGATGCAAAATTTGACGTGTGACCTAATAAAAAACTTCCACAAAAATCATCCGAGTTCTAGAGCACACCCGTGATCAATCGTTACAAATAATCAACCTGGGTCAAGTTCCCCCTCCCCCCTCCATAAATATGATACCCCCCTCCCTTATTTTTAAGTTTGGGAGATAAATTATTGGGGGCATGCCCCTAATTATACGCTTATGTAACTTGTAAAAAAACCCCCCTCCCCTACACTTACGTGGTGCAGTATGTTTTCCATAGTGAATCCCCCGGGCCCCCAAGCTAGCCCCCTCCTTGCTTTGGTCGACCCCCTCTTCTAGCACTAGATTGCATTTGATTGGACCTCCTCAAGCTTGGCCAATCACACGCTTAGTGCATATCAAGCGACAAGGGTAGCCTTGGGACAAGTGTCCCCCTTTCCCCTTTGAGAGAGAGAACTTGATAAATGCAAAAAAAATAAAAATAAATAACTAAATTATCATTGGACCTCTTGGGAGGCCAACCAATAGGCTTTAGGCACACTATGAGGGCAACATGAAGAGGAGCTTGACAAGTGTCCCATTTTCTTTCTTTGTACCAACCTTGCCTTGTGTGAGGGTGTGTGTTTTCTCTCTCTAGCTCCTACAAAGAGGGTTCGCCCCCTCATGAGTAGGGATCATGTTGACTTTGTGGAACACCTTACCCTCAAGCACCTTAGTCATGGAGCACCTTAGTACCTTAGTCATTAAGCACCTTAGTCAGCAAGCATGACAAGCACCTCAAGCACCTTAGTCAGCAAGCACGACAAGCACATGGGTCGGGTTCCCACCTCAAGCACACGCCTAGATTGCTTAAGGTCAAAGGACTTTTAACACTAACTATTGGAGGTCGTTAATATAGCTAAACCTAAGGTATTTAAGCTCCATTAGTTAGCCTTGCTCTTTGATATACCATCTCTCATTTATACTCCTTAACCATTGGCCTCGTGTTGAGATAGATTTGTAAGCACATGTCTATATTCTAACCCTTGTTCCTGTTTATTCTCCCACATTAAATGACCAGTTTAATATGAGAAAATCACTTGGGCTGGTTAGATATTAGATTTTATGACATCACCTCTCTTGAAATCATAGTCGTCCTCGACTATGAGGTAGAAGAGATAAAGCCTTAATCATTAGTCAATGTTTCTTAGCGGGTAGAGGATCCCTTTTTAGCCTACGAAATCATTCCAAGATGGATGACTAATCCATTTGGTGCTTGGGAGGCGTAGCTGCCACAAGCATGTCTTCTCTTTAGTCCATTTCATTCTCCCAAAGTAGAGTGACAAATTCTACTTGGTGTTTGAGAGACATTGTCATCACAAACATGATTCTAAACATGCATACTACTTAAATTTGTGCACAATAAAAAAGAACATTAGTCTTATAAGACAAAAACATTGATCATTTAAAAGTAACTTCTACATTTGCTTACTCTAGTGTAGCATTATAAGCATTGACAAGGTGCATACTATCCTTAAGTTGTATTCCTTGCATCCATCTAGAATCTTCAAAAGGATAATTTTTTAACTTAATGAGATACCTTCGGATAATCTTACCATGTCGTAGTACCTTATCTTTATGCCGAAGGATAGTTTCGGGTTGATGCACTCTTCTTTGTATTCAATTTCTAGAGAGTCTTCAATAATTGGTCACATGAAAAGAATTGTGTATGAGACAATGGTTGGGCAGCTTGATTTGATAAGCCATCTCATTGATTGGCTTCAAGATTTGGAAAGGACCATAGTATCTTTTTGCTAGTTTAGCATAATACTTTTGATGGCCCATAGGACTTTTGCTCGTTGTTTTCCTCAATCGAGCCTTAGGAAACTTAAGTAAGACCCAATCATTTTCTTTCAACGTTAAGGCCCTTATGTGCTTGTTGCCAATAGATTTTTTCCTTTGTTGAGAGATGGATATAGCCTCCTTAATCTTTTGGAAATATTCTTGTAGGTCACGCCTATATGTATCGACAACGAAGATCTTCCCATGTACTTTAAGTAGCAAGGGACTTTTAGGTCTTCCCTCAATGATTTCAAAAGGTGATTTTCTTGTAGAAGTATAGATAGTATTATTGTACGCGTACTCTACAAGGGGTAGGTAGTTTTTCCATTGTGAGTGTTAATCTACTTCTGTAATGTAAGTCTTCAGTAGATCAAGAATCGTAAGATTGTCTATCTCACTTTGGCCATCCGTTTGTGGGTGACAGGCCAAAGAGAAATTCAATCTTGTACCTAGATTTTCAAAGAGACCTTTCTAGAAATTACTGGCCATTCTAGGATCTCTATTAGACACGATGGATGTTGGTAATCCATGGTGTTTGAAAATCTAAGATATGAAGAGAGTTTCCATTTGGTGTGCCTTTATAGTCTTTTTGACAAGAATAAAGTGTGCTTACTTGCTAAACTTGTCGACTATTGTCCATATTTCCATATTCCCATGGATAGACTTGGGTAATCCAAAGATAAAATCCATGGATATACTCTCCCATGGTGAGTTAGAAATTGGCAATGGTTGGAGTAATCCAGGTTGCTTCCCTCCATCATACTTAGTCTTTTGGCATACCACACATTTTGAAACATACTCTTGTATGTCCACTTCCATGGTGGGCTAATAAAAGTACGTCTCTACTCCTCGAAGAGTAGGTTGAATACCTCTATACCCCGCATAGGGAGGAGTATAAGATTCATACGTAACTTTCTCACGAAGGGAGTGGATAACACGTAGCCTATTGCCATCGAGAAGATAACCATCCTGCAAGGTGAATGGTTCTTCTTTCTTCCCCAATGCAAGGGCTGACATTATATCTTTAAAGTCATGAATACTCATCTATCATAAAAGATAGATCATTGTGAGTTGTTATAAACCGCATTCAGTTTTGGTCATCGTGAAAGTGCATCGGCCACTTGATTGTGCTTACTAGCAATGTGATCAATATGAAAATAAAATTGCGAAAGACCACCTCATTTGTTTTTCAGAAATCTTGGTTTGTGTCATGAACTACTTGAGACTTTGGTGGTCTGTTCGTAAAATAAATGGAGTCCACAATACATAATGCTTCCATGTGTCTAGGGCGTGTAAAACAGCTAAAAGCTCTCTTTCATAAATGCCCAAGGCCCGTTCATCTGTGTTGAGCCTTTGGTTCTCATATGATATGGCATGCCCTTCTTGAAGCAAGACTACTCCAAGGCAATCACCACAAGCATCACATTGGACCTCAAATTGCTTTGAGAGATCCGGAAGCATAAGGACCGGCATTGAGAGATCCGGAAGCATATTGATATGGTTTAATGCTCATGGCATTTTGAGAGAATTGGAAGCATAAGGACTTAGCAATCCATAAGTAGAACTAACGTTCTTCTTTGTTAAGTCATGTAATGGTCCTTAGCAGTCCATAGAAAGATTTCAATAAAATCATGCCTAGTTTCACCTTTCCCGCATAGAAGTTGGAAAGAGAGAGAATGTTGGCTGAGAAAAACCCCTTATTCTAATGTGTTGTATGCCCCTTGCATATGCTCTAGTGCCGACCATGTCTGTGTCATAGCTTATCCTATAAGCGTACAACTGTGTGTGTGTGCACAACGCTCTTGTAGAGAGAGGTACCATAATTCACATATGGACCCACCTAGCGTACATGTGGTCATGATTGTACCAGAGTGACTTCGGCATGGCACTTTGCCTATGAAGAAACCTCTAAAAAATGGTTTGAAAACATCGATAACTGATTTTGTCCTTGACAGAGTAGCTAGTGCTATAGCGGAAGCGTATACAATGATGGAGTATCATACGTCCATCGTACTAGTAGGCCATGCATACATCTCAAAAAAAAGAATAATAAGTCCTTGGCTTCAATGAAAGTCTCAACCATGTGAGCCCCTAGTATACGTGCCTTGCTCGATTACACTGGCATAGATACATCATAGTCGTTGCATAAAATGTGAGCTTATATCCATGTAGTGCTAAAGATGTGTGCCATTATCCTTGATCAAAAATCAATGAATAATACCTTTGCACATAAGACAATCCTTGCTTTGCATGAAATCTAGCAAAGCACTTTGCTTTTTAAAGCGGCTTCGTATGGAGTCTACCTAAGCACTTTGCTTTGCAGAGCAGAAAGATCTTTTGCAAAGTGAAAAGTAAAAAATAGACAAAACAAACATAACTTGACATGTACTAACCTTGTCGCCCACTAGTGGGCAGGTTTTTGGTAATTTGCTCGAATCTAGCTCATAGCCATATGTACTACTTGAGTGAGTTAGTGTAGGTATCATATTTTCCCTTTTATGAGGTAAAATCTGATAGACATCTTGGATGCAGTATGTCTTAAAGTGAAGCGTTGCTTCCTAGAAGTCCATCAAAAAGATGAGACAGAATTGATCCTCGGTGCTCATCACAAACAGGTACGCTTGTTGACACCCAAAGGGCAAGCAAAAAAGTGTCGATGTTGTTGAGATTGCATAAAAAATTGGCCTTGCCAAAATACAGCTTATTGAGAATCATGCAATTGCTCAATAGTGAAAGAGATAGCTGCAAAAACTTAGCTATCAAATGTCATCTAAATGCCAAACACTGCTTGAGCTAAGCAACATTTGCTTGTCAAGTGGGCATCGTAGAAAGTCATGCAAACATAAATAAGTTCATAATTGAAACTCAAAGCTAGCATACTTTCCGTTTTTTGTAACCACTACCCTTGGCATTGGAAGTCATAGCATAGCTGGTGATTAAATCAATGGGCTTTATGTACGGGTATTGCCCGCATTTTGGAAAGCTATAAATGTGATGAGTGATTGTGCACCCAATGCATATACAGAGGTACAGAGCCTTTCTCTTGAAAGCCTTGCTTATAGATTTAAGTGGCTTGTCGCTTCCTCGATACTAGGTTGGAGATACAAGCTTCAAACATTTTGAAAATTGTAAGACAATATACAAGCCTTGCTCATGGGTAGCCACATACAGACTCCTACTCCATAGGTGGTTCTGAATGCATTGAGTCCAAAAAAGTTGTTGAGGAGCCATGCTCGAGAAAATCTAGAACTCCAAATTAGAAAAAAGGAGATCTTTGGGCTTTTTAAAGTAAAATTAATGATCGGCCTTGCCGAATACTTGTATCGTACAAGCCACAAGCCGTGCTTGTGGATTATGGGTATTAAAACCATCTTTGCTCATCGATGCGAGTAACATTCACAAGCCTTGCTTGTATTATGAGGGCTTATATTGCACAAGGAGATAATTCTTTTATCATGGCATCATAGATAGCCCTTGCATGCCATACCATTTAGCATGTACTTGAAAATTTTGGAAAACACAATCAAAATTGATTTCTTACCGCATAATTTACTTGTATAAAGTTGTCCTCTCGATCGCCTGGCTGGGATGTTCGAGATTCCATGAACCTCAAACTGAGCATCGACATCGTCTTTGCCTAGCAACCTTGCTCAAAACCTTGTTGAATGCAATTTGTACAATTCTTCATTGTGGAGCCCATATGGCAATCGATTTGAAATAACAACAGTGATGGCTTTTTCTTGACATAATTCGTGTGCTAAAAAAATATGTAGCCTCTGTTTGCTGGCACATGCTTCGTGCAACTTGGAAGCTCAACAGCCTCGTATTGCCAAGCTTAGCTAATCGAGATCCAAAGATCTTGAGGGATGTGTGCCCGCCGGCTAGGCATGCGCCCTTGCTTAGGGTTTAATGAAAGGGCCAAGATTGGGCGCCTGTGTATGAAAAAGAAAACTTGAGATTGAGCCATGGTGGGCTACTGTCTGCACTACATGGAAAACGAGAGGGAGATGCCGATGCTTTTCTCCCTGTCCCTTGCCGCTACATCAAGAGTTGCTCAGTAGGGCCCTGCAACCTCGTTGAGCCCTCATGCTAGCAGAACCGTGGAGGTCGAGGCCTCCTCCCTCCCGGCCCTAAGCGTCTTTGTACACGATCGTCTTCGACCTTGGCTGCTCCTTCTTCCAAGGGATCTTGCCCATGCCTGTCTCCATGGAATTGAGAGAGAGAGAGAGAGAGAGAGAGAGAGAGAGAGAGAGAGAGAGAGAGAGAGAGAGAGAGAGAGAGAGAGAGAGAGAGAGAGAGAGAGAGAGAGAGAGATCATGCAGCACCATGCAAAGGCATGCAAGGCTCCACCTTCCTCCATAGTCCCTCCCTCCCCTGAGCTCTGATACCACTGTAAGACCAAAGGGTGGACTGACATATCATTATCATGCTAACCTCCCTACTTATAGCCTTTGGCCCTTGCAAGTAGGACCCCTTAACTTATGCTTGGCCCTTGTTTCCTAGCCGCACTAAGCCATTCAATCCCTGGCCTTTGGCTTGCTCGTTGGCTTGCTGCCCGGTCCTACCATTGACCAGACAATAGATAAGAAAAGAGACATTCTTTTCTCCCTCTTTGAACTTCTTGAGCTTTTGGGACCTTTGCCATGCAGGGTAAGATTTTTGATGTCGTCCCCTCTTGTATTCTCTAGGAGAATAGCCATAGCTTTTGTCAGAAGAGGAGGAAGGTGAAGAAGAAGGCGAAGAGGGTGACCTCTTTCTTGCCCTTTTCTTCCTTTGTTTCCTCTCTTATCTTTCAGAGTGACAAGGAGAAGGACTATGGGTTGACCATTTACTCTTGGGAGGAGTTGGCAACCATCTAGACCACCATCTTCGTGGAGCCACATCTTCAGAGGAACTTAGGGATTTATTACTTTCTTGTTCTTTGGATTCCTCCTCTCGTATGGGAGAGAGCCTTCTTTTGGGGGTCTCATCAAGAGGCCTCCTAATCTCTCTCTCCTCTTGGAGAGGAAGGGAAATTCCATAAGCGTGAAGTTGTTGAACAGCTTTGGCTTACAAAGCAGGGTTGCCCATAGCTTGCTGCAGCCTAGTAACAAGATAATTGACAAACATGGGAGCATCATCATTAGCACCTTCATGTGCAAAATCAAAGTTATCAATGTTCATTCTACTCTGTTGGTTATTGTCATCCATGCTAATTAAACTTATGTATAGATTTACTTTGTGCTTTGGTACCCTCAAAAACCTTAGTTACTACTCTTCTTTACCTTTGAAAATCAGCCCTCAAGCAGCCACAACCGTGGTTCAGACACTGTTGATTGCAAAGACTAGTGGAGAGGGTTTAACATTGCTCGGATGATTATGGTTCCTGTTGAGTTTGCTCGTAGCTCAATTATGGTAAAGCCAAAGGCAAGCCCTGAGAGGCTCCATAATTAAGACTATAGTTCCCAAGGACGAACCTTGAACTAAGTCCTTCGCAACCAAGATAATATATCCTTGTCCCACTTACCCTATTGCAATAAATAGGCCCAACCTTTCATGGAAAACTTAAGGACCTCTCTTCTTAAGAAAGAAAAGAGAAACCAATAGCTCTGATACTAGTGTAATGTAAATGGCCTATGAACTTTGAGAATAGCGGAATTAGGAGAACTAAAGAGAGCATTTTTGTGAGATTACTTTGAGAACATAGAGGGTGAACTTATTTAGCGGTAGCAACTTAACCACAATAATTAATTAACTTGGCATGAACAATAATTTTGCAAGAGAGAGAGTTTAGAGAGCTTGATAACAATTGAGGACCGGATTTATGTGGAGCAGCAGTCCCCCCTCCCATAGGCTTTTGTATTATAGATTCTCCTATGAAGAGACACTTGGTACAATACAATCTTTGTGTTCCTTGTGACCTAGGTGATGCATGAAGATGTAAAGCTTCATGCCTCATGAGCATAACATAGACTTTGTAAAAAGCATTAACTATCCCCGGCCTCAGTCCCGGGGAATGAGGGTAGGGAAGAGGAAGAATAAATATTCTCTGGAGAAAGAAATAGTTTCTCACTTATCATCATTCTTCTTCCTTAGCATACATAATAGCATAGTAATGAAGATGGAGAAGATGGAAAGCTTAAGAATTGGAGCATGGCTCTTGGTTGGATTTGCATTCCATAGCCAAGAGTGTTGGTGTAGGCCCTCAACTTCTCTACTAGCTTGGAAAAGGACATGGAGCTCTTGCACTTTGAACTTCACACAATGGGTGGGTGTGTGTGTGTGTGTGGGGGGGGGGGGGGGGGGGGGGGGAGAGTATACCCCCCAAGCTAGCCTCCTCCTTGCTTTGGTCGACCCCCTCTTCTAGCACTAGCTTGCATTTGATTGGATCTCCTCAAGCTTGGCCAACTACATGCTTAGTGCATATCAAGCGACAAGAGTGGCCTTGGGACAAGTGTCCCCCTTTCCCCTTTGAGAGAGAGGACTTGATAAATGCAAAAACAATTAATTAAATAACTAAATTATCATTGGATCCCTTGCCTCAAGAGCATTGTGATGAATGGGCTTGTGATTGTAATTAAGCTTGGGAAGATCATGAGATAGATGTCATGGCTGTTACTAGGTCTAAGGGAAAAGGTCCTATTGACTGGGAGGAGGCAAAAGGAATCCGAGATCGAGTTCAAAAACAGGTTCAGAAGGACCAGCTGAATCAGAAGGTGGATGACATTACTTCAGATATTGAAGAGGATAAATTGCAGTAGCATTATGAGAGACCTTTAGTACCAAAGGATGATAGGGATTGGTTTGAGGTATTGATAAACTCTCATTTACGGATATCTTTGGATCAGTTATTATGTATGGTTCCAGCCTTCAAAGAAAAGTTGCTGAATAGATTGTTATCAAGAGAGTCTTCAATCCCGACAAATCATGTTCTTGAGACTGTTGTGAACAATGTTGATCCAGCAGATGTGGACTTTGTGGTTCCAGTTATTAAGGTGGTATTTCAGAGCACCTTGTTTGAAGAAATGTTACTGGATGGAGGATCTGGAGTCAACATATTGGCTGAGTCTACCTCCTCTGTGCTCACCTTTAGCCATGGTACGTAGGAAGCAAGGCAACGCCATGCAACTGGAGTTGGAGCACGATGAACCGCCACGACGCTTGCGACGCAATGGGCAAGTGGTAAGCATTGATGTGAGCAGCCCGGAAGAGGAAGAGGCTTCCTGTGACGAGGATACACAGGTGGCAACTCCCCTTAGTTTAGCAAAGCTGCAACAATCCCTGGTGGAGCCCTTTACCGATTTCAGAGTGTCTTTCGACTTAACTGTGGAAGCAAATGTAGCATGATTGCAAACCATCAGATTTCAAGAAGTTGCCTTGTTGCCGTGGGAGGACTAGCGGAACAACTTTTATGCCAAGGCCCAGCTTGAAATCCTTAGAAAAACAAAGGGTATGATTTCAAGCAATATGTCTCTTACTCCTGATTTGGTAGCCCAAGTGTTTCAATTGCCATCAAAAGGAATTATCAACATCCCCAAGTGTTTTGAAGTTGTGTTCAAGAAGGAATTTGGTCCCACTTAGGGTGGTAGGAAGTACTACATTCTTAAAAATGTGAATTATATCTAAAGGGAGCAGTTAAAGTGGTACACTAGAAAGATTGTGTTTCTTGATTAAGTTCGACTACATGTCCAAAGAGAAATATGGGCCACTGTGTTTTGCAGAACAAGGGGGTAAAGTAAATTGGGCTCACTGGTTATATGATAAGATTTCTGCTAAGGTATACATGTCGGACAAAAGAAAATCTCGGAATTGTACTAGGCTCTCTAAATTTTTGGTAGCATTGTAAAGTTTTCCTTACAAAGCTCCTAGTGCATATAAGGATACAGATGATCAGGCCCTTACAGGTTTATTGGGTAAAAGTTCAGAGGTGAAGGTGAATCAAACTTCAAGTCTAAAGTTGGAACTGCCAGCAGATATGTAGGAGAATAAGCAGCAGATGTCTTCTTTAGATTCTTGGTGCAAGATAGATACACAGAGGAAGAACCTTTAAAAGCTGTGTAGAATACAGAATTGGTTCATTCTATGTAGGATTTGAATATGCCCATTATGAGCTTTGATGTCAAAGTGCAAACGTCAACCAAATTGGGGAAGCTGTTTACTTTGTCAAAGAAAAGGAAAGTGGATAGTGAAGTGTTCAAGGCAGTTAGGCACTTGGATTTTGACCCTGGCACTGTTGAGAAAGCTAAGGGACTGGTTGACATTGAGGATGTTGACATGGTTGTACACATGTTAGAACAAGTTAAGCAATTTGTCCAAAAACAAGATCTGCAGGTAGATAATCACATGCATGCAATGTCCAAAATAGGGGCAGCTCAGGTGTTACTACAGGAGCAGGTTGACATCATCAAGAATTTGACAATGGAAATGGAGTATTTGGAGATCAAGCACAAGGATGATATGCAAATTGTTTTGGGGCAACATAAAGATGAATTGTCCAAGGTCAAACTATCTTAGGGCTATTTAGAGAATGGACCATGACATTGGAAGGGAAGGTCAGCAATGAGTTAGAGCAGTTGGCTAACAAAATTGTAGAACTACAGGTCTAGAATTTGATGTTTGATCAAAGACTCTAGCCTTTGCTGGATATGGAGAAACAGGTGTTTTCTCAAGAGGAGTTGGATGTGAATGGGGTTTTAATGTCAGAAGGGGATGTGCAGGTCCTTAAGCAGCAGCTCAAGAATACAATGGAAGCGGTATGGCAATCCATCAGAGCTAGATTGACTACTGTGTTGAAGCAACCATATGAAATATTGAAAACTGGCTTTGTGAGTGCACATGAAGCTGATTTATTGGCAAAGGTAGATCAAATTAAGAAGGAAAGAGAATTTTGGATTAAGCAGGTACAAGAGATTAAAGCAAAGCACAAGGAGAAGCTGGTGATTGAAGAGAAGCCACATTGTGCAGAACAGGCTGAGTGTTCAGATAAACCATTGCATGACATGGAAAATTAAAAATTGGAAAAGAAGCAAAGTGATGAGCCAGAATTGGAGATTGATGAAGATGTTCTAGCAGGGTTTGTAGTACCAGCTGTGTAAACTTCTGATCCAGTAGAAGTTTCTATTTCTGAAGCTGAGGTTGGTGCTGGTTCTGAGGCTATGTAGAAATGGTGTAGTATTTGGCATTTTCAGACTAAGCAGCATATGTAGTTTTTTGGAACTTGTTTTGTGGTCATGTTTTTTTTTTATCAAGGGATATGTAAGTCCGAGTCGGATTTCTAGGAAATCTACCACCGGGACGTGCCATATGTTGAAAGGGTAATTACTTAGCTAAATTGATGCTCAGTCGGATTTATGTTGAAGCGGATCTGAATCGGATTATTCCGGACTTCTGTTTGGTCGGATATTGTAAGTCGGATTTTGGTTAGGTCGGATGTTCATGCCAAGAAGGTTTCAGTTAGAGCAGTTATAACTTGCTAGAGATAAAAATAGTCGTGTGTACGAGAGAGGGGAGATGTACAAGCTCTCAGCAATGAAGTTTTTTGATGTCTGAACTCGCTTTGGTTATGTTTTTACTAAGTCTAAAGTTGTTTATTTTATCTTATGCAGTATTCTGATTATGAATTGAGTGTTCATTTCTCTATGTACAAGTATGTATGTGAGTAGAATTCTTGTGTTGATGAACCCCAACATCAAGCACAGCCCTAGCTTGCCTAAGGTCAAATGACTTTTAACACTAGGGTGAAAGCATGTTAACGTGTCGCGCTTTTTGTGCTAGTTAGCATTCTCAAGTTAGCACACCTTAAAAAGTTTGGCGTCCGGTAAAATCTTTACAATAATATCAAATTTGTTAGAGGTTGTACATTTGGATTCCTTGTTTCAAGAGCTTTCTACCAATATATCATATGTCATAGATCTTGGAGATGGAGCTCATGTTATTATATTAGTTAGCACATGTCAAAATTGTGCTAGTTAGCATTGTCCGGGACATGAAAAAGTGTGAAATGCTAACATGCTTTCACCCACTAACTATTGGAGGTCTTTAATGAAGCTAGCCCTAAGGTCTTTAAGCTCTTTTAGGTAGCCTTTCTCTTTGACATACCATCTCTCATTTGGACCCCTTAACCATTGGCCCCGTGTTGAGATAGATCTATAAGCACATGTCTATATTCAAACTCTTGTTCCTGTTTCTTCTCTCACATTAAATGATCAGTTTAATATGAGAAAATCATTTGGGTTGGTTAGATATTAGGTTTGATGACAGCGCACACATTAGTCCTTCTTTTTGTCTCCTCTTTTCGGAATTTTTTCACATCAAGTGCAGGAATTTTCCATGGCTGACAAAAACATAGATGTGATCAAGATATTTGCTGCTAAGGATAGATTGGATGGAGACAATTACCCAATGTGGGCTTACATGATGCAAATTGTTCTTGTGTCAAAGGGAATTTGGAATCATGTGCAGGGCATTGATGTACACCCTGGTTCTATATATACATTCGATGTTGAGGATGTTGCAGGTTTTGATGACAAAATTGTTAATGTTTGCTAGAGCTATTTTGTCTACAGCTGAGTAGGCTCGTTGGGATGTAAGCGATATGCACGCTCTTGCATTGATTGTATTATCTCTAAAGCACACTATTACTCCTCACATTCGTTCAACTAAATTTGCAAAAGAGGCTAGTCCTTATGCAAGTTGCAATGAGGCTAAGATTGCATTGTTGTGTAAAGAGCTGGAGTCAAAGATTATGCATGAGGAAGATGAAATGGACACTGTCCTTACTGGTATCAAGGATATTAATGAGAAACTTATCTCTACAGGCGAAGTCATTTCTGATAGTTTTCTTGTGCAGATTGCTCTTGATGCTTTGCCAGATTCTTACCACACTTTTGCTAGTACTTGGAGACTTTTGACCCAAGGAAATCCAAAAGTTGTCAACTTTGATGCATTATGCACATTGTTGTTGCAATAGTCACTTTCAAAAAAATGCATGGCTAAATAGCATGCAATTGACCAGGCCTTTATTGTTGCTGAGAGGAAAAGTGGTAGCAGTAATGTAGCACCTCTCATGGTTCTTCTGTGAGTGGTAAATCAACGATTCCTAGTGCTTCTGCTAGCATCCCTTTGTATAAGAATTCTAGCGAAAAGGGAAAAAAAGAAGATTCATTGCCATTAGTGTAAAGCTGAAGATCACTTGATCGAGCAGTGTCCTACATTAAAAGAAAAAGAGTCTAACAAGAAAGAGACTGGTACCACTACAAGTGCAGCTATTGTAGAGTCTTTTGTCAAAGGAGATTGTGATGCTGATGTAGATGCAGAATTGGCATTTAGTGCACTGTGCACTTATGATCCTTTTGTCCATGATGCATGTATGTCAGATGCTCATGTGTGGTACTTTGATAGTTGGTGCTACAAAGCACATTACCTCTCATCATGACTTGTTTATCTCTCTCTCAAGGATGTCCCTCATGGGAATTTTGTCACTTGTGCCAACAATGCCTCTTATCCTATCAAGGGAGTTGGAAATATTTTGTTGACTGCTGCAACGAATGATAGTTCTTTCAAACTTGTTGATGCACTTTATGTACCTAGGATCAAGAAGAACCTTTTGTTTGTATTTTCACTTTCTAGACTTGGTCTTGTTGTCAAATTTGTGGATGACAGATGTACAATACATGATTTTAGTTTTTGTGATGAAGTTGTTGCATCTAGAATATTATATCATGGGCTGTATAAGCTCACTTTGTATGGCAAGTGTGGGAAAAATTTTGCAAATGTGGTTGTGGATTCAAAGGCTATTTTAGATGCAAAACTTTGGCATGCATGTTTTGGGCATCTGAATTTTGCGAGTTTGCTATGTTTGCAAAAATTTGATATGGTTGCTTCTTTGCCACCTCTTGAAGCACCTATGAAGCATGTTTGTGAAGGGTGTATTTTGGGTAAGATGCAGCGTTTGAAGTTTCCAAAGGATGGTCAATAAGGATTACAAGAAGTTTGCGGCTTATGCATAGTGTATAAGATTGAGGGGACTAGAGCCTACAACTCTCCACCCGATCACGCCCTATATACTCACTACATAGGCCCTGCCTTGCTAATAATAGGGCTCCTTGACCGCATGGCTCCATCATGGCTCGTGGCCTACCCGATCTTACCCTAGGCCTGACATTACATTAGGGAAATTTTGGACTCACAAAGGGGCCTTATAAGGAGTTAGACTTCCTCTCTCATGTCCAAAACGGGCGTGCAATAATTTTTTTGCAAATCAACTCTAAACTTGGCAAAGATTTGACAGTTAGAATCTATTCTTCAAGCTCTTTCTATTGATATATAGCACGCCATGAGCTTCCTCATATTTTGAAATATTCTATTTTTTATTCTCTTGTGATGTGACATAGCTTGAAGAGCAGATTCTAACTGCCAAATATCCGCCAAGTTTAGAGTTGATTTGCAAAAATTTTACCGCATGCCCGTTTTGGACATGAGAGAGGATGTCAAACTCCTTATAAGGCCCTTTGTGAGTCCAAATTTTCCCTAATGCTCCCCCTTTGGAGAAGTGTTTTTGTCCTCGAAAACAAAAGTGGTTGCCTTCATAAGAACACTAGTGTTTTCCACATTGGCATCCCTCATGGATCTAGCTGGAACACGGTTCATTAGGAGGTTCAATGAAATCAAGAATAACATCTTCATTTTTCACATTGTTGTCCCTTTGCAACCATCTTGTTTAACCAACCCATAACCAACATAGCATGTAGACTCCATTTAGAACTCACTTGAGTATGCTAAATGAGTTATCACAACTAAGATATACCCAAAAGAGTACCTCGTTTCACTTTCCATGAAAGTAATTGGATGACGTAACTCATCAGCAAAACTTAAGTCCTTGACTTGATATCTTATTAAATCAGTTATCAACGCCACCATAACTAGTGTTCAAGGTTGAGAACCTAACTTACACATAAAGAGACTAAACCTAGTCGCAAACATGCTCGGCCTTATGGTTAGCAAACTCCAACTAGAGCAATACATGCTTTGTAACTGGATTTCTTGGTGCTAACATACGTGCTTCGCATATCCTGTAGCACAAGATTACCCTTGTAATTTTGTTATCCTCTTTGGATAAATGATAGTACTGAGGTGTTTTCCCCACCACTGTTTACAGACAATCTTTCGAAAGGATTGGTAAATAGGGATCAGATTTCCTTAGGACTTTATTGAGAAAAAAATAACGTTATAAATAACCATCGTGGTTAGCTTGAAAGATCAGCAAGCACTCAAACCAAGCCATGACCTCTAGTGGTGATTGTTAGATCTATGTCATGAATGTACATGCTGCTCCAAATTGGCCTTTGCTAAACACTAGGGCCCATAGCACCTAGTGTGCATGCATTTAGCAAAAATAGATTCGAACTTGCATATCCATGATCATACTTGCCCATACTTTTGGAAAATATGATTCTCATAGCACACATGAAAGATGAGTGTAAATAGTCCTGAATGGAAACTAAATATTGTCTATGGAAATCATTTGCAAGCCTTGCTGAAATGTTTGAATTGTAATAGATAGTGAAATAGAAGTCATATCTAGGAACAAACAATGAAAAATTTTCATTCATAATACATAGCCTTGTTATATTTATAAACAACCATCCATTAATGTTGTTTGGTAGCACTTGTACATTAACAAGTCTGACTAGGTATCCAATAATTTCTGGCCACTGAAATTGTTCATGATACTTCATGCTCAAAATGGTCTATAAAATGGATTTGACGAGCACCTAGGGACTTTGTCACGACACATAGTTGAAATAGCATGCGCAAGTGTCAGTCCCAGAGACTCATATTCTCCACATGTGGAATATGTCTCAAAAAAGGATGTCCATAAGAAGAACGTCCTTCAAGTACGAGATGTACTTGTGTGTGGAGACAATTGCAAACACTCTGTGACGTGAGTGAGAGGGACCCTCATTAACCTTTCTCACACTGGCTAAACCGTTCTCCTTGAGTTCCTAAACCATGTTGTATCCCATGTGACAACGCGTGCCAAAAAAAACCCTACATGTAGGTCCATAATTGCGTAATGCAGGAATGTATGTTGGACACTACGGTCCAAAATACTTTGCTCCTACATGACCTTGTCATGTCTCTTAAAGAACAAAATGGATGAAAACCTAAAATTTAATGCATCCTACTTGGAAAAGCAAACAAAAACATATTCAAAAAAAGAAACAAAACCAAATCAAAGGCATACTTGTAGGTTGAACATAGTGTTCACTTACCTATAATCAAAGGCACCTCCCCAAATTTCCCGGCTACAAAGGCTTATGAACACAAATTAAAAATTAGTGAAATTCAAGTAGTATTATACATGTAACACTGGGTTTTGCCTTTGCAACCCAAACCCCTCGATCAAAATCTACATCGTCAAACCCCTTGGTTAGACTTTGTAGTGAAATTGCTCAACTAGTAGCCAATAGTAACTAAAGTGAACTTTGGAAGTTGAAATTGTCCACTACCCCTTGGCAGCTTGTGGACTTCTTTCCTTGAAAGTGCAAGTGTGAAGGCTCCAAGAATTGACCATCAACACTTAACAAGTGACTTAGTTATCATGAGCTAGGTCTTACCCCAAAACTATGCTCATATAGACACTCTTAGTGCTATAGACAAAATAGGAAACCTGCTCAAGTTGGAATTATATTCACAACTGGATCTTTTCTAGACCTCAAAATCCATAAACTTGGGTGTTTGTGAACAATCGTGCTATCTAAAATGCTTGCTTCATCTATACATCTTGGTAGAGATAAGCATGTTGAAATTAAGACTTTAAAAAACTAATTTTGATCTTCACACTAGATGTATGTAGTGCTAAAGTGACACTATGATCATATGTGGCCGTCGGTACAACCCCTATGGGGGTAGGGTGCCCACCTTAGAGCATCCACTTAAGGTGAGAAGGAGAAAAAAAAACAGTAACGAAGGTGGCAGACAACACGCAGAGAAAAGACGACTGGAGAGAGAGAGTTTGAGAGCTTGTGAGCCTGTGGTGAACTAACAAGAAGTCACTCGCCTGGCCCCTACGACCCCAATGAGCTCTCCCTTGTGCAATTTCGACTCCTCCCCGACACAAGAGGCCCTGCACACGATTCTTCTCTCCTTGTCTTCCTCTTGCTTAGCCACCCTGCACACGGCCTTCTCCATCCGGACCTCCACGAGCTCCTTTACGGAGCAAGTCAGGAGAGAGAGAGAGAGAGAGAGAGAGAGAGAGAGAGAGAGAGAGAGAGAGAGAGAGAGAGAGAGAGAGAGAGAGAGAGAGATCATGCAACCACGTATGCAAAAGACATGCAAGGCTTCCCCCTCCTCCATAGCTCCTCCCTCCCATGAGCTTTGTACTAGTATAAGATTGAGGGGGCTAGAGCCTACAACTCTCCACCCGACCATGTCCTATATAGGCCCTACCTTGCTAACAATAGGGTCCCCTTGACCACATGGCTCCGTCTTTGACCTTGGTCTTCTCGGTCTTACCCTAGGCTTGACATAGTGATGTTTGTGGGCCTATGCAAACTCCATCTTTGGGAAATTATCTTTACTTTGTGACTTTCATTGATGATTACTCTAGGCATGCATGGGTGTATCCGCTTAAAGCTAAGTCCAAAGTGTTTATGTGCTTCAATAAATTTTTGGCTATGGCTGAAAATGTCTCTAAATGTACTATGGGCACCCTCCATTTAGATCGAGGGGGGAGTATATGTCTCATGAGTTTAATGCATTTCTAGCTAGTTGTGGGATAACACACCAATGTACAATGTTATATACACCTCAGCAAAATGGTATTGCTGAAAGGAAAAACATGCCACTTACAAAGATGACATGATGTATGGTCAAGAGTCAAGCTTTGCCACATTTTTTTGGCTTGAGGCCATCACGTGTGCTACTTATGTACTTAAAAGGTGTCCTACAAAAGCTTTGTAGTCTATGACTCCATATGAAGCATGGTATGATAGAAATCTATCTATTGATTACTTGCACGTTTTTGTTGTTTGGTTTATGCTTTGGCACAATGCTGAAATTTGGATGATAAGGCTGCCGAATGCATTTTTGTTGGTTATAGTACTGAAAGCAAAGGTTATCGGTTGTACCATCTACAACAAAGTGTATCTTGGCTTCACAAGATGTTGTGTTTGTGGAAGATTTTGTTCAGCCCTAGCTGTCATGTACTAGAGACAGTAATGTAAGCACACATGACATTTATGACAATTTATTTCTTCTTTTCAGTGGTGAAAATTTGAATGTAAATTCAAATGAGGCAAACGTACAGCCTATGGGGGTTTCTGAAAATGTTACAGATCATCCTATTACTAATGCAGATGTACATGATGTACTTGATGTGGAAAGGGTTGAGAATGAGCAAGCTAGAGGTATGCCAAAATGGGTGCATACTTTGCATGATAGTAAATTGGATGCAAGATCGGATGCACCTTTGTCTAGTCATACTCATTCAAGTTCTCGCAATGCATCTTATGCATCAAATTGTAATGCTTTGGTTGTGTCTACATTATGTGATGTTGAGGAGCCTTCATCTTTTAATGAAGCACAAAATAAAAAAATTTGGATGGCTATCATGTAATCAGAATATGATGCACATGTAGAAAATGACACATGGACTTTATGCCTCCAGGAAAAAAGGCCATTGGTACGAAGGGGGTTTACAAGTTGAAACGTAAGCCAGATGGTGAGATTGATCGCTATAAGGATCAACTTGTTGCAAAACATTATGCACATCAGAAAGTATTATGAAGAGACTTTTTCTCCCACTTGTCGTAAACCATTGTGCATTTTCTATGTGCATTGGCAGCTTATTTTGGATGGGATATACATCAATCAGATATTGTTAATGCTTTCTTGAATGGTGACATATTTGAGGAAGTTTATGTAATGCAGCCTCACGGTTTTTCCATTAAAGGGAAGGAAAATAAAGTGTGCAAATGTAAAAAAAGCTTTGTATGGGTTGATGCAATCTCCTCATTCTTGGTATGAGAAAGCTGACACTCATTTGGTTAAATGAAGCTTTTGTAACAATCCAACAAAAAGCACTTTTTATGTAAAGCATGCGGGTGATGTACTTCTCATCGTTGTTCTATATGTGGATGATTTATCAATTACTAGTCCAAATGAGGTACATATTTTTGAATTTAAGGCTAATTTGAATGTTGCTTTCAAGATGAAAGATTTGGGGCTATTGTATCATTACTTGGGCATACAGTTTAAGCAGTGTGATGATGTATTGCCTTGTCTCAGACAAGTTACATACAGACATTTCTATGTAAGTTTGGACTTGAGGATTGCAAACCTATTGCCACTCGCATAAAAACAGGTTTGAAATTGATTATTCATGATGTTGGTGATCCTATGGATGCCGCTCTTTACCAAAATGTTGTTGGATGCCTTATTCAGTTTGTAGTCTCACATGTCAACAGATTTATGCATAGCACAAGGTCTAAGAATTGGTAGGCTATCAAGTGGACCTTTCACTACTTGAGTGGCACTTTGTATCTTGGGTTGTTTTATCCCGGGGGGGTCATTGCCGCCATATTTACATGCTTTTCCGAACTCAGATTGGGCTAAGAATTGGTAGGCTATCAAGTGGACCTTTCACTACTTGAGTGGCACTTTGTATCTTGGGTTGTTTTATCCCGGGGGGGGTCATTGCCGCCATATTTACATGCTTTTCCGAACTCAGATTGGGCTGGTTGTTATGACACACGAGTGTCCATGAGTGGTTTTTATTTCATGCTCGGCAGTTCATGCATATCGTGGTTGAGCAAGAAGCAACCTACTATGGCCATGTCCAATTGTGAGGCTGAGTACAGGGCAGTCTTCACAGCTACGATTGAGTGTGTATGGATCAGATACCTTATGGCCGATTTGGATGTTGGACAGGACACTGCCAACATCATCTACATTGATAGTTAGAGCACATTGGCAGTTTCGAGGAACCCTTGCACACAAGTAGTCCAGTAGGAAAACTTCTAGATGTACATACAATGCCTTGAATAGGTGTTGGGTTTTCACCTTGGCTATCTTGGCTACCATGTTGTTGTACAAAATTGTTCTCAGATTAATGGGGCATTTTCTAACCAAATCTCTGGCTGGGAGCATGCTAAATAGTTTCTCAAATACATACATAGGGTTGTTTTTCAAATTGATGGATTCAATTATGAATTTGTATGTTGCTTTATGCTCCAAGGTTGATACTAAAATTCCTTGGCCACTTGATTCTTTATTTCAGGTGTCTCATTCAAAAATCTATTGATCTCGTCAACTATATAGGGTTTTAGTTTTTTTATTATATGGTAGTCTGAAAATGTGTGAAATGATGGCCATAATAAGTTGGATTTGCCTCATTGATAGTTACTATTGTTGTGTCAGGGTTGAAAGTATCCACTATCTGCACTATTACTGCCATATCTATGGTATTCTTGCTACTTCTAGTAGAAGTTCCGTATTCCAATTCTTTTACAACTTCTTTTTTGCATCCTTAAACATGTATTTGCATATGGCTAAATAAGAGATGGAAGTCTGCGGCTCCTCTTCTATTGTACTATATTCTATTATTGCTAACTCCAACCGCTTTGCTTCTAGTATTCTCTATATTGCTTTGGAAGTCTTTGTCTGCCCCATGGGTGAGGTCAAAGAGGTAGCTTGAGTTGAAAAGGAGAACTCGCTTGAGGATGTTGGAAATGGAAACAAAGCATGAAAAATGCCATTTCTTGCTAAATGTGTGCAGGTAAGGGCTCTTGCACTGACGGTTGTGTGTGTAGAGGGCGACGAAATGGACTTAGAGTCACACACTCTCCTGATGGTGATTCTAATTTGAGCCATGAATGACCCACTACTTTCATGCCTCGAGGAGATATTAGAAGTTATTGACTTGTTGGGCATGCATTCGTCAATCTTCATAGTCAATATTTACCTCCCATCTCTTGGGTCCTGACCTGATGTTCCTGATCTGCTATTTGTGATTGTGTCGGACTCTTTTCTCCGACCAAGTTTTGCTTGTGTTTCTAATCGTGTATGCGTGTGTCTTCTTGCATGTTGGTGTATGGGATCTGGCTTTGCCTTCCAAGTTGAATGACAAGAACCATGTGACTGAGAGTGTCTTTCAACTCTTTTTTAATGTTGTCTGTGGGAATGTGCTAAGTGTTCAGAGGTTCGATGTTCCTCACCTCCTCCAATACCTGGATTTCCTTCGGTTTCTTTGCCTTGAGAACATGACTGCCCATCATCGTAGCCCTGTTGTGATTCCTCTGTCACTGTACTTATGTGATATTGATCTTAAATAAATGCTATGGCATCCCTCCTTCCTAATGTTGAGCAACATAAAAGGCATCCTTGATTGTTGATTGCCTCTGAGTTCTGATTAGAGATTACTTCTTGTCAAGAGCTTCAACTCACCACCATGATCGCCAAAATGGAATAAGCTGGATCACTTGACACCACCTATTCCAAAGTTAGACTCAGGGTAGCTGAATAAGGTTAGATGACTAGATGGAAATTATAGATTTCAGATGAACAACTGCAATGAAATAGACTTTAGATTGCAAGACAACCAGAAATGTATATTCAGATTTAGAAGAAGATCTGTTAACCCTCACGGCTCACGGACACCCCATCACCTACGATGGACGCGTATTATGTATTCGATAGAGTCAGGTACCGGGCTTGTCGGACCAATAGGGAAAGGTAGAGTGATCGTCGATGAGAGGCGCACTTTAACTTGGACATTCAAGGGATTAGTTGGTTAAGCATGGGCGCCCAAGTGTGAATGGGGTGAGTTCCTATAAAAGCCAACTAAACCTAATTTTTACTCATTCTCTCATTTGTGCAATTGAAGAGTGCTCTTGCTCCATCTCCATCTTCTTCTTCTTCTTCACCTCCTTGTGTGTGTGTGTGAGAGAGAGAGAGAGAGAGGGAGAGTGTGTGTGCGATCGAGCATTACGAAGGCACGACGGCGGCGAAGCGGTTGAGCGCGGCACGACTGCAGCTTCTTCTTCATCGCGGCGAGGAATCCACCACGAAGGCGAGCGTAGAGCGGTGAGTGACACACCCTTTGTTTTCTTGAGCTTGCTAGTTTAGGCTTGTTGTGTGCTTGGAGCCGTTTGTGGCTCGCATACGGTGTATTGGCAAGTCCCTTGCTTCGACAGTGCGGCAAGGAGCGCACATTTTTGGCGCCGCTGCCGGGGATATGCCCTACACTAAGCTCGGTTAGCACTTTACGCTTCCTTGTGGTGCAATTTCTATCATAGGAAAGGCAGGGAAGGAGTGTGTGGAGATTTCTGTTTTTTGCGTTTTCTGCATTTGCTGTCAAGTTTCAATTTCTGCTATTGTCTGCGTTTTTTCAATTTCCGTAATTTCTGCATTTTCAAGTTCGGCGTTTTCAATTTCTGCAATTTTCTGCATTTCTGCGTTTTTTTAATTTTCTGCAATTTCTGCGTTTTTTCCTGCAATTTCTGCAATTTCTGCGTTTTTTACTGCAATTTCTGTAATTTCTGCATTTTTTGCATACCTGCGTTTTCAATTTCTGTATTTTCTGCACGACCCTCTGACCGATACGCTCGTTTTGAGTTATCACACGGCCCATTCCACGACACGCTCTAAAAAATCTAGCAAAAAAACAAACAAAAAACACGCTAAAAACTAGTCACAAGGCCTCCTAGAGCAGCTTTTTGACATCTTAGGGTATCAAAAGCACATGCACTTATGCTCTGGGCGGGTGCTAGAACACGAGCATATTGAGGGTCCCTCTGTTCATACGGACACCCATTACCCATCCACGATAAGCTCTAGACCCTCAGCGGGGACACAAGGTAGCACCACCCAAGACCCTAAAATAGCCGCTAGTGATTCCTCCTCAGACTCAGAAATCATGGAAGCATACCCTACCCAAAACACTGAGAGAGAAGGCCATGCACCTCCCGAAGCTCCACAGCCTAGTACTAGTATGTTTAGCCGTTTCATGGAAACATTAGGTAGAGCTACTCGCTCGGAACTTGATGCAAATGAAGCACACGAAGGGGGTGGGGAAGTGGACTCTCCTTTCACATCGCACGTGGACCCCACACCCCCAAAGAGTGTCCATGTGGATATCCTGCCAACTTCTTACCAAGAAGGCCCTGTTGAGCTGCCTCCTTCAGAAGTTCCCTCTAGAGTACCGTTGGTGGCAAGTAAAACCACGGGGAGCAACATTGCTTCTACCTCACAAGAAACTGTTAACACGTCGACTCTAGAAGGATTGTTCATTAATGATCATTGGACATACGACCTCCACACTGAGGTGTTGACGGATCTACACTCTGGCCACGCCTACCATGTAGGATGGATAGAGATTGTACAATCCACTTCTAGTGCCACGAGCATCGAAGATCAACAGCAAATGATCTGTAATGTTATCCATGGCATTATTCAATCAGAAAGGCAAAACCGAGGGGTAAATATACTCTCTAATGGCCCCATGAGATTTCTGGATACGAGCAAGGCTCAACAGCCTACTCTATCACAAATGGAGACTCCTCTAATGAGCCCCATGGACCCATCTTACGTCATTTCACCTGGGGTCTCTATGCAATCTGAGCCTCCGAGCGAAAACTTTAGCTTCCCTAACTTGGCTCAACCCTCTATTAAGGAAAACACAGTGCTCACTCCAGGGATAAGCCTAACAGAGAATGTACCGATGACATCTACGGTTAGCGCAGTGCCACTACCTAGTGTCATAGTACCTAATATGGGGCCTCGACCATATGTGCCTCTAGCCCCTTATGCACACATGGCCCCCACACCTCCAATTGTACCACTTGCTTATGCTCCTCGAGTGCCGCTCCCTAGCCCTTATCCGAGTGGACCTATGCCCGGTTATGTTCCATATCCTACATCATCCACACATATGCCAAGACCGGTACCCGTTCCTCTCCCACATATGATTCCAAGAGTACCTCCACCGGCCCTGCCTCCTCACATAGGTGACTTGGCAGCGTTTGCTCAAACCATAGGTCGATCTATCGCGGAAAATATGCGTCATGCATCTGATAGAGAGCCTAGAAGTAAGGCAGTACAAATTGCCAAACTCACGCAAAAATTCAATGGGGACGAAGATGCTAGGAAACACATTGAAGTGTTTGAACAAGTATGTGATTCCTTAGGGGAACGCAACGAACTACATAAGTGCAATGCCTTAAGCTTGACATTAAGTGGGAAGGCTGGAGATTGGTATAGGACCCTAAGGGCGGACGAGAAAACAATCTACCCTACCCTTCGAAGGTTGTTTCTAAAGGAGTACATACGAGAAGGTGTGCTTTGGGGTGTAGCATCTCAGCTACAGAAGGCCGAACGTAAGGAAGGAGAGTCAGTAAGGGACTTCATTAGTCGTCTAAAGCACTTAAACTCTCGTTGCCCTGTAAATGAGCGCTTCAACAATAACCAACTGCTTGATCGATTCATTCGAGGGTTGAGGAATGAAGGAATCTATATTGGACTAGTGATTAGAGGTATCACAACCTGGGAAGATGTCACTGCCAATGCAATCCAATTAGAGGACAACTTGATGATAGCAGGCATGAGGGTGTCTACTGACACGAGATCCACTAGCTCACAAGCCATTGAGTATGAACCCATGACTGCAAAGCCCATTGCCAATGAGCCAAAGGTATTTGAGACATTCTTGACAGACCTCACCAAGGCAATCCAAGAGTCTCTTAAGGATAATCGACCCCCTCAAAATAGTCACATGTATCCAAGAAGGGAGCAACAATGGTGTTCCATTTGCTTAGGTCCACATAGCACTAGTGAGTGCCCTACGTTTAGAGTAAAATTTAATGGAACTTGCAACGCATGTGGTAGGTATGGTCACCAAGCTAAGGATTGTTTAATGATCAAACGTATGATGGCAAATAGACCACCTGTAGCCTGGACGGATGCACCTCGAGCTCCTGTATTGATGCCTACTCCACCTGTTGAGCAACTACCGCAACACATGGTCCCTAGATCTCAAAATGTTGTACAAGCTACACCGCTACCACCTCCTGTGCTAGGACCGCATCCCCCGCATCCAAGAGTCGCCCCTATGAACCAAGTGGGTTGTGAGCCATCAAACGCTTATGCAGATGGTTGTGAGGAGGAAATAGACACTAGTATTGCCTACGGACTTGATACATTGGAAGAATGTCCTATATACTACATGGAAGATTGTTGGGGACAAGTCAAGCCGGTTTATCAAGCTGCTGCTCTCGCATCCAGAGGTCAAAATATCAACACCCAGGCTAGGAGGCCACCTCTTCAATGCTACGAGTGTGGTGGACCACATCGAGTAGCGGAATGCCCTATTAGGCTGCAAAAGAATGCTGCACAGATGCAAATGAATCAAGGGAGCACGTCTGCAATGCCAATACTCACATGTAATCGTTGTGGCATAGATCACTTGATTGCCCAATGCCCCTATAACCCAAATGCGCCTAAAATCACACCCCTGAATTTGGTCGAAATTGCTAGTGTGACGTCACCAATACCACCCGTCGCACCCGCTTATGCGATTACACGGTCCATGCTTCAAGGGCCAGGACATATCCTCGAAGAGAGAGATACCGCATCAATTATCCAAGCAAAGAAAAAGAAGACACGAAGGAAGAAGTCGCAGAATACGGAAAATTCAAAGCCAAGTTCCAAAACAAACATAGGAACAGGAGATGACCCCGTGTATATGAATGACCTCGAGGATGATTCAGATTCAGTCGAGACAATGGAGACTAGAACCAATACCACAAAGGGAAAGACCGACAAAGAAAACCGTAACATGGAACCAAATGAAAACCGAATAAGAGAAAATCATAAAGAGCCTCTGAAAACACCACAAGTGTTTCCAAATCCAATCCAAGACCCCCAAGATAAACCGCAGGGGCAAAAAGGGAAGAATCGTAAAAAGAAGATTGGGACGTACCCAAACCCTGTAGACGAGATTAAGCAGGTGAAACATCTAAGAGGTTTAGTGGAGGAGACTCAAAGGAAACTAGAACCAGAACCCATGCATATCAAAATTCATGACACAGTGTTTCCCACGCAAGTTCATCCACCCCACATGAACCATAGACCGTTAGCCATATCTAGTATCATCCAAGAAGGGAGTGAGGACAGGACATCAGAAAGTGAGCATACACCCTTCTTGTTGGAAAGGATGTTTAACGAAGGAATACCTGATCCCATTGAGGAATATGAGATTCCATCCTCACCAGTTCCTAGTGAAGGACCTACACCCTGTAAAACGCAAATGAATGTTGCCAAACTAGTGGACTTCATGTCTTCTGAGGTCCGAACCACGATCATAGCAAAGCTGTATGGAGATCCTGAGTTATTCCTTGCACTTCGAGCATTCCTTAACGGAGAGCTACAAACGGGATTACCGCAGTTTGCGCAACCAAATAGGCCTGACTCGATTATGATTGATGAGGAAAATCATGTGCAATCACTTGACTTAGATGGACCCGAGTCTGTGATCGAGGTACCCATTAACGAATTAGGGCAGTATTTTGAAGGCGACGAGTCTAATGCGACCCTACCCATCACTACCAAGGGATTAACTATAAAGGGAATTCTTGATGGTGGTGCGGGAGTTAGCATCGTTACAAAAGATTGTTGGGAATCCATGGGAAAACCCCGCCTCAGTGTTACTAACATTGTGGTAAAGATGGCAAATGGTACCATAGCCAAACCTATGGGGATGCTCAAGGATCTTAAGATCAAAGTTCTAGGACACAAGGTACGACATACGTTCATTGTAATGGATTTCTCTAAACACCTTATGTCATATGAAATGATTTTAGGACGACCATTCATGAGGGAAGCACAAATGGTTCACGATTGGTCTAAAAATCATGTCTATTTTGCAATTCCAAGACTCTGTCCTTAGAGTGGATTTGGTGACTGGTAAGGTACACCCCTTAGGGAGTAAAACCATTATTGATCATCGCTCTGACACCACAGTTCACTCGGCCCCACTACAATATTGTTACACTTGTAAGAAGGATACAGACATTGGCCAAGATTCTCCTTATATGGATGTGTTACCGGGTATGACGGAATCAGACAATGTGGATTGGGTCCACCTAGCATCAACCATAGACACTTGGGGAAATAGGGGGACGACCTGGGTAACACCTGAGGGGAATGAAATGCCTATACCCTTAAATATGCTACAAGCAATGCATATCGCTTCCGACAAGACTCATCCTAATGTAACGAAGAAAACATACAAGTGGGTCCCTAAAGCTTCTTTAGTGACCATAACTAGTGCTAAAAAGCAGAAGCCTTGTAAGAAACGTACCACTCACTCCAAGAAATGTAAAGAAACGCTGCGATGGATCCCTAAACGACTATTGGAAGCCCAAGGCTACTATCAAGGAAATGATCAAATCTGGGTGCCAAAACGTAGATTGTGCTCTTACCTATCACCTGACCCAAGTGAGCCCAATCCCGTATCTCCAAAACGAATCAATGATCGTGGAAAGAAAAAGATCACAGAATGCTACACACCCGCTCCCGAGCTAGTTTGGGTACCAAAGAAAGAACGATTTGTTCCACCTAGCTCAGGAAGGGGGGAGTCCCATGAAGATTCTAGCTCATCATGTAATACATCCATAGAGGTAAAAGCTTCTACACAGCCTCCATCTATAGTAATGGACCTCAATGAAGCTACAAAAGAATCCACACCTCCCAGTGTTCAAGAATCACCTAATGAACCACTTCAAGTTCAATCCTGGGAGAGTACCTTACCACCGTTGCAACTTGACGAGGCACCTAGGGTAATAGAAAACTACTGGCAAAAATCCTCACCTATTACCAACTGGAACAATTGGTTTCAAAGGGTGACAAGCTCATTTCAAACAGTATGATCTACCCAAGGAAGGGGGGAGTGTTTGCTGACAGTCATCATTCATTTGTTTCCCTCTCAACCTTTTTCCCTGACCTCTCAATCTCCGATCTTAGGGAATGTATATATATAGCCTTATACTCAAAAAAAAAACAAAAAAGAGCAAGAGCAATTAGCAAACGAGTATGCACATTAAAGTCAAAACATTGACTCAGACCTACACATGTCACATTTGGTACAGTGAAACAGAAACCTATGCCATAAAACACCTTTGATCCTCATCACTTGAATGATGGAGGGTAGGTAAGATTAGTACGATAGGAGTGTTTTTGTTTTAGAGTTGAGTGATTAGCAAAGTTCTCTTTTCCCACTAATGTGCCTCCTGGAGGTATTCCTTTTGTTTCCTAGTGTGTACAGGAGCGTGTTGCTATTGATAGGATTTGGACCTTCATGGAACCTTTCTCTCGTTCACACTTCAAATCAAGCGCGACCATCAACACAAACAGGTGTTTCTTGTCCATTAGCATTGCCCTTATCTTTTTGCATCTATGTTTGTCTGCTTTGATTGTGATTGGTAGCATAATATTCAGTGCATTTGCTTAGTATCAAACATTTAATTCAATGTAATGTTTTGTCATAATCACTTGTCTAGGTTTAAAAATCAAGCAGTCCGACTAAGCTAGTTTGACCAAGCTAGGTATTAGAAATCTTCTCTTAATACCATGGGGAATGCCTTCCTAATAAACAATGGTTACTTAGGTTCTTAATCCGATTTAGGCAGCATTGTATGAAATGTACTAGGGCTTTCTAGTGGGTTTAACACTAGTGACCTTTAGCTTAAGTATTATAAAGGGAGTTTACTAATGTGATGAGCCTGGGGAGGGTAACAGTGTTATATGACCCCCCAAAGTTACAAAATTTAAATGTTGAAAATGAACAAGCAAAAAATCAAAGTGCCACAATGTAAAATTTTAAGCTGGAAGAGAAATCTCAGCTTGATTTGGTACTTCACTCACATGTATTGCCTATGGTACTAGAGCCCTAGAGGTTCCCAGTGTGGGCGCTTTTCCTTGAAAAGCAAAAAACCCAAGGCATACAAAATAAGCACACACATCATAATTGAATCACTGTGAAAAGACCTTGGGGGGTCAAAGAAAAAGTAATCAGTCAGGCGATGATTTCATGAGAAATTCCTTTTATGGTAGCTTAACTACAAGGTTTTCCAGATATAGCCTCTAGTCAGCCCTCGAACATGAATACTTGGCTCTCGCGATTAAACAACTTAATTGACCACAAAAAATTAAGAAGCTTACCCATGGTATTAATATTCGATCTCTAGTGCTTTTCGACCGTCAAATTAGCGACCCCAGACTTGTTTAATTTTTTGCCTTTACATTTGTTTATGCATTTGATTACATTGCAATTTAATGTTCATTGCTAACCAATTGTTTGAAATTCTTTTACCAATCAATTTGTCTACCTAAAACTGCATATGCTTTTTAAGAGAATGCAATTACTGTGCCAATGTTGTTTGATTTTGCAGTGACTGAAGAAGGCTAAGGACATTCATCTCAAATGCTCTTCCACCTCGACGAACCAGCTTCAACTCAATAGCTTCCGAGGACGGAATCTACATCAGGAAGGGGGGCATGTTAACCCTCACGGCTCACGGACACCCCATCACCTACGATGGACGCGTATTATGTATTCGATAGAGTCAGGTACCGGGCTTGTCGGACCAATAGGGAAAGGTAGAGTGATCGTCGATGAGAGGCGCACTTTAACTTGGACATTCAAGGGATTAGTTGGTTAAGCATGGGCGCCCAAGTGTGAATGGGGTGAGCTCCTATAAAAGCCAACTAAACCTAATTTTTACTCATTCTCTCATTTGTGCAATTGAAGAGTGCTCTTGCTCCATCTCCATCTTCTTCTTCTTCTTCACCTCCTTGTGTGTGTGTGTGAGAGAGAGAGAGAGAGAGAGGGAGAGTGTGTGTGCGATCGAGCATTACGAAGGCACGACGGCGGCGAAGCGGTTGAGCGCGGCACGACTGCAGCTTCTTCTTCATCGCGGCGAGGAATCCACCACGAAGGCGAGCGTAGAGCGGTGAGTGACACACCCTTTGTTTTCTTGAGCTTGCTAGTTTAGGCTTGTTGTGTGCTTGGAGCCATTTGTGGCTCGCATACGGTGTATTGGCAAGTCCCTTGCTTCGACAGTGCGGCAAGGAGCGCACAAGATCCAAACTACAACTTGTTTAGATACAGAACTCTACCACGATTGACTAAAAGATACAAATGATACATGACTAACCTTGAGTGCTCCTAGGATTTCCTAATGTAAAGCTATGGTGGATAGACCAACGATGCATTCATGGTTGCACCATAGCCAATAGATAATTGGAAATAAATTAGAGAATGAGCTCAATACACAATAGAATGGAAATAACTTGCTTAATTGATTGGAATTGAAGAGAGATTTACAAGCTTTGGATATGTCCATTTATAGGCTCAATGTTTAGGAGTGCAATCAATGATTGGATGGATTTGCACCACAAGTGCAAATGGCAAGGGTCATGTGAGCTACCACAAGTAGCATGTAGCCATCAAGTGTGTAGCATGTGTATAGAGAATGAGTAGCATGTGTGAGGCTTTATAAACTCCATAGGAATAATGTGACTATGCACTTAAATGGTGCATGCTTGGCTTTTAGGGAGTGTTTTCACTATGAGTGTAAGCTAAGGCTTGCCCCAACACCTAAGCTCTTAAGTACAAGATACAAATGTGTAGAGTAGCATGACATGACTTGATTCAAAATGAGATTCATGGGTCCTATTCATACTAGTTGATAGTGGGTTCTAATTGGTCGAAATTGTCGTATGAGTCCAGAGAGAACTCATGCAAGGTATCTCTCGAAGGGTTTGTTCCCACCTGCTACAAGAATTGTGGGCATCATTGGGTGTGGATGTACATGAAGGTGTGTTGTCAGGTTTGTGGTGTTTGAATCTAAGTGCATGAAGAGAAATTTGCAGATTGTGTGTGTGTGTGTGTGTGTACAAGTGGATTGGGGTGTAGTGTATGATGAGGCCTTAGAGAGGTGTAGACCACTTCAACTATTTTGTTACCTATTTTTACCAATGTTGTAATTATACGGGCAAGGTAGTACATCCTCAAAAGCATCAAGTGGTGGAAATGCAGATGAGCTTGAAATTTACTATACTAACACAATTGCAGCCAGTTCCGAGTTGTATTTTTACATCTCCCAAGTTTAATCTAAAGTTAATTTTGCAAGTATTTGACCTAACTATGCATGAAAAAACAAGATTTAATATGCTATTTTTGAAGATGTGAAAGGGCTTTTTGCCGCACTTTTAACCTAGACCTCTCAAGCTCAAGCTCTCCAAAGCTTTGTGCGTTTAATGCATGCTTCTTCTGCTATGATTGTATAGGGGATGGAGTTCTTGTGAATTGATAGTCTCTTTGCTCTCCATTCATTCTATTATATCTTTCTCCAAATGCATGTGTGTGTGTGTGATATGCAAGGGGCACGTGTTTCCTTGCATTGAGAGAGGTGGTCTCCCCATTATGAATGTATGCACTCTCTTGGGTGCCCCCCCCCCCCCCCCCCCCCCCCCCAAAAAAAAAAAGAAAAAGAAAAGACCACAAAGCCCTTGCATGTGTGCGCGCTCACGCGCACACACACGGTCATGATCATATGCTAGATGTAATTCACATCGTTGACTAATTAAAAAGAAGACTTTTTCTATTTGGAAACTCAAAAAGTGATGTAGTGCCAAAGCATCAATTTGCATTGTTCATCACCCCCTGTAGCAACATCACAAATGGTTTCCAACTATTTGTGAGTCTTGTGTCGAACACACCTCAAGGAAATTTACCTTGCAACCAGTTGCATCCAGGAGCGAATATGAACGTATAGGCCCATTCCACCAAGCGGTTGTGGAATTACAATGCAAGTGAGTAACATTTAATGCAAGTCAATGACTTGCTACAAGTGGTTGCACCTCAAGTTCACAAGTGGCAATTAGAAAAGATTTGTTTAAATTTATAGAGAGATACCTAAAACTTGAAATTACAACACACACCCAACCACTTGTAGCAAGTCAATGACTTGCTACAAGTGGTTGCACCTCAAGTTCGTAAATGGCAATTAGGAAAGCTATTCTTGTTTTGTTTTAGAGAGATACCTACAACTTGAAATTACAACACACACCCACCTCTGTGAGGTAGAGCATCACGGTCACATAAGGTTGGCTAACCCATCATATAGACTTGAGGAACAACCCCTAAGGGCTACATGTCATATGAGCTGTCAAGGGGTTGCACCCTCGTCTATAACTCACACAGGCATGGGAGGAGATGGGATCTACAATGGGATGATTGAGCACCATAGATCCTAGGCTTTCGTGGACAATGTAAACGCGGTACAATGTATCTACAGTGGGATGATTGAGCATTGTAGATCTTGGGCTTTCGTGGACAATGTAAACTCGGGTACCCAAATTTACTCCCCCCCACCGCCGGGGCTTGAACCCACAACCTGGGGTATGAGAGCCAGTTGGCCTAACCACATCGCTCGCGCACGTCACTTGTGGAATGTAGACGTTTTGACGTGCAAATGTATCGGGGTGGGAAAAAGTAAACTCGGGTACCCGACTTTACAAAAATACTCGAGTTTACTTTCGCGACAAGATCTACGACGGGCACCTAATGTCGGGGCCCAAAATTGATGGGAGCCTTTGATCGTATCTCCCATGCCTGTGTTAGATATAGCTGAGGTGCTTGCACCTCAAGTTTATAAGCGGCAATTAGAAACGCTACTCTTGATTACAAGCGAAGAGCTCAGAGCCTGCTGGAGAAGTACCCTAAGCTGCAAAAATTTTCCTGGTGTGGTAGGTGATAAAGATGGGGCCTCGGCGCTGCAAGTGTTGCAACTGCAAGTGTTGCAACTTGCAAGCACCAGGTGGGCCGCAGCTCTAAAGACATGATAATGCAACACTTGAACGCTTGAACTTTGACCTTTACCCGCACTACTCAAAGAAGATTATCCAGCTTGCTATACCCAATAAGGGCGGCAGGCAGGCATGTATAGCGTGCTCTCTCTCTCTCTCTCTCGCTCTCGCGCAGTGTACGAGTCTCTCGCCTCGCGCGACACACCCCCAACTTCAAAATGGCGCACATGGGCGAACTAGAAGTGCTAGCAACTCAAGCATCTCTTTTAGCACAGGCAGATAACACGAGGCAGGCAGGCCCTCCCCCATGTAGTGATTTCCATAACAGACCAGCGCAAACGCCCAGGCGCGCGCGCGCACATTCATCCTGCCCCCGAGTAGATTACACACACGCACTCACACACACATACCTCGCAGAGAGCCATGAGCAAAGCATTAGCGCCCTCTTCTGAGGAAAGCGAGGCACAGGTGGGCAGCGATGGCGGTGTCGGGCGAGAGAGGCTTTTGGAGGCGCCTATGAAGTTCATTGGCTTTGTCCACGAACACATCTCCCCTCAATGCATTCAGGGTCGCTTTGTTGTCAACCAAAACTCGTCGCAGGTGCTCTTTCTTTGCTTATGTCTGTATGTTTTGGGAGCTTGTCTTTTTCTGTTTTTTACTGCTTACATCTAAGAGCTGACACAAAAACATCCACATATCTTGTTGCGCGCGCACACACACACACACACACACAAAAGAGCTGTGGAGGCTTGATCTATGGCAATTGTCTAAGATGCTCACTACCTCAAGATCCAAGAATTTTCACATATGCTCACTATGGCATCTGAAATTAGACAGATCCATTGTATGAATGATCTTTGGAGATGTCTATTTTCTTATGCGTAATTCTGAAAGGAGATTTCCTTAATTCTGCTACATTTGATCCATAGGTTTTTGGTGTTCTTCATGGGGGAGTATCTGCCTTGATTGCAGAGTCTCTTGCCAGCCTAGGTGCTCACGTTGCGTCAGGTTTTCAACGAGTGGCAGGTGTCCAGCTGAGTATCAACCACTTGAGAGCCGCTCCCGTTGGAACAGAGGTATTTGTATCAGCAAAGCCAGCTCAACTAGGAAAAAGAGTACAGGTACAGATCTCATTTTTCCGATCAATCAGCACTTTTGATGTTATCTGATCTTATGTGGATGCTTATGTTTGTGTATGTAGGTCTGGGATGTGACCTTTTCAAAGGTTGCGGATTTGGTGAAGCAAGATGACAAGGAAGATTCAAAAATCGCGGTGTCGAGGGTGACGCTCATGGCTGGTTTAACTGGTCAGACCAAAGAGTACTTTGAGCAAGAGCTCAAATTACAGGCCCGTCTTTGAGATTGATCGATCGCCAGAGATCAATGCGGGAGGATTGCTACTGGAATGCTTATGGATGACCGAATGCATGGGTGTCTTAAATGGCGTAATGATGTGGGTCTGAGGTGCTGTAATCTGCGGTTTGAGACGACATCAATTAGTGGACGGCAAGCTGAAATCGCATATGAAGCTAGTCTCTCTCAAAGAAAGACGGATCGTTTGCCTGCATCATTGAGCAAAATGGGGTCATTCATATTGATGACTATCAGGCTGTGCAGAAATTTTAGTGCATGCTATGGCTACCATGAAGGCATGTAAACCTTAACATGACATTGGCATCGACTCTAGTCTGATGCGCACATTATACATTCGCGATATGCTTCCCCCTGTAAATTGTTTTTTTTCCACATGCAATAAGCCCTGCACAAAGCAAAAGTTGGGTGGGGCTTGTGTACCTATTCTAGCCATGGTTGTGAAGAGGTTTCTGTTCTTTATGATACTACACAATTAAGGGTCAATGATTATAGTCCCTCTATGTATCATGCTATTGAAGCCAAAGGGACTGGGCGGCGAATGCATGTTTGGTTATATGACATGATATTGCTATCCTAGCCATGGTTGTCAGGGGATGTAAGGTTCCTGTTCTTTATGATGCTACACAATTAAGGGTGAATGATTATAGTCCCTCTATGTTTCATGCTATTGAAGCCATATATGTCAATGCAAAGGGATGGGGGGCGGCGAATGCATGTTTGGTTATATGACATGATATTGCTAATCTCTGAATGTTTTGGCATTGTATCCACAGTGTAGTGCTCCACTATCAGAACTGATCATTACCAAAGCTTGCATTGCCATTTCAAGATCTGAAAGCACACCCAAAGAGCGCAGGTCAATTGGTTGAGCCTTAGTAATCTGGCCCCCAGGTAGAGATTCTGATGCCCATGGGATGCATTTCATGGGTGTTAACCCCTTCCCCATTGGGTAAACCATACCATGCCATGGCCCCTTGTGAGTGTAATATGTTAAGCGATGTAGAATTGTAAATTCATGTATATATGAACATGGATATTTGTGAAAATGTCAAACTAGAAGCGGAATGAAAGACAAGGTTCATGTTGGCATTCTAAAACACTAGGAATTCATGGTCATGGATTCGAGTGCCTCCAAGCGACGACCTTGGTAGCGTTCACGGACGTTTGTATTGATTGCTTCACATTGGGTATGTGCATTTGCTACAAAAAATTAAGTTTTGTAGGGTTGAGAGAAAAAAAAAAGTTTGTAAGGTTGTGAAATGAAGGGACCTCTCGACGGAATATTAAACACAAAAAAGATTTCAATGCTTCACATGAAAAGGTGCGTCCAATCTATACTATTATAAACGGGGGAGGGAACCCCCCCCCCCCCCCGCCCCCCCTAACACATGGTGTACCCGGCTTGTGTGCCTTGCAACGTTGACATAGCATGGCAGTGGACCGAGAGCTCGAGAGAGAGGCGGCCTTTGAGTGGACAGAGAGAGAGAGAGAGAGAGAGAGAGAGAGAGAGGCGCGGCCAAAGGCCGTTGGCCACACTAGTTAGTATAGCCTAACTCTCTGCTTCTCTAAGGCTTTTTTTTGAGATGTTTGACGAACTCCTAAGGCTTTTTTGAAAAAAAAAAAAAAAAAAACCTAAAATCCCAAAGCCTAAGGTGAGCACATCTGTTGTGCAAGTCGCCAAAGGGGGACGTGACAAGCTACTCACTAAAACATATAAAACACTAAATTCTTTCTACTTTTTGGCTTGTTTAGACAGGCTTCCTATCCCTTGCCCAAAGGTTGCAAAGAACTTTTGGAGAGTGCTATTCCTTTCTTTGAAGAACTTTTTTTGATACTGTAACATTTAATGGCCTAAAATCTTATGTGTAGCGGAAATTAGCATGAACATAGTGGGCATTTCATTAGAGTTGATTCCTAATGAGAATTACAAGAGTGCTTGGGTGGAGAGAGCAACAAAAAAAGCATAACACCTAGTTAGATAGCATCGACAATACTTTCAAAAGAGAGAGAGAGCAACTAAGCTATTGACAACAGTTGAGGACCGGATTTGCATGGAGCCGGTCCCCCCCCCAAAAGGCTTTGTATTATGGTTTCTCCCATCAAGAGAGACATTGTACAATACAATTCTTTGTGTTCCTTCAAGACTAGCTAGTGCAATGAAGATGGAAGCTTCATACACCAAGCAAAACACTTAATCAAACACAACTTGAATTATCCCCGTTCTCAGACCCAAGACCTCACACACCTTCGAAGATGGTGAGAGCTAGCAGGGTATGAGAGTAGATTGAGAGGAAAAAGAAGTATCTTACGAGAAAGAAGTACATCTCCTCACATAATCACTCATATTAGCATAGCTTAGCTTAGTAATTAGCTTGGTAGAGAAGATGAGCATGCATTGAAGCTTGGCTCTTGGTTGGATTTGCATCCACATGCCAAGAGAGTGTTGATGTAGGCTTCTATCTCACAAGCTTGGAGTAGGTGATGAGCTCTCCATTAAAGCTTGGGAGGAGATAGAGTATTTTCCCTTCACACATGGTCAAGTGTGAGAGTGTGTGTGTCAATGCCAAGCAAAAATCAGCCCCCCCTCTGTCTTGGGCGAGCCCTAGCTGCTAAATAAGTCTGGCCTTTGCCTCATTGGACCTCCCCAGGTCAAGCCAATAGGGATTAAGCAGCATAAGTGATAGCCTTTAGACATGTGTCCCCCTTTCCCCTTTTGTGAGAGCTTGAGGTAATTAAATAATTAAACTAAACTCTCATTGGACCCCTTTGCCTCCTGGCCAATAGGAATCAGGCAAGCCATGGGGCTCCTGAATGCTCATTGGACCCCTTGGGAGACTGCCCAATAGTCTTCTAGGAGACTTAATTCTCATTGGTTTCTTTTATTAAATGTTTTTAAATTAATTAAACTAGATTTACTCTAGCTTAATTCTCATTGGTCCACTTCAAGGGTCTTCCAATAGGAACTGGGCACACCTTGTGGGCATCTGGCCTAGGGAGCTGACATGTGTCCCTCATTCCCTTTGTGTAAAGGGAGCCTGTGTGTGTGTGTGTGTGGCTTTCTCTCTCATCCCCTAGCTTTGGGGCTCGCCCCCTCCCATGTAGGGATGTAGAAAGACTTTTAGGGCACACACTAAGCATCCAATTTTTCCTAGGGTTGACCTTTGGCCACAACCTTTGAATTTTGGAACCTTAGCATTTTGGAAGTCTTAATGGGCTGAACCTTAGGGTCTTTTTGGCCCATTGTTTCACATGGCTTTTTGCAGATGGCCCCCCCTTTGGATCCCTATTTTCCCTCCTTTGGATCCCTACCGTGGCCGGTCTGCTAGCTTAACCAATATTCTAGCTTTTTCTCCCTTGGCACTTCCCCACATTAAATGATCAGTTTAATATGAGAAAATCATTTAGGAGAATTAGATATTGATTATTATGACATTACCTCTCTCTTGAAATCATAGTCGTCCTCGACTATGGTGTAGAGAAGATAAAGCATATGCATGAGTCCTTTTCTTAGCGGGTAGAAGATCCCTATGTTACCCTACGACATCATTCCATAATGGATGACTAGTCCATTTGGCGCTTGAGAGCCTGAGGCTGCCGCAAGCATGTCTGCACATTAGTCCTATCAGTCTTCCATAGTAGAGTGACAAGCTCTACTTGGTGTTTGGGAGACGTCGTCTCCACAAACTTGATCTAAGCATGCATACTACTTCATTTTTGTGCACAAATAAAGAAAAAGAGAGTCTTATAAGACAAAAATTTTTGTTCATTTTTAACATTTTGTACATTTGCTTACTCTTGGGAAGCATTGTAAGCATTGACAAGGTTTAGGTTATCCTTTAATTGTATGCCTTGCATCCATCTAGCATCTTCAAAAGGATAATTCTTAAACTTAATAAGATATCGTCGGATAGTCTTACCGCCTCTTAATACTTTGTCTTCATGTCGGAGAATGGACTCGGGCTGCAGCACCTCCTCGTGGTCCTCGATCTCCGGTGGGTCTTCAATAGTTGGTTTTTGAGGTGGCTCTCCTTTGTAAGGCTTTAAGAGGCTCACATGAAAAGCATTGTGTATGAGCCAATGATTGGGCAACTTAAGTTGATAGGCCATCTCATTGATTGGCCTAAGAATCTGGAAGGGACCATAGTACCTTTTTGCTAGTTTAGCATAGTACTTTTGGTGGCCCGTAGGATTCTTGCCCGTCGTGTGCCTTAATCGAGCCTTGGGAAACTTTAACAAGACCCAATCGTTTTCTTTAAAGGCTTGGGCTCTTCTGTGCTTGTCAGCAGCAGCCTTTTGCCTTTGCTGTGAGATAGAGATAGCATCCTTAATCTTTTGGAAAGATTCTTGTAGGTCTCGGCTATACTCATCTGCAGCGAAGATCTTCCCATGTACCTTAAGTAGCAAGGGACTTTTTGATCTTCCCTCAATTACCTCGAAAGGTGCTTTTCCTGTGGAAGTATGTACAGTGTTATTGTAAGCATACTCTACTAAGGTAAGTACTTCTCCCATTGGGATCTTTGATCTACTTCCGTTACATAGGCTTTTAGTAGATCGAGAATGGTTAGGTTAGCTATTTCACTTTGGCCATCAGTTTGTGGATGATAGGCCGAAGAGAAGTTTAGCCTTGTTCCTAAATTCTCAAAGAGACCCTTCCAGAAATTACTGGTCATTCTAGGATCTCTATCCGACACTATGGACATTGGCAAGCCATGGTACTTGAAAATTTGTGAAATGAAGAGGGTTGCCATTTGATGGGCTTTGATAGTCTTTTTGACAGGTATAAAATGAGCTTGTTTACTAAACCTGTCTACTATCGTCCATATTCCCGTATTCCCATGGATAGACTTAGGCAATCCAAAGATAAAATCCATGGATATGCTCTCCCACGGTGAATTAGGGATTGGCAAGGGTTGAAGCAATCCAAGTTGCTTCCCTCTATCAAATTTTGTCTTTTGACATACCACACATTTGGAAACATACTCATGTATGTTCACTTTCATGGTAGGCCAATAGAAATATGTTTCAATTCCCTTTAGGGTAGATTGAATCCCTCTATGCCCTGCATATGGGGGAGCATGAGATTCATACATTACTTTCTCACGTAGTGAGTTAGTAACGCATAGTCTATTGCCATAGAGAAGATAACCATCTTGTAAAGTAAATGGTTCTTCTTTCTTCCCTAATGCAAGGGCTGAAATCACATCTCTATAATCGGGATCAATAGCATACTCATCTATCATTGAAGATAGATCATTGTGAGTTGCTATGGAAACCGCATTCACTCTCGGTCGTCTTGAGAGTGCATCGGCTACTTGATTATGCTTGCCAGCAATGTGAGCAATATGAAAATGAAATTGCGAAAGGAAATTTGCCCACCTCATTTGTTTGTCGGAGAGCTTGGTCTGCGTCATGAAGTACTTAAGACTTTGGTGATCCGTTCGCAGAATGAAAGGAGTCCCCAATAAATAGTGCTTCCATGAGTCTAAGGCATGTAGAACTGCAAGGAGTTCTTTTTCGTATATGCCTAGAGCTTGCTCAATAGGATCGAGCCTTCGACTCTCATAGCCTATGGCGTGCCCTTCTTGGAGTAGAACAGCCCCAAGGCAATCACCACAAGCATCACATTGGACCTCAAATGGTTTTGAGAGATCCGGTAGTGTAAGCACAGGTTGAGAGATAAGCTTTTCTTTAAGCTTTTCGAAAGCATTGTTCTCCTTAGCAGACCATGTATACCTAACATTTTTCTTTGTTAGGTCATGTAATGGTCCCGCAATTTGTGAGAACTTTTCTATGAAGCGTCTATAGTATGCACACATACCTATAAAGCTTCTTAGTTCATGAAGATTCCTTGGTTTAGGCCATCCTTTTATTACCTCTAACTTGGATGGATCCATTTGGATTCCATCTTGAGAGATAATGTGACCTAAATATTGAATCTCTTGCAAGAAAAATTCACTTTTCTTTCGATTAACATAAAGTTTATTCTCTCTTAAAACTTGAAATATTACCTGGAGGTGTTGCTTGTGTTCCTCCAATGAATTAGAGTAGATGATAATATCATCAAAGAACACTCCAGTGAAGGTTCGATGAGGCCTGAACAGCTTCTCCATCAAGCGGTTGAATGTGGCTGGTGCATTGGTCAAGCCAAAAGGCATGACAATGTATTCGTAAAGACCAAATGTAGTACGAAATGTGGTCTTTACAATGTCTTGATCAACTATCCTTATTTGATGATAGCCACTTTTTAGGTCAATCCTACTGAAGTAGGTCGATCCTTGTAGCTTATCAAATAGGTCTTCTACCCTTGGAACGGGAAACCTATTCTTGATAGTGATCCTATTTAGTGCTCTATAGTCGACACACATACGATATGTGCCGTCTTTCTTTTGCACTAATAGCACAGGTGAGCAGAATGGAGATGAGCTAGGCCTAACCATGCCCTTCTCAATTAACTCATGCACTTGCCGCATAATCTCCTCTTGTTGAGCTTGAGAAACTCTATAAGGAGGTTTGTTAGGCGGTGAACTTCCTGGAAGAAGTTCAATTGCATGGTCGTCATTACCTCGTTTAGGAGGTAGCTCACAAGGGATGTCGTCAATAAAGACATCTTGAAACCCCTTGAGAAAATTGGATAACTCTAATTCCTTTTGGTTGCTTTTATTTTCTTTTGCTAAAGCATTAGGTTCATTTTGAGAATCTTTAACAAAAATCATGTACACGGAAATAGAGCTCTTTATTGACTTGTTGAAAGCTGGTGTATGTACAATGGGGATGGTGTTACCCATCTCCTTAGCATCTATATACATGTCCTTTTCCCTGAACTTAAAGGAGATTCTCCTTTCAGGAAATTTAACATGGGCAGCCAGGCGGTCAAACCATGGTGCCCCTAGGATTACATCCTCATGCTTGAGAGGAGAGATAAAGAAGTCCTCTTTGTCCACATAGCCTTGGACATGAAGCCTCAATTTCCCGATTAAGGGAGTGACTGAAGCTTCTTGCCCCTTGAAGGCACTGTCTGCGGGTAGGATATCTCCCATCTCATAGGATTGTATGCCTAGCTTGGTGGCTAACTCCATAGATATGAAATTGTGAGTAGAACCAGGGTCAAAGAGAATAAAAGCATCATGTTCTCTTACCTTTCCCCAAGCATGGCATAGAGGAGATCCTTTGTGGTGAGTTTGATGAATCTCCTCCTCTTGGATTTCAACCAAAGAAGCTCTAGGAGGATCTTGGCGGTTGTTCTTTTGGGGACAAGCGCGGTACGCATGCCCTTGTTCGTCGCACTTGAAACACCGGTTATCTTTACGATAACGCTCAAGCTCTTCAGGAGAGAGTTTATTCTTTCCTTTGTAAACTCCCTTCTCTTTAGCTTTGTTGGAATTGCCCTTAGGAGACTTTTGGACATTGTCCTTCCCCTTAGGCTCATTGGAACCCTTGTTTTCCGGGGGCTTATTATTTCTTTTACCCCCCGTTTGGAAATTGATTCGCGAGGCCACCATAGTATGGTGTATTACCGCCGATATGGTACGTGGCCTTTGGGAGTTGACATACTCTGCCATTTCTTCGGTTAAGCCCGCACAAAATTGTTGCTTTTGCTCTCCAAAATCCAACTTTTTGAAGACAGTGGCTTTGAGTTGTAGGTCCCAAAACTTGTCTACATATTTGTGGATGGATTCATTGGGAGAGAGCTTTAAGCTTCGCCATTCGGTGAGTACTTTATCTTTGGCATCGGTGGCCAAAAACTGCTTCATAATGGAAGCTCTTAAAGCCTTCCATGTTCGTGGAGCTTCACCGTTGGCTCGTAGGCTAGACCACCATTGTCTGGCGGACTTTTGAAAGTGCATAGCTACATGGCGTAGCTTAGAGGACTCCGTGAAGCCCTCATCTCCAAACGCTGCATCGAATTGCTGGATAAAGGCCAAAACTTTGTCTGTAGCACCGAAGGTGCCATCATAGGTAAGGAAAGAGATGCTCTTCCCTCCCTCTTTGAATTTCTTCAGTTTGGACGACCTCTTCCATGCGGCATAGGATTTCCTATGGCCTCTTCTTTTTGATGGTTCAAAAGTTGCACCATCACTTTCTTCAGAAGATGAAGAATTTGAAGAAGGTGGAGAAGAGGGTGACCTCTTTCTCGCCTTTTTCTTGTCTTGATCTTTGTCGTCTTCACCATAGCTTTCATAAGAGGAAGAGGATGAAGAAGATGGAGAAGAGGGTGTCCTCTTTCTCGCCTTTTTCTTCTCTTGCTTTTTATCATCCCTCTTTGAATTATGGCGTGGAGAAGAGTGTGATGGTCTTCTCCGCTTTGGTGGTGATGGAGAGCGTTTATCCCGCCGTCTTCGTGGAGCCATCTCCGCCGAGGTGGCGGGAGACTCGCTTCTTTCTCGTTCCTTCGGTGGAGGCTCTTGAATTCTCCTTTGGGAAGGAGATGCATCATCCAGAAGTAAGTTCTTGAGCCCTTCATATGGATTCTCTTCTTCTTCCCGAATCGGAGAGAGACCTCTTTTGGTAGTCTCACAAGGAGGCTTCCTAGGTGTTCTCTCGTCATGGTGATGAGCTTGGAGAATCCCGTGAGCACGGAGCTGCCGTTGCACTTCACTTTGGAGAGATGGATTGCCCATGGCTTGTTGAAGCCTAGAAACAAGATAGTTAACAAGCATTGAAGCATCATTAGTAGCTTGCTCATGAGCAAAATCAAAGTTATCAACATTAATTTCACTCTCTTTACTATTGTCAGCCATTCTAACAACTTTTAGGTGTAAACTTTTTAGGTGTACTTTGGCACTTCAAGCCCTAGTTGCTACTCCTCTTTACCCCTTTAGAAAAAGCACTCAAGCTACTATACCCGCGGCTCGAATACCATTAATTGCAAGGAATAGAAGAGAGGGTCTTTCGACACCAAGACAGCACCAGCTCCTGTCAAGCTTCTAATAGCTCAATAGTGGTTAAGCCGTAGGCAAGCCCCGTAGGACTCCACTATTAAGACCATAGCTCTCGACGGTGATGCCCCGTTAACTGCACAAAGGCAGGTGCACTGCAAGGCTGAAAAATCCCTATTCTACTTACTCACAGGCAATTAATAATACCAACCATTTGTAGCTAGCTTGAGGACCTCCCTTCTTGAGCAAGAAAAGAGAAACCTTGAGCTCTGATACCAATGTAACATTTAATGGCCTAAAATCTTATGTGTAGCGGAAATTAGCATGAACATAGTGGGCATTTCATTAGAGTTGATTCCTAATGAGAATTACAAGAGTGCTTGGGTGGAGAGAGCAACAAAAAAAGCATAACACCTAGTTAGATAGCATCGACAATACTTTCAAAAGAGAGAGAGAGCAACTAAGCTATTGACAACAGTTGAGGACCGGATTTGCATGGAGCCGGTCCCCCCCCCAAAAGGCTTTGTATTATGGTTTCTCCCATCAAGAGAGACATTGTACAATACAATTCTTTGTGTTCCTTCAAGACTAGCTAGTGCAATGAAGATGGAAGCTTCATACACCAAGCAAAACACTTAATCAAACACAACTTGAATTATCCCCGTTCTCAGACCCAAGACCTCACACACCTTCGAAGATGGTGAGAGCTAGCAGGGTATGAGAGTAGATTGAGAGGAAAAAGAAGTATCTTACGAGAAAGAAGTACATCTCCTCACATAATCACTCATATTAGCATAGCTTAGCTTAGTAATTAGCTTGGTAGAGAAGATGAGCATGCATTGAAGCTTGGCTCTTGGTTGGATTTGCATCCACATGCCAAGAGAGTGTTGATGTAGGCTTCTATCTCACAAGCTTGGAGTAGGTGATGAGCTCTCCATTAAAGCTTGGGAGGAGATAGAGTATTTTCCCTTCACACATGGTCAAGTGTGAGAGTGTGTGTGTCAATGCCAAGCAAAAATCAGCCCCCCCTCTGTCTTGGGCGAGCCCTAGCTGCTAAATAAGTCTGGCCTTTGCCTCATTGGACCTCCCCAGGTCAAGCCAATAGGGATTAAGCAGCATAAGTGATAGCCTTTAGACATGTGTCCCCCTTTCCCCTTTTGTGAGAGCTTGAGGTAATTAAATAATTAAACTAAACTCTCATTGGACCCCTTTGCCTCCTGGCCAATAGGAATCAGGCAAGCCATGGGGCTCCTGAATGCTCATTGGACCCCTTGGGAGACTGCCCAATAGTCTTCTAGGAGACTTAATTCTCATTGGTTTCTTTTATTAAATGTTTTTAAATTAATTAAACTAGATTTACTCTAGCTTAATTCTCATTGGTCCACTTCAAGGGTCTTCCAATAGGAACTGGGCACACCTTGTGGGCATCTGGCCTAGGGAGCTGACATGTGTCCCTCATTCCCTTTGTGTAAAGGGAGCCTGTGTGTGTGTGTGTGTGGCTTTCTCTCTCATCCCCCAGCTTTGGGGCTCGCCCCCTCCCATGTAGGGATGTAGAAAGACTTTTAGGGCACACACTAAGCATCCAATTTTTCCTAGGGTTGACCTTTGGCCACAACCTTTGAATTTTGGAACCTTAGCATTTTGGAAGTCTTAATGGGCTGAACCTTAGGGTCTTTTTGGCCCATTGTTTCACATGGCTCTTTTGCAGATGGCCCCCCCTTTGGATCCCTATTTTCCCTCCTTTGGATCCCTACTGTGGCCGGTCTGCTAGCTTAACCAATATTCTAGCTTTTTCTCCCTTGGCACTTCCCCACATTAAATGATCAGTTTAATATGAGAAAATCATTTAGGAGAATTAGATATTGATTATTATGACAGATACTCCTTTGTCCTCTCCTATTTAGGTGGGACAAAAGCGTTCTTTTTACAAGTGTGGGACTAAATCACTCTTCTTTTGTTTGTAAAACTCATAAACATGAGTATATTATATTAGCAACCCAAAATAATTAGTCATGTTCATGACGAGCCATGATGTTTTCCAGTAAACATTAGTACATCGGCTAATAGGGAGGCCACCCCACGACAATGGTGAAGGACCTGTCTGACTCAGTAATAGATCCTTTTACATATCCGACAATGCTGTAGTCACCACCTTGCCCCACACTTCAAAGTTTCTCCTTCTCCCAATGGCAATAATTGCTACCTTGCTTTCTTTAATAATCTCCATAAACCTTGCTGTTTCAATGCAGTTCTTGAAAAATCGATCGATCCTGGCCTTTCAGACGTGTTAAAAGTACTAGAACTTGACAATTTGTGTAATGATGAGAAGTGGTTGGCTCATGATCGCCTTCCCCCCAGATAATGATCGTTCTTGCAGAACCCAATCTTCCATGTCTTTTGAATCCATTTGCAAAACCTACTTGCCCGACCACATATCCCGCGGACAATCCTTGAATAGGTGGGAAAGATTCTCACTTGCAGATCTGCATTGAGGGCATCTATCTGGCCCAATACCTCTAGCTAGAACCTTCACCTGAGTCGGGAATTCCCCCCATAGCACTTTCCAAATAAATACCTTCATCCTAAGCGGCCATCTTGGACACCGGATGTTCTCAACAATTGTCACGCATCTTGCCTCTGACCATTGCTTGTTCCATTGTTTGATCAAGGGGAAGAAACAATCCCGCGAAGCCAATCAATAGGCCACCACTAAGCTTTCCAATCAAACCTAGGCAGCAGCAGTTCAGCCATTCGAAAACTCTATTTACCAGCACTTTCTCCGTTCCACTGAGCATGAATTCGGAGGCTAGTTGTCCGATCCTTTCGAGTCGCAAAAAAACACTTTTATTTTATGCTCGTGGGGTTAACGTGAAGAAATAAATTTATATTATGTGTGTTCATATGGAAAAACTCTTACAAGATATCTATATTATTATACTCTATTATTATGGAGGTTTTCAGGCAAATCTACGTGGCATACAAAGAGAAAAGCAAGGCGCTGGCCGTTGGTGAGCCGTGAAGTTGATGGAGCCATTGGGAATGGATGGTGAACATGCCGGGGAAGGTGAATAGGTCTCCACCACCTACATGGGAGGTAATTATGAGGCGGGGAGAGAGAGAGAGAGAGAGAGGCAGCCTACTCCGTGTGTGTGTGTGTGTGTGTGTGAGAGAGAGAGAGAGAGAGAGAGAGAGAGAGAGAGAGGCAGCCTACTCCATGTGTGTATGTGTGTGAGAGAGAGAGAGAGAGAGTTCCCCATTCTCATCTCTCCGGGTAGCTGCACCAGCTCCTTGCTCCTTCCAACTGCTTTTGTGAATCATATGGCTAGATGGCTGCGCCTTTTTCTCTCCCAATATTACTTGCCAGCATGATGTGTTTAGCACGTTTTTCCCTTGCGGCTAGCTAGGAGGGGCTTGCAACTCTGTATTGGGATGCTCTTTAATGTGTTTTGCACCAACAAACAGACAAGGCTTCCGATCTGTAGATTGCAATGTATTGTCAAAAATAATGTCCATTTCACAAGAAGTTTGAAAAGTTTCTCAAGCAAAAATGTAGTTTTAGGTTTGATAGGTTCCTACTGTTCGGTTTGGTTGATTGCTATACAATATATCGTCTATGGGTGCAATATTGCAGACATGCAAAGGAAATCCGGCAGATCAACTCTAAACGTCCCATCTTTGCTTTGTGCTTGCTCCTCCAATTCCTCAAAATCCTCGATGTCCCTCGTGCTTCCGATTCCTCAAGGTGCTTGATGTCCCTCCTGCTTCAGCTTCGACTCCATGTCTGTCAAGTGCCAACGGCTATCGATGCTCACCTATCATTGACAGTATTCTCTCTCTCTCTCTCTCTCTCTCTCTCTCTCCTTCCTTCTCCTTAGTTAGGGTAGGAGCCAAAATCTCAATGCTGCGCGCTCATTAACCCACATGGCGCACTTTCAAACAGGCTCCATCGTTTTACCGATGCACCTGGGACAGCGATACGTACAGGGAGCAGGGCAGAAAGCTTTTGAGCCTCGGTGTCGCGAGCGCGCGCCGGGAGCTACAGGTCGCCCCAAGCACAGGAGGTTGCTGAGGCCGTGAGCTATCCCTCACAGTGGGCCGCGCGCTACGCTGTTGACATCTGAGACAGGTTGCCCTACGGGGTCGTTTATTGAATGCATAGGAGGGTGTTGTGCTGCCAGTGGTTATTCTATTAAAGGGGCTAAGGGCCTTATCATTCAGAGCAGGTTCAGCGGGGCAACAGGTGGTTTGTCCCTTGTTTTCATTGGCGCCTATATTAGGCTGTGGCTCGGGGCTTCTTCGCGATTACAGAAGGGGGCATCAGGACAGGTTCGCACAAGGAGCTCAAGGAGGCTCTGGCAGTTCGAGTACTGCTCGCCGCGAGCCAACCCAACAGGGGGCCGCGTGCCATCTTTGTTACGCAGGCTACGAGACTTCCCTCAGTAGGGGGCCGATTTTCCTAATAGGGACAAGGGCAAAAAGCTCTAGTCTGTTTTCAGCAGATGCGAAGCGAGGTCTCTCTCCAGATGCAATCACCTATGTAGGTATCTTGAAGGCATGCGGCTCTGTCGCGCTTTTTTACTGTCGCGCTTTTTTAATTGTCGCAGGCAGAATCCAGATGGGAAGTGAAGGCCTCTCTCTAGATGCAATCACCTACGCAGGCATAGATGCAATCACCTATCCTAGCATCACATGTCACAAGCTTTCTTAATTGGACGTCGATCGCGAGCGTTGACGATTTTCAAAACTATCATGCTCCCTGTTAGGTGTTATGTTCGGAATGTCATGGTCGATATGCATGCATCTTGAATGCATGTCGCTCTAGCCAAGATGTTGATACGTGCACAAAATTATATTGTTAGTCAGAGGCTCTTGGAAAAAGATGTCGTGCTTGACATTGCCTTGGTTGATATGTATGCCAAATGTGGTTGACTACAGGATATACCCAACATGGTTGTGGCAATAATGAAGTAATCAGATTTTTCACCAGATGCAAAAGAAAGACCTTTTTTCATGGCTAGGATGTTTTCATGAGATATGCACAACATGGCTTTGGCAACGAAGCATTGAGATGTTTTTAGCAGATGTTGAAAGGCCTTTTTTCAAATGCAATCACCTATGCAATTAGGGGCTATTATGAGGCTGTTGCAGAAACATTTTGTGCTTGGCAATGTGGCAAGCTTGATGAGTCCAAAACACTACTTCACAACATGGACTATGGTGTTAGCAGGTTATGCACATGAAGGGCGAGATTGATTCGTTCTAAATTGTCTCGAGTAGATGCAGTGTGAGGGTGTTTTGCTAAATGCAGTTACGTGCGTTTGCACATTGAAAGCTTGTGCCACAAGAAAAGCATAAGAAGTTCTCATATCCGAAATGTCATCACTATTACAAATAAGCCCAACGTGGCTGTTTCAACGAAGTACTTTGTTGTTCTCATGGGATAGCAAAGGCCTCTTTCCAATTGTCCCAATGCAATCACTTATGCTTGCACATTGAAGGTGTGTAGTCTTATGAAAGACGTTGACATGGGTGAGAGAATTAATGGAGGTTACTAGTCACATGCTGTTGCAAAAAATTATCGTGCTTTCTGTGATCTGGAGTGTGGACATAAGATTTGTCCCACAGGGCCAGGACCAGAAAGCTCTAATTTTTTTTAACAGATGCGAAGTGAGGGCCTCTTTCCAGATGCAATCACCTATGCACGCATCTTGAAGGCATGTGGCTTTACGCAAGATACCCAACATCATTGATGCAAGGAAGTGTACCAACGAGAGACATTCAATTCCGCGGTAAGCATTATCATTTTTTTATTTTTGACACTAAGAATGCAGTTAATGAATGCACTGAAAATTGCACACTGTAGTGGGAATGGCACGTTCCCTCGTATTATAAAAATTGGGGAGGACTGTGCAAACTCCCCCATGTAAGGAGACTTGCATGTTTTTTTTTTCTTTTTTTGAAACATGAAAATGGAACAACAAACAATTAATAACATTGACATCTTGTATGATAACGAACAATGAGCTTGACAAAATTCTAACCCTCCTTGTGGTTTTTTGCGAGGTACCCCTTTGAAGCACTACAATCGGTATCCCATTTCTGCAAAGAACGCCTCTAAACCATGACAATCGGTATCCCAAACACTCTCTCTCTCTCTCTCTCTCTCTCCTTCATTTTGAAGTCTCTCCTCCCATTTAATAAATATCTTAGACATAAATTAATAGCATCAAATTAACAATTTTTTTCTTCATTTGAGAAGTGCTAAAATGGCATATACAGTTTTCAATACTTTGCTTAATCTTAATTCGATACGAACGTAGCTAACGAAGCACTCTAGTTTTGTGTTACGCTTTTTGTCAAACTCCTCTCAGGAACTTCACGTTCCCCTCTTGATTTACTTTGAATAACTTCAACTTAGGCACTCATAGCCTGTTTGTGCAGACGCTCTAGAAAGCCAAAGCATCCCTCTTCTTTGTTGAAATGACAAGATTTGCTATGATTGCAGTCCTCTCTCCTCTCTCTCTCTCTCTCTCTCTCTCGGGAGTTGTATCTATATCTATATTACCATATTATGGAGGGCCAAATTCAGGCATGCCACGTGGACCTTGCACAACGAAGGCGATGTGCCCGATAAATAGGGATGGCCAATATTGGGGGGTAGCCGAACATGTAGTCCTAGAGGACGTAACCGTAAGAGGTAGCTGAATAGGCATCTTGCCGTTGCTTGAGGATAACACCATCTCTCTCTCTCTCTCTCTCTCTCTCTCTCTCAGTTTCCCATGAGGTTAAAAGTTCTCTTTTTCTTCTTCCCTTAAGGAACAACTGAAAAAATTAAGAGATATGGAGGTCAATGCCACTGTTGGCGGTCCGTGGAGTGTCAATGAAGGCCATGGTGGAGGTGTTGCAGCATGGAGTAACACCAATAGACGGCAGTATGTAGAGCCATGGATAGAGGTAGGGGCGTATGAGGCTCGCATTGCATGCGATTGTGGATGTGCTTCATGGAGTAGCAGCAATAACAGGCAGTATGTAGATCTAGGAGGAGAAGCCCGGCTGTACAAGGCTTGCACTGTAGGCGATGATGGAGGTGCTGCAATAGCGGGGCACTATGTAGAACTAGACAAAGAGGCTACACCAACGTTTGTTGTTGGAACTGCAGCTAGCAGCATGAGTATCTATGATGGAACACAGTTGCTGCTGCTGCAGGCTAATGTGGATGTCTTCTATAGGAGGTCCGTCGTGATGAAGCCTGTATAGAGAGAGAGAGAGAGAGAGAGAGAGAGAGAGAGAGAGAGTGGGGGATTCTCAGATAAGGTTTATGGGAGCCAACACCTTATACGGAGCAACAGATATCTCAGTGCAACGCTGAAGTGAGGACGTCGACCGAGTATCTAAATTCTTTGTGAGTTTGTGCTAAAAGTTTGGCTTCCTGGGGCTTTGCTTGCGATGGCATTATCCCACTACTTGGACGGCTGAGTGTTGCTGATAGAAAAGAATTTAGCTGCTTTGAAACCAAGGTGTAGGGTAGAGAGAGAGCGAGAGAGAATTTATGTTGATGGTGGCCCAATTCTAGCCACTCCTGAGAGTTGGCCGATGGTCAAGGCAGTCTAGTGCTGCTATTTAATAATCTAATAATCTAATAGATTTCTAATAATGTTATAATATAATTAATTTAATCAATCCTATTCAGCACGGAGGATTTTGTTGCACTTTTCGTGCTCCAAAATACTAAAAGTTTTAATCACATACTTAGGTTTAGTGCAAATCCTTTCCCACATACACATTTTTTAATTTATCCTTGAAATTTTATTTATAGTTGAAGATGATAAGTTCTACAATTTAGTGCATCTTTTCTGAATACGGTGGGTCAAGAGAGCCGGCCCTTATTTGCCCTTCCTGCCACCACAATATCTACCACGTGCTCCACCCGCCCTCACGTTGAAACACTTGCCTCTCTCTCAACGTGCCTTCTCTTCTACTGTGTGAGCATCATCTAATGATGTGGCACACTTTAGCCATGCACGCACTAACCTAGCCTTTCCTATCTATGTTTAGCCATGTACGTGCTAATTTGGCCTTTTATGTCTCTCCTTCAATATCTATACATGCACCACCATGATAACATACACACACCACCATGATAGAGCCCTCTGCATCAAGCCAGCAAGTGCCAATTCATTGGCATTCATTCCCATGCCGACCATCGCCTTCTTGGCGGGCAAAGGGAAGTGGAAGGAGATTATTTAGGTGTCACGTGCACGGGGCAACTCGGCTTTGTCCAACTACACCCTTGATCTTTGAGGAGGATTTGGGTTTGGTGCCTATTGCACGCCGACTATCACCTTCTTGGTGGGCAAAGAGAAATGGAAGGAGATTGTGAAGGTGTCACGTGCATGGGTATCTTGGCTTTCACCAACTACATCCTTGATCTCTAAGGCGAATTTGGGTTTGTTGATTCCATAGGGAATTTGGGTTTGTTGCCTATCGGGCATTGAAATATTGCATGTCGTAAAGCTCAACCTCGCTCGCCCATAAGGCTTGACTTGTGGGAGAGAGGCACTCTTCTTGCAGTTGAACGCACTCATTATATATTGAATACACTATTGATTGGTTAAAGGTGATTTTTATAGAACAAATCATGTGGAGTGTGTGTGTGTGTGTGTGTGAGAGAGAGAGAGAGAGAGAGAGAGAGAGAGAGAGAGAGAGGGTGTGGGGTGGCTCAAATGTAACTCTCTCTCATACACACCACCACTCTAAATAATAGCAGAGAGTTTTCATTACGTTGATCTTCCACGAGGGAGTGTGGGGTGGCTCAAATGTAACTCTCTCTCATACATACCACCACTCTAAACAATAGCAAAGATTTTTCATTACTTTGATCTTCCATAGTGTGTGTGTGTGTGTGTGTGTGGAGGCCACTGAGAGAGAGAGAGAGAGAGAGAAGAAGAAGAGAATTTTAACGTCGTAGAAAACTATCCTAAGAGACCTTAAAGATCTATCAAACGAGGAGAGTTGAACTCAAGACCTGTTATTCAAGAGGGAAATGGCATAACCAATCTACCACACATGGGTGATAGAAAGGTTATACCATTTTCCTCTTCTTATTATCACACACACACACACACACACACACACACACACACACACACACACACACCCACCCGAGAAGAAGATAATTTTAACATCATAGGAAACTATCCCAAGAGACCTTAACAACGAGGAGCTCAAGACCTGTTATTCAAGAGGGAAATGGAATAACCAATCTACCACACTTGGGAAGAGAGAGAGAGAGAGAGAGAGAGAGAGAGAGAGAGAGAGAGAGAGAGGGATGCCAACAAGGTAGGTATAGAGAGAATGTGATGTGTATTCTATATACATATATAAGGATAGACACACACACAGAGCACATATTTTTATACACACTTAGGTACTCATACACATACACGTTTGAACTTGAAAATTTGTATAAGAATGACCACTTGGTAAGAGCGAACGAGACCTGCTGAAGGCAGGTCGCGTGAGCTCGTGTGGTAATAAATGGATCCCTGTTTCCTAAGAAGCGTACGAGATTTTTCTCAAAATGAAACAATAAGTATGCCATCATTATCCGCAAAGAACGATTCAATTCAAGTTACATTCATGAAGTAAATCACCATTGATGAATATGCTCCAATGGAAGGGTAGTATGTACTTTTTTTTGTGTTGAAAATTGATCGTCCAAACATTGAAAGAATGGAAAATTAGTAGTCAGAAGATGGGGGTAGAAATAAAACTTTTACAAACATGGGTTCAGAAGATCATTACATGCTCGCATGTGGTGCCCATAAAAGAAGAAAATAAAAACCATGTATGTATGGCGAGGAGGTGGCACCACCACCCCACCCATTTATTACTTGGTGAACCTAATGTCCTATTTGTTTTCTTGAGCCTAGAAGATGCTGCTTGGCATGATCTAGGCCATTGCCTTTGACGCCAATCGCACGGCCAGGATACTTAGCTTGCTTTACGTTACACATTCTTAGACCTTGCATGCTTTTTGGCACACAAAGGGAGATGATGGGTTGAGAGCTTTTTGGAGTACTTGCCCCTCATTTTGAAGGTCTGCATAGAGCTACAAGGCTGTTATGAGCAGAGGTCATCATTGGCAATTTGGAAGATGTTGAGATGGGCAAAAGAACTCACGATAATATTGTTAGTCAAGGACTATCGAAGAATATAATTATGCTTAGCACTACCTTGGTCGATGTTCGGTGTCGGGCTATGGAGGGTGCCATCTTGTCTTTGCCATGGCTTGGGAGAGCGTGCAACAGAAGGGAACAAGAGAGAGCAGTACGACACCAAGAAACAAAAAAGCAACGCTATATTAACTTTGAGTTGAGTTGAAGCCTTACATATAAAGTTAGCCATGCTAAGCTTCTACACATACTGGAGTTGCAGTTGCATGCTACAGGGATATGTTCCCACGGGTATACCGACAAATCCTTGATTAGGTCTTGAGACCTAACAATTCCCCCCTCAAACCCGAACTACATCACTCTCATCAACCATGAGTTTTAGGTTCTCTCACAACCAAGGATTTTGGCGTATCCATACCTGGTGCTATGATAGTAAAACCCCCCTTGAACATATAGGGTGTAGGTTGAAAAATTAGCTACCAACAAATGGAGTTTTTGGTTCACTACCAAACCTTGGGTTTAAGGTGTACCCAATAACCTCACCAAAAACAGGACAAAAATGGACCGAGAAAAAATGGTTTTGGGAGGTCTTACCACTTATGTATGTGTGCAGTGTCTGACCCTTACAAATTTTTGTCATGGCATGACTCACATCAGTTAAAGTAACAGAGGTTTTGACTGAAAAATATAATTTTGTTGACAAAAGACAAACCTTGAATAAAACTATAATACTGAACTGGTAAAATAGTTTGTAAAACTGTGCATATGTTGATGGATCGAGTGCTTGAAGCAAATTGTCAAAAAAGTCACCACTTTTAACATTGCAGTCACCCTTTTGATCTTCTTTGGCACCGCTATCCAAATTCCAATAATCGAATCCGATATCCTGCATGTTGTAGCAATGCTTTAATATAGTGTGTGCAGAGTCGACAAGGCTTGCCTTGTCCTTGAGCTTGAGATTTTTAAGTTGAGTTTTGCAGCTTTTGCCAAGAACTCACCAAATGAAAATTCTCCGTATTTCTTCCAGTTTTCCTGGTAGATAAAAAGCACTACTAGAATTTTTTTGCTTCGTCAATTGGCCTTACTGCGTGCTTTTTGTAAGGATATCTCGCTGAGAACTCCCTTTGCACTCACCATCAACAAGCCCTTCACAAACAACATTTTGAGAAGTTGCGGATGGCTTGTGCTTGTTGCCCTATTAACGAGATCAATTGTTGCCTTTTGATATGCTACGAAAACTCCTCACCAATTCACCACTTGCTTGCAACCGCCTATAAGGCATTTTGAGCTGCCAGCGTTGATAGCGTTTTGATATCCTTGTCTGCATAACCACTTCTCTAGTGACGTTTAGATACGCTAGCAAAAAAGGAGAGGATTCTATTGCAACTCTCATTGCACAACTATGCCGCCTTGCAGCTCGTGTGAAAGAGTTTTAAAACACCCTACGACATCTCTTGGACTGGGACCACCACAATTGACCTCGTGCCTATGGCGTTTTGATATGCCACCTGCAGACTGTTGCCCGCCTAAGAGCACCTGTCACGTGCGTCTTGAGATGTTATCGGGGCTCCCCGCCTGCAGTGCCTACTCCCTGCCTACAATGCCCTAGCTGACCTGGGCTCTAATACCAGTGTGTATGGAGGGTGCCGTCTTGCCTTCACCATGGCTTAGGAGAGCGTGCAACAGAAGGGAACGAGAGAGAGAGAGAGAGAGAGAGAGAGAGAGAGAGAGAGAGAGAGAGAGAGAGAGAGAGAGAGAGAGAGAGAGAGAGAGAGAGAGAGAGCAATACGACACCAATAAACAAAAAACCTACGCTATATTAATTTTGAGTTGGATTGAAGCCTTACATATAAAGTTAGCCATGCTAAGCTTCTAAACATAGCTAGAGTTGCAGTTTCATGCTACAGGGATATGTTCGCACGGATATATCGACAAATCCTTGACTAGGGCTTGAAACCTAACAGTCAACATGCATGCCAAATGTGGTAGGCCAGGAAGCCCTCGTATGTTATCAACAATACGAAAACGAGGACATTGCTTGAGATATAATCACCTATGCTTTCCTCTTTAAGGCTTGTTGCACTACGCAAGAAGCTCATATGGGCAACAAAATTCACAAGGATATTGTTAAGCAAGGGCTGCTGACAAAAGGAGTTGTGCTTGGCATTACCTTGGTCAACATTTCAAAAAAGAAATTGTGGACAGTTTTCAATTGGTTTGAAGTGAGCACATCTTTTCAGATGCAATCATCTATGCTTGCATCTTGAAGGCATGTGGAATTTTGGAAGATGTTAAGATGGGCAATAGAACTCACAATGATAGTGTTAGTCAGGGGTTATCAAAAAAAAAAAATTCTTAACACTCTCTTGGTCGACATGTATGTTTGGAATGTCGTCTCTAAAATGCATTGATTGCGGGATATGCCCAGACAAGCAGCCACAAAGTTCTGGTCAGTTGTTTTTAGGATGCAAAGCGAGGACACTTTTCCTGATGTAATCACATATTTTTTCATCCTGAAAGCATGAGGCACTATGTAGGACTCTCATATGAGCAATGATGATAATGTTAGACAGGAGTTGCATGCTTGGCATTGCCTTGATCGACATCTATGCTACATGTGGTGTGCTTGTTTAGAAAGCACAAAAATTACTTGAGGAGATTTTTGTTTGGAATGTCGTTTCTTGGAAAACATTGATTGCGGGATATGTTCCATAGCGGGTAGGGCCAGAAAGCTCTAGGTTGTAGAAAAGAAATGTTATGCTTGTGGCACTGCGTTGGTCGACATGTATGCCAAATGTGGCACAACTAGCAAGCCCTAGGATGTTTTTGGCAAATGAAAATCAAGGCGATCTCTCCAGATGCAATCACCTATGCTTTCATCTTGAAGGCATGCGCAACAAGACGATGATATGGGCATCAAAATTCATGATAATATTGTTAGTCAAGGGTTGCTGAAAAAAGAAGTTGTGCTTGCCATTGCCTTGGTCTTACATATATGCCCAATATAATGTACTTTAAAAAGCACAAAAAATTCTTGAGGAGCTTCTTGTATGGAATGTCAACTCCTAGAATACACGAATTGCACGATATGTGGAATAGGGACAACATTAGGAAGATGTGGTGTACTTCACAAAGCACAAAGAGTTCTTGAGGAGTTGCCAACTAACCACCAGGCATCTCGCTAACCACGAGGCATCTCGCTAGTTGCACTTGCTAACCACAAGACATCCCGCTACCCGCGAGGCATTCCACTAACCGCAAGAAACAAAAGAGAGCCGATAACCTCAGCTTAACCTCCACTAACTGCAGAATCATCTCGTTAACTGTGATGCACAAAAGATATTCTTCCAATAATTCTTCTCTTTAAATGATTCTTCAAACATGATCAACCAATTCTTCATATCAACTAGTATCAACTTATTAAACAATAACAATTTATCAACCAAGCAATAATAATTTAACAAACAGTTCTTTCACTAATCTATGAAAACATATGCTTGTTTCTTGTGATAGAATCACGTTTCTTGGACGGTTTAAGGGATTTCCTATGCTTGACTTTCCAGGTCAACATGAATAGCAATGCAAAATTGTAAATTTGTCGTACCGGATTAAACACCTATTTAGGAAAATAGGGAAAAATTCACACATTTGGGACAATTCTTTGTGTCTCATGGACTTGAGGTAAGGTTGTATTGTACTAGGTTGTTGCACATATGAAAACTGAGATACAATGTTTAGTGGATGCTTATGAGTCTGCAAGATCCAATATGGTCCGTTTTCAACAACCATACTATACACTAGAGTGTTTTTGCACATGTTAGTTTACAAATACACACACACACACACACACACACACACACACACACACATTTTGTTGCTGCCACTCCTAACCAAATTGGGTAATTTTCATCATATGGTTGCACAAGTACAAAGTCTCCCTTTGCCATATCAAGAGTTGGGTTGAACTCCTCAGCAGGTTTGTTGCGCATTGGACCACAATAGTGGCCCTCTATTATGTCAAGTGCTTCATCTAGACCATCTTCCAATGGAACTTCAAGAGGATGATCTTGTTCACGCATACTCCTTGGCCAAAAGTCATCAAATAAAGTTTTTTCACTTTGTCCAGGGTTTTGCATAGCTTGCATGATATTCTCCCAGTACATAAGAACTGGGTTGATCCACCTAGCATACTCACTTTCATCTCCTTTCTCTTGCAAGTGATCTTTCCACCAACTAACATACTTCTTTATTCCTTCCATAACTTTCTCAATATCTTTAACATACTCAAAGGGTGCTAATACTTTTGGAACACCTTCAGGAAGCTTGGCTCCTCCTTGGTCATTTCTCTTCCATAAATCTATACCATTTTCGGGTAACCAATCCACATTTTTAGGGTGCACTTTGTACTGCATCAAAGGTATTCCATCACTCATACAGAACCTAAATTGAAATGGCTTTGAATGACCCACTAAGCTATCTGCTCCATCATGTAAGAACCCCTTTAAAAATCCTTTAAAGTCTACCACCTTTTGTAGGAGAAAAGGTGCCGGATGCATGCCAACACACTCACTGAAGATCTTCATCAAATGTGGAAATGTAAAAATGGCTTGTTTTCTAAGCTTCTCAGAAAAGCGACTGAACAATGCATCAATGTCTTCATGAGTGTGACCAACCATAAGAAATCCAAGTTGTACAGTGTCAAAGACTCCTCGTGCAACCAACAATGATAGGTATGCAAACACATATCGATTCTTATTTTCTGAACTAGAATTGTCAAGTTGCAACAGCAATGTTCTTGGCAACCTCTTGAACCCAAATACATTGCCATCCTCCTGTACATGTGCATTAGTACCAAAGATTGATTGCATCCTTGGACAATCATTTCCGTGTCTAGAAGCAAAATTCTCAGTGTCCACATTCACATTTGTGATTAGATTAGTCTCTGCCTCTTCATTCTGAGCACTCTGCTCCTTGCAGTACTGGTTTTTCTCCTTAAGCACTTTCATATGGTGATAGAGAGAAGCTGTAGACAAAACACAATAAAAAAGATTCGTTCGTGGTTCTACACTTGAGTTTTCTAAGCTCAAGTCACCAAACATATGTTTATCTCTTCTTTCTAAGTTTCTTAGACATTTTGAGAGAGATGCAATTGTGAATTTGGGATCACTCGGCAATAATCCCAATGCAAAGTGACCATAAGCTGTTTGTCCATGTCCATGAGTGAGCATTCCTGTCAAGGATACTGGAATTAAGCCTCTCAACTCCATTGAGTAGAATGGGCCTGCTTGTTGAACCTACAGATAATGGTCCATATACCATCATTCCCTGTTGGCGTTCTTGGAAGATTAAAGATAAAGTCCATAGCAATGCTTTCCCATGGCTTATCATTTATCGACAGTGGTTGTAACAGCCTTGGTGCCTTTTGTGTGTCAAACTTGACCTTTTGGCAAATCACGCATGCTCTCACAAAGGCATCTACGTCTCTCCTCAAGGTAGGCCAATAGAAGAATTTCTTTACCGCTTTAATTGTCACATCAATATCACGATGCCCTGCATATGGTGATACATGACTTTCTACATGACCTTATGTCACAATGTCCTGCTAACACAAAGTCTACCATGCATCATCATAAAATCATCTCTAAGGAGGTAGTGCTCATGATATTGCCCCTCTTGCAACTGTTAAAAAGTCCTTGCAAAATCTTCATCAGTAGCATATTGTTTCTTCATGTCATCAAGCTCATGATGATATGGAATTGACACAACTGAAATTTGTGGCTTTCTTGATAACCCATCAACCACAACATTCTTCTTGCCTTCCACATGCATAATCTAGAAGTGGAACATAGAAACATCGCATATGCTTTTTGGATAGCTTTGACTGTGTCAAGAAGTATCGCAAGGTCTGATGGTCTGTTTGGACAAAAAATTCAGCACAAGAGGTAGTTCTTCCAACTAGAAAGCGCATGAATCACAGTCAAGAGATCTTTCTCATAGACTTGCATAGTCTTCTCTGGCCCTTGCAAAATTTGTCTTTCATAAGCTACTACCCATCCATCTTGCATTAGCACTGCTCCGATGTTGTTGCCACATGCATCACACTAGGCCACAAATGACTTCCTGAGATCTGGTAAAACAATTATTGGATCTGAAGTCAGCTTTTCCTTTAAGAGACTAAAAGATGAAATCTCTTTTTGGGTCCATCTGAAAGTGACCTCTTTCTTTTTCAAAGCGTGAAGAGGTGATGCTATCTCTGCAAAATTCCTGATGAACCTTCTATAGTAGGAGCACAATCAAAAGAAGATTTTGACATCGTGCATAGTCTTCAATATGGCCATGTCTTAATATCTTTGAGCTTTGTGGGATTCATTCTGACACCATCCTTTGAAACTACCTGGCCAAGAAAGTGGATCTCTTGCAGGAAGAATTCACTTTTCTTAGGATTGACAAGTAGCCTATGACTGCAAAGCTCTTTGAACACAATGGTCAAGTGATACCTATACTCCTCTTCATTCTTCGAATAGACTATAATGTCATCGAAGAACCTCCCAGCAAATTGTTGATGAGAGCGGAAAATCCGGTCCATCGTTCTCTTGAACATGGCAGGAGCATTTATTAGACCAAACGGAATCACTGAAACTCATAAAGACCAAATGTCTTTCTAAACGCAGTCTTGTGTACATCCTCTGGCCTTATACAAATCATCTCTCTCTCTCTCTCTCTCTCTCTCTCTCTCTCTCTCTCTCTCTCTCTCTTTCACAATGCAGCCGAAGCGCAGGGAACACAGTACCTGGGCCAAATTTGATGAAATTTTGTCTGCTCCTTCTAACAAGTGTTTGCTCCCTCTGACAAGTGTTTCCCAGTGTTTGGTGCTACCACTTGTCTGTTTAGTCAGATTTTCAAAATTTTAGAGTCTTATGGCCTTTTTGCCAAAGTTATGGTTTTCTGGTTTCTCGACTCTAACTTTTACCCCAAATTTGACTGGAATGTGATTTACTTATCCTACTCCTAAGTACAGAAATGAAAGAACATAAGAAAATGAATCAAACAAAACAAACAGGATAAAAAACGGATGGTGGATCAGTACACTCAATCAATACAAAGAAATTTGAAGAGAAAAAATTCTTAAAGCAACCTCACTCACAACTCCCTATATCTCTCAAGAGTAGATCTAGCCAGTCCCCTGACCCTACACTCCACTAAGCACTAAACCTCTGCCTAGATGCTTCACTGAAATGTAAATGGAATGGAAATTATCTTTTGGAACAATAAGAGAACTCTGAATATGCACTCGGTCACTCATCACCTAAGATTCATTCCCCAGCAACGGCGCCAATGTTTGCGGGTCGCCGCGACAGACGTCCATAGCATAGCTCTCAAGCATCAACATAAAATTATCGATACAAGGGAAGCGACTCGGATGAGGCATGGAAACTCACTAGGGTGTCAATTCTAATGAAGTGAACTCCAAGAGATGCAACTACTAACTCTACAAGCAAATCAATCGCACTAAATCGAAGTAATCTGCCTATGTCCTTCTACACCGCTCTACAGTCATCACGCCCGTTCACCATGCAAATCATATCGAAATGAACGAAACTTGAAGGGAAGCTATAGGGGACTATGAGGAACATATCCTATCACTCTCACTGCATTCTGGAGAGGTACAACGATCGCAATCGTTCGTCCAAAAGTATGCAAAAACAGTCAAATCAAAAGTCTGCCCTTGCTTGCATGATTTTGGATCTGTTTCTAATCTGGCAGCATCGCATATCACAACAACCAATTGTTGCAAATTTGTGAATGTTTGCAGCATTACATTGTTTGTTGAAAGCATGAGCATTACCTTTTTTTTTTCTAGGCCTAACTTTATGTACATAACTCCTTTTCTTACCTGTCCCATCTTTTATATCATAGTCACCGGCAATGGCATCCTGCTCTCTATCATTTTGAGTATGAAGAAGAAGACCTAGTTCTGTACTGGTGGTACCTTCTTTAAAACTAGTTTCAGTGTTGTTATGTATGCCATCATCCTCATAGTCATCACTGGAAGCATATAAGTTGTTAAGGGAATCTCCCATTTCTTCCATGAGGAAATCTTGAATACCCTCAATGGCAGAAGAGGATCCAGTGTCTTTGATCAAGGGCTCACCATTCTCAAATGTGAGCTGCCTAATAGGCCGGCTTACCAAATTCAAACTTGAAATATCACTTTGATGTGGATGCATCGACCCTTCCACAATGACACCCAAGCTACTCTCACCTAGTTCAGTACAGTTTATAGCCTCATATGGGTGGACCCGCAATACCACTCCATTACCAAGTTTTGTAGATCTATTGTCAGCCCAAAGGATGACTCTTTTCTCTTTCCAACTCGCTCTATCTATCATGCCATCTTCTTGACCAACAAGAAAATCCTCATCTATTGTGTGAGATTTTCCTCTGTCCATAACAATATTATGCAATGGCCATTTGATGATGCTTCCAACTGCTTGAGACATGGTTCTTGCATCCATTGTGACGAATGGAATCAAGAAGGTGTCATCAAAACTTTCTAGTACATGTATCGCCACACATGTTGTGCCAATCAATTCAAAACCACAATGTTGAGATGCATCGGTGGAATGAATAACCCCACGAGCTTTCCTTGTGGAACCATCAACAAGAAACACTGAATCACCTTGTTTTGGACCCTGCAATTTTTGAGAAAATCAAGAGATATCAGTAAAATTGTATGTCTGAACATATAACTCAAAATTTAATGCATTCCCAAGATACACTCACAATTTTGGTAAAATCTTGCATCCCATTCAATTAAGAAAATGTACACTGAGTCAATCCATGGAGGATGGTAGGAGGCTCGAGCTCAAGTTTGAGCGTGTATGTACATCCAAGTGCTAGAAATATAAAGCTGACAAGAGTTGCAAGATAGGGACTATGTTACATTGCAGAGGCACCCATGGAATTTGATAGGAGGATGGAGCCTTTATGCACATCCAAGTGCTAGAAATATATAGCTCACAAGAGTTACAAGATGGATATCGAGTTATACTGAATCAACCCATTGGGGATGGTAGGAGGCTCGAGCTCAATTTTGAGCCTAAATGTACATCTAAGTGCTAGAAATCTAAGCTGAAAATAAGTCCATTATGGTGCCTAAGTTACAATGCCGGAGCATAGATGGAGCCTAAATGTAGGTCTAAGTGCTAGAAATCTTTAGCTTAAAATAGTTGCAAGATGGATCTCAAGCTATAAGTCAACCCATGCACGACGGTAGGAGGCTCAAGCTCAAGTTTGATCCTAGATGTACATCTAAGTGCTATAAATACCTAGATAAAAAGAGTTTCACAAATCCAAAGTTTCATAGAGGCAAGCATGGAATTTTGTAGGTGACTCGATCTCAAGTTTGAGCCTAAATGTACATCCAAGTGTTAGAAATCTATACTTGTCACACGGGTTGCAAGATGTAGCCCAAGTTACATGGAGGCACCCATGGAATTTGGTAGAAGACTCAAACTCAAGTTTGAGCATAGATGCACATTCAAGTGTTAGAAATCTACGAGCAACAACAGGTGTGAGAAAAAACCCAAGCTATGTTGAAGTAGCTTTGAATTTGGAAGGAGACCCAAATTGAAGTTCGAGCTATATTATACATTTAAAGAGTTGTAAGGTGGAGCCAAGGTAATGATGAGCTTTACATCAAACCCAAGTTTCCTTGAATGACCTATCAAAAGAGTCGGAGCTTACAAGAAGGTGAGGCTTCAAAGTAGTTGCATGAGTGGCTCAAACTTAAGTTGGAGCTTAGTTAGTCATATAGTTTTCTTTTAGGATAGGACATTAGTTCGAGTATAGGTGGCCTTGGAGATTATTCTATGACAATTGAGCGTTGATGGACATTCAAAATACAATGAGGTTTTTTTCTCAGTTGTTTATGTGTAAATCGATTCTTGGTGATTATAGTCCTGGTGTTTTACGTGTTGTAGCAGGACAATTTTACATGCAAAAAGGTGCAATGAAATCGGTTAAGGAAGAGGGTTGGTGGAGGTGGGTCTCTCACTCATTGATCCTAAGAGGTTTTAGCCAAGGGAAGTCAAAACTATGTCCAACTTGTGAGTATTATTTTCCCAAAACTCTCAAAAAACTAGTTCTAGACACCCCTAACTTCGTCGAATTTTTTGACCCCTTAAACGTCGTTTTTTTGAAAACTGTTCATAAAATAGGGTTTGTTCAGAAAAGCGTAGAGCCGCTCTCAAGCTACAGGCTCATAAAAAAAGTTTTGCAATCAGACTCCGTATGTGAAAGTTATGCTGATTTTCGTGAAAAGTTTTTTTTTCACTTCTTTTAACCATCATGAAAACCATTAGTTTTGGTCCACGCATGTGAGTTTTCTAATCTAACCTTGGTAGGGTTGGTGGGAAAAGCTATTAAAGGCTTTTTAATGCTTTTAAAACCTTCTATATTATAATAGGTTTGGATTTTTCTACAGACTGTGACGAATTCGACGACGGCGCGACAAGTGAGATTCTTTACTCCCGCATCTCCTTGCGCTCTGCGAATCTGCTCGCGGCCCCACAAGGCTCTTTTTCACAACTCTAGATTAATTCTCTATTTCTCTCTCTCTCTCTCCCTCTCTCTCTTCTACATTAAAACAGGGTTTCGGTTTTTGTGCAGACAGTGAAAAAAATGACGACCACGTGACAAGTATGGCTGTTTACTTTCCCATCTCCCTCTCCTCTATGAATCTATTTGCAGTCCCAAAACGCTTTACATTAACTCTGTGTGTGTGTGTGTGTGTGTGTGTGTGTGTGTGTGCATATCTTTCTCTTTTTTGGCAGGTGAAGATATGATTGCAGTTTAGATTTGAAATTTGAATTTCAAATTCGAAAGGCTTATCCAGGTGCACTTCTTTGTCTCTCTCTCTCTCTCTATCTCGTGTGTGTGTGTGTGATATCTTCTTCTAATATTTATGTGTAATTACCATCAGCTCCTCTTAATCACTCCCTAATCTCTTCTAATCTCTCTATGTAATCTTCCTTGCCTCCTCTTAATCACTCCCTAATCTCTTCTAATCTCTCTATGTAATCTCCCTTGCCTCCTCTTAATCACTCCCTCCCTTCCTCTTAATCTGTCCTAAACCTGCATCTCAAAAGTTCACTCTTCAATATCATTCTATTAGTTTCTAATCTCTATTTAATCTACTTCTAATGACTACTTATACTCATTATTGTTTGCTACCGTCTCCTTGATACACCTTTTAAACTCTATCATTAAGTTAATCAAACTACAATTACGTCTAAAATCACTCTCTATAAATTGAAAGTGAGTGGCTATTATTTAATTAGAGTACTTAATCAATAAGTACTTTAATTAACTTTTTTTAAAACTGTAATTAAGTAATTAATCTACTTAAAGAAAAAGATAGATAACAACACTTACTTGGTTGGGTACTGAGTGTGACATTTCCATTTGACGTAGATTCTTTGCTTTTGATATTTAGCTCGTTTTTGGTGCCTTCTTTCCTTGTTGAGAAACTAGAACAATGAGCTGATGTAGCTTAAACCTCACCTTCTAATGCTCTCAAAGCACTAGCATATTCTACTCTAGTGTGACCTCATGAGCTTATTGTGGATATTTTAGCATGATAGCGTTGCCTCATGCAAGTGCTTGAGACTTAACTAGGGCTAGAGCATAATACCTCTAGGGAAAGAGGCTCAAATTTAATTTCGAACCTCGCCTACATATGCTATTGTAGCAAGTCTGGCTTAATGGCATCCTTGTGGCTACTTAGGGAAAGAGGCTCGAGCTTAAGTTCGAACCTTGCCTACATATGCTAATATAACAATTCTGCCTTGAACTGAAGTTTGAGCCTCAACTGTATATGTTACTTTAGCACTAGGGTGTACAGTTAGCCTCATGACATCTGTGTGGCTACCAATGCCAGTAGGCTCAAACTTAAGTTCGATCCTCACTTGCATATAGTAGAGTAGCACCATCATGTAGGGCTTGTTGCTACACGGGGCATAGAAGAACACCTTTAGGCTCGATCTTAAGTTCGAGCCTCAAGTGCATATTCTTTAGAACTAGGATGCAAGGCTTGCCTCCTAACATCCTTGTAGCTACCAATGGAAAGAGCCTTGCTTGTTGTGTAGCCCTACTATGCAAGGGCACAGCCTCATGACATCCTTGTGGCTATCAAGGACATGGAAAAATATCTTTAGACTCAAGCTAAAGTTTGAGTATTTCATACTGTAGCGCTAGGGGGAAAGGTTAGCCTTGTGAAATCCTTATAGCTACTAAGGTCATATATAGAATAGCATCCTTGTGGCAAACAATGGGAAAAAGCTTGCACTTAAGTGTAGACCTTGCCTACAAATGTCAGTATAGCACTACGATGCATGTATAGATTCATGACATCCATGTGGATACCAAAGGAAAAGAAAAACACTTTGAGGCTCGAGCTTAAGTTCGAGCCTCAATTGTATAAGCTATTGTAGCACTAGGGAGTATGTCTAGACTCATCCTTTAGAGATACTAATTCCAAGAGGCTCGAACTTAAGTTTGATCCTCACTTGCATAGGCTACTATAGCACTAGAATGCAAGCCTAATGCCATCCTTGTGGCTACCATGGGTATAGAATAGCACCTTAAGTTCAAGCCTCATTTTCATATGCTAGTGTAGCACTAGGATGCAAGGCTTTCGTCATGACATCCTTGTGTCTACTAAGGGCAAGAGGCTCGAACTTAAGTTTGAGCCTTGCCTACACATGCTAGTATAGCACTAGCATGAAAGTCTAGCTTCATGACATCCTTGTGGATACCAAGGGAACAGAACAATACCTTTAGGTTCAAACTTAAGTTTAAGCCTCAATTGCTCAATTGCATATGATATTGTAGCACCAATGTGTAAGGCTAGCCGAGGGATATCCTTGTGGCTACTTAGGGAAAGAGGCTCGAACTTAAGTTCGAACCTCGCCTACATATGCTAGTGTAGCAAGTCTAACCTAATGACATCCTTGTGAATACTTAGGGAAAGCGGCTCAAATTTAAGTTCGAACCTTGCCTGCATACGCTATTGTAGGCTATCTTAATGACATCCTTGTGGCTACTTAGGGAAAGAGGATCAAACTTAAGTTCGAACCTTGCCTACTTATGCTAACATAGCAAGTCTAACTTAATGTCATCCTTGTGTCTACTTAGGGAAAGCTGATCAAATTTAAGTTCGAACCTTGCGTACATATGCTATTGTAGCAAGTCTGGCATAATGACATCCTTGTGGCTACTTAGGGAAAGAGGCTCGAGCTTAAGTGCCTACATATGCTAATATAGCAAGTCTGCCTTGAACTTAAGTTTGAGCATCAACTGTATATGTTACTTTAGCACTAGGGTGTAAGGTTAGCCTCATGACATCTGTGTGGCTACCAATGCCAGTAGGCTCAAACTTAAGTTCGATCCTCACTTGCATATACTAGAGTAGCACCAACATGTAGGGCTTGTTGCTACCAAGGGCATAGAAGAACACCTTTAGGCTCGATCTTAAGTTCGAGCCTCAAGTGCATATTCTTTAGCACTAGGATGAAAGGCTTGCCTCATGACATCCTTGTGGATAGCCTTATTTGCATATGCTATTGTAGCACTAGGGTGTAAGGCTAGCCGAGGGACATCCTTGTGGCTACCAGAGGCTCGAGCTTAAGTTCGAGCCTCAACTAGATATGTTAGTATAGCACTATCATGAAAATCTAGATTCACTAAGTCCTTTTAGGATTCATGCAAGAATAGAAAAACACTTAGGATTGAACTTAAGTCTAGCCTCATGGCATCCTTTTGGTTACCGATGACAAGAGGCTCAAACTTAAGTTTGATCCCCACTTGCATATTTGAGTGTAGCACTAGCGTGGAAGGCTAGCTTGATGACATATTTGTGGCTATCAAGGGCATAGAATAGCACCTTTAGGCTCGATCTTAAGTTCGAGCCTCAAGTGCATTAGGGAATAAAAAATCACTTTTAGGCTCAAACTTAAGTTTGAGCTTCCTCTCCATATGCTAATGTAGCACTAGGGTGCATGCCTAGCCTCATGACATCCTTCTAGCTAGAAAAATCATAGAGCTTCACTTTTAGGCTCAAATTTAATGTAGCACTAACTTGCAAGACTACTCTTATGACATCCTTGTGGCTAGCAAGGGTACAAAACAACATCTTTTGGCTCAAAATTAAGTTCGAGCCTCGCCTACACATGCTAGTGTTTTTTTTAAAATGTACTGTTTAACTTAAACATATGCTCCTTCTTTAGGTTCTAACATTGTTCTTTTTGGTTGTTTCAGGAATGGAGGCTTCCAATGTACCAAGTATACCAGAGCAGGGTGCAAAAGTCTTCACACTCGATGTTCTTGGAATGTCCACTCACGCCAAAACTACTGCTCCAAGAATAAAGGTTGACAAGACCTTTGAGTTAACAAAAGAAGAAGGAGTGAAGTGGTTTGTGGATACCTACGATACAGATGCAAACTACAAAGGTGACATCCATCTATATTTGTCACAAGGTGATATGAAATATGGAGACATGGGGATTGTTGTGGGTGTCAAAGATGATGTGGATGCAACAGCAATGCCATGCTTTGCATGTAATGTGCTACCTATTAGAGAGACCACAAAGGCAAACAAGTTTTGCTTATCATTGGGCACTTTTCATGTAGCAGACATGAATGGTAGCAAACTAGGAAAAGAAAATTCTATTGTAAAATTAGGATTGAAGATCTCCAGCTTCACTAATCAAGAAGACTCGGGTGTGGACTATGTGGAAGACCTAGTGAAGGCAGTGAAACATGCAAAGCGAGTCTTGAGCTTACCAAAGAAGATTGTACCTGCAAAGAAACCAATAGGGGCACTACCTAAGAAAGTTGTGGAGAAGATAGGGAAAGCCATAGTTAGGAGTGCACTTGCAGCATCAAGAGGTGCCCGTGCAAGCGCTTCAACACATGTAGAGAAGATCACTCCCAGCATTAATTTAGAGGAGCAAGAAGGTTCACAAGGGAAAGATGCACAAGGACTCAGAAGAAAAACAAAGACAAAGGATGATTCTACTCTTGAGGAAGATCGACAAAAACTAGCAAAGAGGAAGATGAAAAAGAGTGCAGAAGAAAAAGAGGTTTCGGAAGAGGAGTTGATGGACATGGAAACTCCATCCGAAGATAACAAGGCACTGGACTCTTTAGAAATCAATAAGGGATTCTATCCTTTTGGGATCAATGAAGTCTTTAGCATTGACGTGACAAGGTGTTTTCCTGCTCCATCAAACTATGTGTACAGAAGATTAAATCTAGATTGGGGCAGGATTTTGACTTTAGACTTCATTCAAGAACCAAAGCAAGAGGAGATACTAGAAATTTTGATGCCTTGTGATCCTTCCAAAAAACATCCTCTTGACAAACTTGCCAAAGAGGATGTTCGCAATGTTGATTACTGGATCATCTCTGGACAACACTCATTAGTGTTGCAAAACGTTTGCAAGGTGCAAACGTTGCAAAGGTTACCCCTCAATTGCGTCAACAATTCAAATATAGACGATCAAAGATTATTCTCAATTGCCCACCAAAGATCTCTTGTGAAATCTCCAAAGATGCGAATCTATCTGTTGCAATGTCAATGCAAAAGGAGCCATTTCTTGAACAACTTATCAAGCACGAGCACAATGGCATGCAAATGGTTGTCCTTCTAAGCCACCACCTGGTGTCAACCAAACAAAGAAGGACTTTGAGGCTTGGAAGGTACTTGTTTGATTCTTTGAAAACATGGATGTGAGTCTTTTTAATCAATATCTATTTGTAAACTAGAGTCTATCATAGGCTCAAGCAAGACCTCCACGTGCTCATTTAGAACTTAAATTGAGGTTTTAACTTAAGATTTAGTGTCACTTGCATATGAGGCTAAGCGAGGCTCGAACTTAAGTTTGAGCCCCACTTACATATACCCATGTATTTTGGACTTTGCATAGATGTATGTGAGCATATAAAGAAACAATTCAATCTAGCTAGGCTTGAACTTATTAAGTATACGTCTCAATCCCACAAGTTAGAGCCTTGTCAATATTGATGTTGGAATTTTCAATTTTGCAGACCTTTGTTGAGACAACATAGCACACACTTCAAAAGGGATTTGTCAAGACCGACTTGCATTTGCTTCTATGTGATGAGAAGATATGGAAGAATTGGGTCAAGATAATGAGACAAATGCTCGAGGCTTGCTACCAAATACAAAGGGAGAAACAATTGACGAAGGTTCCAACAAAAATCCTAAATTTTTAACTATGAAGGGTGGTCAGATTCGACAAGCACCTGGCACAGCAACACTGGCACCTACATTGTTCAGGTGCATTTTAGGCCTCGAGAATAAAGAAGTTCTTGAACTACAAAATGCAATCCTGGACAAAACCATCTTGCTAAAGAAGAGCAAGCATACCCCTCATAGAATGGACATGGATGAGATGGCTTGGAAGCTAAAACAGATCGAGTGTTGAAAGAAGCAATAATATCATTCTTCTTTGATTTGACAAGGGAAAATTTATCTTGGGAGAAAGTTTGTGAGAAGTACAAGTTAGGAGAGCATGAGTACAATCAAATGAGGAGCTATAGCCAGTACTATGTCAAGGACTTCCTCAACAGAGCAAAGAAGACTCCACCTCACTTCCAAAAAGTGTAATAACTCTCCTCAATCATCTTTATAGAGCTAATATGGGCATAATATCTCAAGATGAGTCTATTCCATGGAGAATCAAGGGGGTGGGCTTTGATATGGGGAAGATCAAAGACTTTTGCAATACAGAGCATGTACCAGTTCAATTGGTTGTCTTGGATCTTCATGGTACTAAAGAAAAGCTCTCTATAGATTTTTTTGCAAATTTGGCACTCAATCTAAACACATTGAAGGCACAATACTAATCTGTGCTAGTGTGTATAACAAGAAATTTCAGTTTCTTGCTCTTTCTTAGTAGCGATTATTAGTTTCTTGCTCTCCCTCTCTCTCTCTCTCTCTCTCTCTTTCTTCTCCACACACACACACACACACACACACACACACACACACACACACACACACACACACACACACACACACACACACACACACACACACACACACACACACACGAGGAGAGGAAGGAGAGCCAGGTATGCTCCTTCCCTCTCCTCACTCTCATGTTCCCTTCCCCTCTTTCTCTTTCCCTCTCTCTCTCTCTCTCTCTCTCTCTCTCACACACACACACACACACACACACACACACACACACACACACACACACACACACACACACACACATAGTGTTTTTGAGAGAGAGAGAGAGAGAGAGAGAGAGAGAGAGAGAGAGAGAGAGAGAGAAAGAGTACAAACATAAACAAAAACACACACACACATACATAAACAAAGAATGCACACAGACATTGAGAGAGGAAAAGAGAGAGAGAGCATGCATAAACAAAAAACGCACACATTGAGAGAGGAAAAGAGAGAGAAAACATGCATAAACAAAAAAACGCACACACATTGAGAGAGAAAGAGAGAGAAACTAATTTAACGTCGTAGGAAACTAATTAAAATTAAAAGACCTAAAGATCTAGCCGACGAGGAGTTGAACTCAAGACGTATTATTCAAGAGGGAAATGGCATAACCAATCTATCATACTTGGCATGGGTGATAGAAAGGTTATACCATTTATCTCTTTTTATTGGCACACACATCCACACAGGCGCACACACACAAGAAGAAGAGAGTTATAACGTCGTAGGAAACTATCCTAAAAGACGTTAAAGATTAGGTTAGATGTAGACTTACGTTAAATTAGATTTAGGTTTATTTAAGTTAAATTAGATTAGATTTAGGTTTATTTTTAGTTAGATTTACGTTTATTTACGCTAGCTTTAGATTTACGTTATATTAGATTAGATTTAGGTCTCCATAGACTGCGATGCCTGCATGAAGCGGGTGAAGAAAGCCCTCAATGGAATATAGGGTATTGCTGCCTTCACTCATGGTGGGCTCCGTCGATCCAAAAGTACTGGTGAAATGTCCTCAGAAGATAGGGAAGAAGGTGGATCTTCAGGGCGGCAAGAGTCACTACATCCTCGACAATGACCATCTAGACAACCTCTAGTCATTCAACAGCAACTTCAAAGTTAGTAACAAGAGCAAGAACGGTCCAAAGGGCCAATTGCTGTCGTCAGATGTGGATGGAGATGAGGCAGCGTCACCGCCGGAAGTTAACTCTCACATCTTTAGTGATGAGAATGCCAACTCTTGCCGAGTTATGTGAAAAATTATGTGTTAAATCAGTTTTAAGGTTCTTATAATCCCTCTTACTTTAGTTCTTTGTTTTTAATATAACATAATTTACGTTATATTTAGATTTATGTTATATTAGATTAGACTTAGGTTTATTTAGGTTTACCCACACACACACACACACACACACACACACACACACACACACACACACACACACACACACACACACACACACACACAAGAAGAAGAGAGTTTTAACGTCGTAGGAAACTGTTCCAAAAGACGTTAAAGATTAGGTTAGATGTAGAATTACGTTAAATTAGATTTAGGTTTATTTTTAGTTAGATTTACGTTTATTTAGATTTACGCTTATTTACGCTAGATCGAGTCCACGCAAGAATTACTTACGGTTTAGGGTTTAGAGTTAGACGAATAGTGAAAAGATCTACTGTGAAAAGATGTTAAGATGCTGTGAAGTGCTACAGCTAGAGAAGAGGCAAAGGGGTTTTGTCCACTACATGCAGTATCATGTAGACGTGGGTCTGTAGATTTCTTGTACCCACAAATATAGGTATTGACCAATAAAGACGTCGAGATTATAACCCGGTGGTTCTGATCTCCGTGCACCTCTAGACCGAGGTGTGCGGGGATTGGACATGACTAGAGAATGTGAGGTAGAGAGAGAGAGAGAGAGAGAGAGAGAGAGAGAGAGAGAGAGAGAGAGAGAGAGAGAGAGATAAGACGAAGAATGCCAATAGAATATTAAATTTGTTGTCCAGGTTATAAGATTTTTATCCTCATTATGAGTAGTGACGAGGATGTGGGACCGTCCAACCGAAACACCTATCTCTCAACAAGGGTATTATGTCCTTGTAATCAATGCAAGCATGCTGTGTGACGGACAAGACGTGTTTCTTTGCAGCACGTTCGCGAATTTGGCGAGTTCCATCCATCTATTATAGATCGAGTTGTTGCCAATTATAACTCGTCGGACTCTAACGCTGGCCAACAAGCAGCAATCTTGCAACCCAATAGACGTATTCGCAAGTGCTTTGGTCAAGCAGCATATGTGAGGCCACAAGATGTAGCCTCTGACATCTCGGGGGATGATCATGCAGAGCAGATTCCCAACGAGGCAATGTTTGAGCCCGAGATTGATGAAATGATCGAGACAATCATGGATTCAGAAAGGCTTATCTATGATGATATGAAAAGTGAAGCCGATACGCCATTGTATAATGGAGCACGTATGTCTAGATTGAAAGCACTCCTGGTTCTTCTCAACATGCAGGCAAAGTTTGGATGGAGTGACACTAGCGTCACAGTGCTTTTCAGGTGATCTATTACAATTAGTTTACTTTAATAAAACTCTAAATGTATAATGATCTGATAGATTTTTACACGACTGTATCGTATTTTTATGTTGTGTAGATTGCTTAAAGAGCACATACTACCAGCTGACAATGTGATGCCAGATTCCCGAGATGAAGCAAGAAAGATTTTGCAAACTTGGGGATGGATTACAATTCTATCCACGCTTGTCCTAATGACTGCATTCTTTTCATGGGGGAATACATAGACATGGAGAAGTGTCCAAAATGTGATTCCGAAAGATATCGAGTAGATCTCCACGGGACAAAAATTCCACAAAAGGTTTTGCGACATTTTCCTTTGCTTCCTCGCATCAAGCATTTCTTCGAATGTAAGTCCATGGCCGCCCTAGCATCATGGCATGAGGAGAATAAATCTTCGGATGGTGTGCTACGAATTCCTGCAGATTGCGCAGCCTGGAAACATATAGATGGAACATGGTCGGATTTTTCCAGGGAAGCTCGAAATTTGCGCTTAGGCCTGGCTATGGATGGCGTAAATCCATTTGGTCAAAGATCAACATCTTACAGTGTATGGCCCGTTGTCATCGTCAACTACAACATTCCCCCGTGGTTGACTACGAAGAAGGGGCACCTATGGCTAAGCTTGATTGTGCCAGGGTGATATAAAGTGGAGAATATGGATGTGTATCTTCGTCCACTATTGGAAGAGCTACAACAATTGTGGATTGGCATAGAGGTGGTGGATATGAGCCGACACACAGGACGACGGAATGCTTTGATCAGAGGCATTCTAATGTGGACCATGCATGACTATCCCGGGCTAACAGAATGCTCAGGTGATCTATTGACACTCCTCACTCAGACACTGTAAATCTTGTTTTTTCCCATAGTTGATCTATTATCATGTGTATACATGCAGGGCTTCAAACAAGCGGATACAGAGCATGTGTCACATGTGGACCTAGACTGAATGCACGTAGGGCGCCCTCACTGAAGAAGCAAATCTACGAAGGTCATCAAGCGTATCTTCCAGAGAATCATGTGTTACGCGACGGCTTTTTGGAAAGAGAGCCACCAAGGATGTATGCACAAGCATGGTTAGAGCAGAAGGAGATGTGCGATGACAGATTGCCTCCAGGGATGAAGAGACTATCTCTATGGTACGAGTTACCATACTGGCCCCGACTCATGATCAATCACTTGCTCGATCCAAAGCACATATTCAAGAATGTGGGTAATCTACTATGGGACCATCTGACCGGCAAGAAAGATAGTTTGGGAGCCAGAGTTGACCTTAGAAATGTGGATCGTATGGAGCAATATTGGCCGCAAACAGCGTCTGATGGATCGATAAAACTCCCTAAAGCAACATGGATTTTCACAGGAGCCCAAGAACGCAAAGTAAAAGAGACCATTCGATCTTTGCGGTCCCCCACTGGCGTAATGCCCCTCGTAGTGCAAGGACGTATGAAGGCTACCATGTGCCAATCACAACGGCATCAATGGAGGAGATCAGAGAAGATGCTCAATCAGAAGCCGATGCGGTGGTGCCAGACGAGCATCAAGATGCTACTACTCTATATGGGGTGCATGCAGAGGAGCTACAAAATGAAACAGAGAATATGTGTTTAAACGGAGAGCTCTATATAGATATAGGAAGTTATGCTGAGTTATGCGAGGATGAGAGAGAGATCTCTTAAAGCCACAAATATTGTATTTGAACAATTTTGCTCCGTGTTGTAAAAGCTCTGGCTCTCTAAGTACCTTCCATGGTGTATAACGCTCTTTTCTACTCGCGCTCACATCTTTTGATTGAAAATTCTGAGTTTTCGACTTGCCTCTTCTATCACTCAATTCATTGCGTCATTGTATTTATATGCGTCATTACGTCATTGTATTTAATGGTCTTTGCGTCATTGTCTACTCTATTCATTCAATATTAAGTTTAAATATTCGTGTGTTTAATGCAGGTATGGATGATGAGGAGTTTCTTTCTTCTTTGTCACCGCAGCAGAGACAGTGGTACGTGGAGCGTCATCGCTCTGGCGCATCATCGCGCGTTCCTACTCCATCCGCATCTCCCTCTCTTTCGGAGCATTCGGCGCGCTCTGAAGCTTCGGTGTCGACGAGACGATCTTCACACCCGTCTAGACACCGGCGCTCTAGTGGTGGCGGTGGCGACTGTTGTGGGGATTCTGCCACCGATGCCTCCACACCGCCTCGTGTTCGACGAGGCTCTTTACCCTCCCCTTCTTTGCCCGCCCCCACACCAGCCACAACATCGCCATCTACGCCAGGTTTTGCGCGGCTGACTGTTCCTAGCAGCTACACACCTCTACCTACTCCGCCAGGAGCCACCCCACTCGACACTCCTCGCTTCGGGGCCCAGACGCCGGTGGAGACACCTGACGTCCGTACCCCCATCGACACGCCGCTAGAGACCCTTGCCGGGACACCCAGGTTCACGCGTCACCGGCCAGAGGGCTTGCCTTACTCCGTCGACTTTAGCGGCGGCATCATCATGGATGATGACGGCAAGAAGGTGATCTCGCGCATGCGTGGTCTTTGCTCTCAGCTGTTTAGACACTACATACTAAACAAATGGAGTGAAGTACCAAGTGATTTAAAAGCCACAGTCATCAGCATACTTCATGATGAGTTTCCCGTTCCAACATGGGATCAGCGCTTCAATGAAGACCTGATGAAGATTCGAATGCGCGAATACTGCAAACACAAGCGTTCCGAAGTGCAAAAAGCAATCAAGCATGGGTGGAATAGGCCAGATTGGCTGGCCAAAGAAGATTGGAAGAATGCGAAGAAAGCAGCGCGCGAGAATCCCGACAAGTGGAAGCAACAAAAGGATGCAGCCAGAGCGCGAGTAGAGGCAGCGAGCTCGCACCACTTGGGGAGCGGTGGATGGGCATCATTTGAGGCCGATTTTGTAAGTGTTTTCGCATTGCTCTTTATGTTCGATAGTTTAGGGTTTATGAGTTTTTTAATTCTAACATAATGAAATCTTTGTATGTTTTGACAGTGGTCGATGACAGGACGTGATCCCACACCGTACGAGCACGAGTACACAGGCAGGAAGGGCTTAAACGCCCTGATGGACATTCTCAGTTCTCGCGGCGGCATGGTTAGTATTAGGGTTTCCTCTTTTCTATTTTTTGTATTGTTTTATAAATGTCGTTATATATTTATACTTACTGAAAGCTGTCTTATTGTCTTTTTTTGCAGAATCCGACAGATACACCGCTTGGACGCGATGAGACGTCTGACTAGACGACGTCAGTTTAGCCGTAGCTAGATAGCATTAGTTTAGGGTTTCTCATAGCTTATGTATCATGAGACGGATTTTATACGTCTTTTTGAACCATGTATATTATTACATTTGTCACCGCAGTTCATTTTACCAATCAATTCTTTATGCCTATGATGTTGTACAATTGTCATTATTACATTTGCCAATCAATTCATTTTGCCTATGATGTGTACAATTGTCAATTTTACGCTTGTCAATTTTGCAAACAATGCGTCTTGTGGGTGACTATTTTGGGTCTATTATCTACCCTTGCACTTTTTTTAAAAAGTGAATCAAGTACAATATGGTTGATGGGTGGCAGGGCATTCAATGCCCTGTCACCAAAAAAAATTTCTCTCGGGTGTCGCTATAACCGTCGCTATTTATGGCTCTGGAGCGTCGCTATGAGCGTTGCTATAGACTTCTGTGTAAACGTCGCTATAACCGTTGCTATGACCGTCGCTATATAGCGACGCATATAGCGACGCCTATAGCAACGCTCTCGTAGCGACGCTATTAGCGACGCCGGGGGTTATAAAAACCCAGTGTATTTCCGTCGCTAACAGCGTCACAAGAGCACACAACCTCTTGTAGTGGGTGAAGCCAATGAAGAGCTCCAAGCGACTCTTGCAACCAAGGACATACAAGAAAAAACTGACAAAGGGACAGGAAAAGCGACACCAAATACAAACAAAGTCCAGAGCATTCAAGAAAGGGAGCAAGGGATTGAAGTTGGTGAGAAAAACAAAGGTACTTATTTGTCCAATGTGATTAGTATAGATATGGCCCTTTTTGGAAGATAATACAAAATTCTATTATTTTGTCTTTGTAGGTGAAATTGACATTCAAAATCAAGGATCCAGTGTGCCACAAGTAGACATCAATGTTGAGGAGCTACGTCCTGATGCACGAAAACGTAGGCCACTTGGAAGCTTATATTATTTTGAGAGAGATGGAGATAAACTAGTCTTTCAATCTTCCCACATCAATAGAGAAATGCAATCACTTTTAGGAGACATCATTATAGATGAGTATGGGAGTATGAGACGTCAATAAACGTGTGCAATTTACAATTGTGTGCTGCAAATATATGGTCCCTTGTTTTGAGATTTATAAGTGCAAAAACTTAAATTGTTATCATTCTTTTGTATCGTATGCAGAAAATATTTCTCATGCAATCAGCATGAAGAAACATGCACTCATTCTTGATCTTAATGGAGTTTTACTCACAGCAAAGAAGACAAGAGGCATCCATGTACAGATTGTGTCAAAATAGACCTTGGTCACACCACAATTGTTGTTCGCCCGCGTTGTTTTGAATTTTTGGATGAGATATGTTAGTACTTTCATGTTGGTATTTGGTCCACTATGCTACAAAAGAATGTTTGCATTTATGTGAACACTCTTGAAAAGCATGCACATAAAAAATATCATTTCTTTATGGTATGGGGACAAGAAGATTGCTACATCCATAATCTTCGAAAAGTGTATAGACTGGATAAGCCTAATGTTGAGGCTATGTTTAAGCCTTTGTTGAGGGTTTGGTATCCGTGCAAGAATTTATGCAAAGAATACATTGCTCATTGATGATAGCCCTTTCATGGGATGTATTAACCCAAATGATAACTTCTTATATCCTGAAAGTTTTCAAGGGAGGCCTGACTATCTTCTTTGCAATGAGCTTCTACCATACCGTTTAAATCTAAATAATACAGATGACATTCGATCTGTTATTTCACTCAATCGGCTAGGACAATCTCCAATCACAGAGATTCATGACCTATTTACAAAGTTTCAAGACATTATGGAAGAATGGGGCATGTTCAATGTCCAAGTTCTAAGGGAAGAACTTGACAACAATTCAGTTGA